>NC_142888.1:25160227-25463863 GCF_051225735.1 Oryctolagus cuniculus
TGGCACTGTGCCGGGGCACAGGGACATAATCGTGAACAAGAAAGATCGCTGGCTGCCCTTGGGCAGGTCTCCCTGGACTGGCCTGTGCCATTAGACTGCACGAGGGCACAGGTTGGGGCTGGCACCCTGGTCTTCTCCTGCCCACAGAAAGCCATCAGTTCATGATCCCACTCGGTCCCCGACAGCTGGCTACATACACACGAGCCCTTCCCTGCCTCCTATGTGCCTACCTTGACAGTTTGGCCCCTGAAAAACAAAGAGGGGTGCACCCCAGAGCTCCAAGAGAAAGAAATGAGGACCCAGACAAGGACTGTGCCTGGCTAAGTCACTGTGAAGGGGACAGTCGGCTAGAAACAGACATGCATGCGGGGCAGAGGATGTGAGGAGATGCAAAGAAGGTGGCCACGTGCAGGCCACATCGAGAGGCCTGTGACCAACTGATCCTTCCCTCACAGCCCCAGAGAGAAGCAACCCTGCCAACACCTGGCTTCGAATCCGGGCTGCTCTACTTCCCAGCTGTGGGACTCAGCTTGAGAACCCAAGTCCCTTGCCAGGGCTCAGGGGACAAAATGTGGCTCGCGAGGGGCTTGGTCCCCGGGAGGCCCTCTCTTAGACTCTCTTAGGTTGCTTTGCCCCAGAAACCAACTTTACTAGAAGGATCTAAGTGCAAGGGATTTATTCCAGAAGGGATCCCAGGAATCTTGGCAAGTGCTACACTGATACAAGGCAAGAGAGATGACAAAAGGAGATGTATTTTTAAGTCAGCGATGGCAGCAATGAGAGGAGCTTAATCCTGTGCGGAACTGAGAAATGATGTAAAGCAAGAGCCTTGGAGGCCTCTTACCTAAAGGACAAGGGAGCTGGGGTAGTTGGCCACCAACACCCACCATGGTCGGTTGAGGGCTGCTCTTGGGGTAGTGTTCATTCCTGGATGTATGAGTTTTCTGTGGCTGCTATAACAAATAACCCCAAACGCTGTGGCTTAAAGCAACACGAATGTGTGCTCTCCTGCAAGTCAGCAATCTGAAATGGAGCAGCAGAGCTGCACTCCTTCCAGAAGCCCTAGGACACACGAGGTATCCTTACCTTTCCCAGCTTCTCGAGCCCACCACATTTTCAATCATGACCTCGCCCACGCTAATCTGTGCTCTCGTTGTCACGTTCCTTTCTCAGCTTCTAAACATCACAGTCTCTCTCTCTCTCTCTCTCTGCTTTTAAAGATTTATTTTTATATATTTGAAAGACAGAGTTAACAGAGAGAGGTAGAGACAGAGAGAGAGGTCTTCCATCCCCTGGTCCACTCCCCAAATGGCTGCAATGGCCGGAGCTGTGCCAATCCGAAGCCAGGAGCCAGGAGCTTCTTCCAGGTCTCCTATGTGGGTGCAGGGGCCCGAGGACTTGGGCCATCTTCTACTGCTTTCCCAGGCCACAGCAGAGAGCTGGATCGGAAGTGGAGCAGCCAGGGCTAGAACCGGTGCCCATATGGAATGCTGGCACTGCAGACGGCAGCTTTACCCGCTACACCACAGTGCTGGCCCTGTCACAGTCTCTTAACTCTGAGCCTCCCATCCCCCTTTTATAAAGACCCAAGGGATAATCTATGCTAATCTCTGTTTTCAAAGAAAAAAATTGTTCCATTTATTTGAAAGCCAGAGTGACATGGAGAGAAGGAAAGCCAGAAAGAGAGAGAGAGACAGAGAGATAGAGAGAGAGCGATCTTCCATCTGCTGCTTCACTCCACTTATGGCCTCAATGGCCAGAACTGGGCCAAGCTGAAGCCAAAAGTTTCTTCTGGATCTTCCACGTGGGTGGCAGGGGCCTAAGCACTGGGCCATCTTCCACTGGCTTCCCAGGCGCATTAGCAGGCAGCTGGTTGGGAAGAGGAGTAGCCGGGACTTGAATGGGCTCTCTGATATAGGATGCTGACATCACAGGTGGTGTTTTAACCCACTGCGCCATAACACCAGCCCCTAGGATAATCTCTGCATCTCAAAATCCATAATGTAATCACATCTGCGAAGTCCCTTCTACTGTCACCCACCAGAATCACAGGTTTTGGGGACCAGGACCTGGCCTTCCTTGGGGGCTGTCATTGAGTCCAGTACATTGAGCCTTTCTGGTCTGCACCACGTGGACAGGGCTGCCTTCCAGAGAGGTGAGAGAGTCCTCAGGTACAGGAAGTCCTCAGCTGGACAGGAAGGGCCCAGGGTTATGAAAAGATGTGGATGGAAAGTCAGAGTTGGCAGAGGCCAAGTAGGTGGCTGTGGTGGCCTTAGAGCTCTTGGACTAAGGATGTTGACAAGGAGCCCACTTGCTAGAACATTCTGGAGAGCCAAACTGATGCCTAAACTTGTTGGCTCCTCATGACAAACATTTTGCGGTGGGGAGGGCGTGTACTACTTTTCCCACTAGACAGTGGAAGAAACTGAAGCCAAAGACTTGCCCCAGGTCACCCAGTGTAGGAACAGAGACTTGCCACCCCTCACCTAGCTGCACGCCAGTTGGCAACCGTGTGGAATGAGTCGGGCCTGTGGCCACACCCGAGAAGATGCCAGCCCCTCCAACACAGAATCGCCTACCTCTGAGCCCTGGGCTGCTTGGCTGAGCTGCTGGAACCAAGAGAGACCCAGCAGGACTGTTGACGAATTTGATTGCTTTACCAGAAGTTTAAAAATGTAGCTACTATGCTTGAGCATTGTTTATCCTCTATCTCGGGTAATTTGCCTCCTACGTGTGTGCATGTGAGATCAGTTGCCAAATTCTGTTGATCTTCCCTCCCCAATCTCACTCTCCCCCATCTGTCGCCTCTTCCTCCGTCTTCCTCTCCTAGCTCAGAGCGCCACCCCTTCCCACCTGGACCACAGCAAAAGCCTCCTTGCGGCGACCCTGTCTCCTGAGTGTCCCTGCCCCAATCCATCACACATTCTGCCTCTTGATGAACTTCAGCCAAGACCCAAGGTTGGAAGGGCTGTCGCGGCCCCATCCATATTCCTCCAGACACCGGCAGTTTGCTTTGCTCCGATAGATTTCCAATTGTCGCTGTGTCGCCCTCTGTTCCTGGGGGATGTTTTCCTGAACCATGAAGAGCTAAGGACTTGGAACCCCCTTCAGCAATGAAGGAGGAAGGAGTTGGCAGACAAATGGTGCAGCGCCCCGCCCTGCCCTGGAGATGACTGAGCTTCGTGCTCCATGCTCCACGGTGTCTCCCAGAGTTCCGAGGGGGATGGACTTCCACTTTTCCCAGTCGGAGCTGGCTTGGTAATGTCCTTTATGTCTGCCTTCTCTCCTCTGTCTCACTTTACTCCCCTGCCATTTCTTGGCAAAACAAAACAAACAACAAACAAAAACCTCTCCCTGTCTTTGAGTGCTTCTCCCAGGGTCTGCTGTGTCTCTCCACGCCTCTGGAGCCAGCTTCATCTTTCCACTTGAACTTCATGCGTCCGTCATGCATGTGACACGGAAGTCAAAGAGCATTGCTGGCTCATGTCCTGGTTCCACAGCCGCACGCCTCTGGAAAGCCGCGTCTCCTGCCTGGAGTCTTGTCATCCTTTTCTCACCCTGCTTCCTCCACCCTACACCAAGCAGGTTGGAAGCAGCGTTGGGAGAAGACAAGAAGGCTGATCATTGTGCGAGCTGAGCACGAGCCCACAGGCGCGTCTACTAGCCTGTTTATTTTGTGCACCTCTGACATCGTCCAGAACAAAAAGCTAAAAACCAGAACCAACTCCTGTGTGAGACAGATGCTGTTAGTGTCTTGCCCATACGCCCTCGCCGAGAACATGCACACGCCACTCTCTGAATGGGTGCTCTCCAGTGCTGCAGCACGCTTTGTTCTTGAGCAAGGCATGCGAGGGGTGCCAGGAGTGCCAGGGCACAGCAGCTCTTACCATGGGTGCCTGGAGTGGCTGGAGGAACACGCTGGCTCCCTCTCTGTGTGGTGTTAGGACTCCAAGAATGTCCACGCTGCCTCGCCACAGTGCCCAGTGCTTAGCACACTCTGCATTGGCACTCTCCTCTTCCCTGTGTGAGCCCGCCGCTTCCCTACTGATGTCATCTGGGACCTCCTTACTGATAAAGTATCTCCACCCAAGACCTCATCCCAAGGTCTCTTTGAGGGGCAGCCAGTCTACAACAACCTGTGACCACCAGCACGAAAGCATCCGCTCCTCCTGGAGCACACGCTCTGGCCTCGGGAAGATTCAAGACGCACTTCTTCTTGAACGTGTTTGGGACAATGGCAGCATGGTGCCTGGCAACAGAATTACAGAGCAGAGCTTTAGCTGAAAAGAGATGCGTCATGAATTCCAGACGGACCAGGCCTCAGAGTGCCTCTGATGCACACTGTTCCTTCTTTAAAAAAAAAAAAAATTATTTACTTATTTGAGATGCAGAGTTCACTCCTCAAATGGCCTCAATGGTTGGAGCTGGGAGGATCTGAAGCCAGGAGCTTCTTCCAGGCCTCCCATATGGGTGCAGGGGCCCAAGCACTTCGGCCATCTTCTGCTGCTTTCCCAAGTGCATCAGTCAGGAGCTAGATTGGAAGTGGAGCAGTCGGGACTCGAACCGGTGCCCAAATGGGATGTGGAGGATTAACCTACTGCACCACAGCGCCAGCCCCCACATTGTTCCTTCTGAAGACTCTTTCTGCAGAAATCACTGTGCTGGTACCTTATGTACTCATGTGGCTCTAGACCAGAACAGGACTCTCCCAGAAACCACTGTGCTGGTACCTCATGCCTGGCGATGTGAACTGCCCCAAGGAGCTTCATTTTCATAGAGCCTGGCTGGAAAAAGGGACTAGGCAGAGGGGAGGAATAAGAAGGGAGTCCAAAGCAACAGGATGACACTGCTGGTGGCAGGTGTCATGGATCCTAGAGCCTGGACCCTAAGCTCCACGGCTTACTACCGTGGGAGCCTTATGTTAGAGAGCTTGATTTAACCATCCCATGGTACTTCAGGTACTTCAATAAATTCATGGAAAACAGAATTAAGAGATAAGGTTAACAGTGAGTGTTTGGCTTAGCAGTTAAAATGCCACTTGGGATGCCCACATCGCATATCAGAATGCACAGGTTTGAGTCCCAGCTCTGTGTCTGATTCCAGTTTCAGGCTAACGTGCACCCTGGGAAGCAGCAGGGGGAAGTGCTCAATTAGTTGGGCCCCTGCGACCCATGTGTGAGACCTGAGTTGAGTTTTCAGCTCTCAACTTTGGCCTGGTCCAGCCCTGGCTATTTCAAGCATTTGGGGAGTGCACCAGTAGATGGGAGCTTTTTCCCTTTCTCTTTCTCTGCCTATCAAATAAATATTTAAAATAAATAGATAGATAAATAAGAAAATTTTAAAAAGATAAAAGTTTATTTTGGTGCAAAAAACATTTTGAAATCCATGCACAGCTTTTTATAAGATACATGCATTTTCCATGCAATTTTTGAGTACCCTTCTTATATCAAAATGTCATCTTGTACACAAGTGTATACGATTTTTACTTGTCAACTAAAACCCAATTTTAAAAAGTAAAACAAGCTGTAATGAAGAAATATAGAGCGATACCTGAAAAGCCCATGTTGTTCCAGCCTCAGCTGTCTGAACCAACCTAGCTGATGCAGAGTTGAACACAGAAGAGCCGTCCCTGCTGAGCCCTGTCCAAGTTACAGATTTATGAGCTACATCAAAGTTGTTGTTCTCAGCTATTAGATTTCGCAAGGGTTTATTAGATAACAATAAGTAACCCAGCCAACCCTCCTTACCCCTGAAAACTATATGGTTGTTGAATACTCAACTCATTTTTCAACTGAGGCAGAAACAACACTTTGTGTTCACCAATCCCACTGGGTACACAGCAAAACTAGGTTTCCCAGCAACCTTTGCAATTAGGTGGGGCCCACAACTGGGTTCTGGACACATTGAGACCTGGTCTCTAAAGCTTTCCACACAGTCTGATGTGCTCTCTCCTGTCCCTCCTCTGACCACTGGATGGAAAAGAGAAGTAGAAGATTACCCAGGCAGAAACAAGACAGAAGGAGCCTGGGCCCTGGAATCATGCCATGGAAAACCGTATGCCAAACACCCGCAGCTGTTTTGCCACCCATATGGAAGGGTTGTTCGTCATAGTGGCTGCTTTTCCCTGAGTTAGCACACACAGCCAGTACCTTATTTTCACCTCCAAGGAACTATTTGAGGGAAGGTGGAGTGGACACTGTGACCTTTCAACTTTGCATCTTATGCCTAGGCTCATAATTACTGTTCCTCCCTTGGTTTCTTCACGAGGATTTAAAGAACCTCAGGGAAAATTATATGCCCAAGTAACTGCGTATCCTCCACAGACTTAACACGGTTCCCTGCACACTGTACAAGCACAGTCATCATTTGTGGGTTGAACACAATAATACTCGCTGGCATTTATTGAGCAGATGCTATGAATTCCACATACGTCAATGCATTTAGTCCACACCACAAGACCATGAGGTAGTTATTATTACTACCTTGAACTTCAGAAACCAAAGCTCAGGAAGTGACTCTCCCGAGACCACACACCCAATGCTGCCAGCTTCAAAGCCCTGATCACTACTGCCCCTGCCTAAGCACCATACACATGTCTATTCCACCATGCACCCTTGCCAATTTTGGGGATCCATGAAGATAAAAGTCAGCCCCAAGGCAAGTCTTTGCTGCAACTTCCTCAGCTCCAACTGCCTCCTGCACCCTCCACCCAGTCCCCCAGACTGCCCCGAGGCTGACGGAGGAGGCCCACCAAGGCACAGGGATATGGTCCCTCACCCATCACTGTGCACATTCTCCCCAAGGCCAGCTCGGCCTTGTGCTGTGGTGATCATGTAAGGCTGTCAAGAGAGAGGACGCTCCGGACTGTGTGTGCGTACGCACGTGCATGTGTGTGTGTCGCACGCACACGCACTTGGAAACGCCAACCCCTCACCAAAGATGTTCCCAGCCCTCATTTGTACACACAGTCTTCAAACATCAAAGTGTTTGTTAAGTGTAAATATTTTTATTCGCTCCCCTCCTTCTCCTCCCTCTCCTCGTCCACGCAGGCTCCGAGCTTGGCGGGTGCCAGGAGAACGCTCTGACTCAGAGCCAGCAGGGATGGTTTTTGGAAAAGGACACTTCCAGGTCCCAGCGGGCAGCCCACAGCTGAGCCTGACAGCCGCCCGGGACTCGGCTCCCAGCATCAGGCTCCTAGCTTGGTGCCTGTTTCCATAGGAACGGGCAGGCCCAGGATTGGCGGTCTTGGAAGCGTTACCCACGCCGGCTGCTTTTCAAGTGGGCCTTGGATGTACCTCCCTCCCCCGGCCATGCCTGCGCGCTGGCTTGCCCTGGGAAAGTGTCCAAATAGAGGGAAGCTGTGGGGCGGGGTGGGGGAGCTTCCCCACCACTCTGTCTGAGATGAGGACACACTGCTTGGGGCCAATGTCCCCCTCTGGTTCCCCTGTCTTCCTTGCCTGTGTCCCCAGCGCTGTGCGTGGTTTCGCTTGCCCGCAGTGCCCACCAGTTTTGGCAGATCTGGAGAGCACACACAGGGTCATGGTCAGAGAAGGCAGCAAGCCCCGAGGGGCAGCCCCACATTCTCAGCCAGTAAAACCCTGTGATTAAGCACCTCTCTGCACGGCGGTTTCCTGTGCCCTGCAGGTCAAATTGCGCTCCTGTGCCGTGCATCGCTCATTATTAAACAGAAGCTGCAAACAGAGCAGCGCTCGGGCTCTCTGGAGCCGGCTGGATCCCGGCTCTCCTGGAGACAAGTGAGAAGGAGCAAGTGGATGGCTGCCTTGCGCCCAGGATGCCTTCCTGCCCGCGGCCAGCGGCTCTTTGCCCCTTGTTTGAGGGCGTGTCTCATGGGGAGTCAGCCTGTGAGGCCGCTCCAGGTATGGGCTGTCATCGCGCCTTGAACCCTGCTCTCCTGGTGTCGGTCCTCTGGACACCCATTGGGCTTCGTCACAGCCTCCTCAGGCCTCCCCGCGGATGGGGCCTCATGAGGCAGGGCTTGATCCTACCCCTTCCAAGTTCAAAGAGCGCTCTGGGAGAAGCCGGGGTTTTGCTGATGGCGTACAGGAGTCTGACAACTCCGGCTCCGAGCTAGGGGTTGAAATGCCAGCCCATCGGCAAGACCCAGACAGCTTTTAAGGCGCGAGGACACTCAGAACTATTGATCAGGATGCACAGGGCTACAGCTATAATTAGACCCAGAAAGCTGCTTGCGCATCAGAAAGTCAGAGAGAGACGCCTCCCCGGCTTTGCTAGAGCCAGATATGCATCAAGATCTCCGCAAACAAATAAACAAAAAGCCCCACAGCTGAAAATGCCCCGTGCTGTTAATTCGTCTCTCTAAAAGGTCCCCTGTGAGTCGCACTCTTCCATCCCATAAGGAGCAGGCAGATGTTGGAAAGACCCTGCTCAGAAGGCGACAGCAGCTGACTTTTGGGGCGGTGTTCGGCAGCTGCACTGCCCAGCACCCTGATGGCCGGGACCTCCCAGACCAGGGGAGCCCAGGAGCCGGGGGTGCGCCCTGGAACCCCAGGAGGCAAAGCGACTGTGGAGAAGTTCCGTTTGCCTTCTGCGTTGTTCGATGCGTCAGGGAAAGGCTTAGGCTCAGAGCTTTCTGTTTCATTCGTTCGTTCTTTCACATCATGACTCCGATTTGGGAGCTGCAGCTAAAATTTGGAGGGGAGCCTCCATGAGAAAGAAGTACTATTTGCCGGGGCTCTGGGATGCTCGTGGCAAATTGCCCTTTCGTAAGTGCTGTTTTTTGAAAACTCATTCCTGCGGTAGGAAAATAAAGCAGATCTCAGACACTTAAGAGATCATTTTCGGAATGGTCTAGATACGCGCTGGTGTGCTGGTACATTTGCCTCTCATTGTTTTTTAATCACTATTTTGTCAAGTTTAATTGCTGCCACGCTAACAACCCAAACGGGAGCGAGACAAAATAGGGGATATCTATCATTGGTGAGAGCATTTTGATGGAATCTATATCCATTTGCATCTTCTCCACCAAATTAGAAAAAAGGAAAATACAAAAGGTTTTCTGTGTTGCTGGTAGAAGGCTCATTTTCACTGGTCTCAGGGTGGGGGATTTCCCCCGAGGGCCAGCCTCTTGGAAACTGGTACCTGGAGCTTTCTCTTCTGGACAATCAGAGCTTGGAGGCAGAGAGAGACCGCGCCTTAGTTATGGACATGGCGCTGGGGTCAAGTCCCCGTCCTTTCTGGTCCTGTGACAGGCAGAGGCACCACTCCCAACCGCTTCAGGAGAGGACCCCCTGCCAGCCACCCCGAGTGTGGCCAGCTGAGCGCCTCCTGCTGGGGAGCAGGGGTCCCGTTCCTCCCAGGACGGCCCCCATGCAGTGGCTGAGCCAGGCTATGCACAAGCTTGGGGCTCCCCTGACCAGCAGCTCTGAGCTGCCCTTGTACCGGCAGTGACTTCTGAGGTCTGCATTGTCACCTGATGGTTCCCCATGCACGTCCTCCCCAACCATCGCCCTTCGAAGGTGCTCCTCCATGTGAGCATGCTGTCCCCGATTTCCTACAGTGCTTCCTGGAAGCCACCCCAGGACTAGATCAGCTCACATGACCACTAACTCCATCATGACGTCAGCTTCCGGCCGAGCCCCATCTTTTCCCCACAAGATGTCTTTTTGAAGCTCCACTTCCGGCTGCCATAAGTGACTATTTAATGAAACTGTATTAGGTGCTACACTGAGTACCAGGAACACTCAGGGATTTCAGCAACCAAGGGAAAATGCCAGGCCAGCCTTTAGGAACGATTGAGGGTGAAACCCCGGGTGCCTTTCCCAGAAGGCTGCTTCACAATGGAGTTCCCGGAAAGGGCCCGTGCAACCGGCCCTGGCAGCTCGGTGAGGAAATGCGAAGAGGCCACAGTCCCTGAGCTTCCCCTGCAGGTCCTGGTGCAAAAGTTCAGTAAAAGCCCTGGGAACAGGAATTCCCAATTAGAACTGGTGTCCCAGCAGGCGTGGGGCTTGCTGTCACTTGAAGGGTTTACCAAGCCCTTGGCTCCCCCAGGAAGACTCTATCTGGCTCAGCCCTTCAGGCTTCATGGCACAGGGCTGCTGCTCAGCGTATGCTTGCTCCCTGAATGAATGACTGAGCTCATATACGTATACATATATGATTTCATATGCATATATAATCATATATATGATTTCATATACATAATATATGATTCCATATACACATAATCATATATATATGATTTCATAGACGTATATAATCACATATATTATTTCATATACATATATATATAATCATATATATATAATTTCAAAGCCTTTTGCTCCCCCGTGCCTTGCAGATAAAGCCCTTCATTGGCAGGCAAGAACTGAACTGTCCCAATCTGCCTCCAGGGGCCCTCTCTCCAGCCCCAACTCATGGAATCAGCAGGCCCTTGGCCCCAGTCCGGCTCGCTGAGAGCTGGCTGCCTCACCCACTCCTTTAGGGGAGACCCATGCCCTCTCACCCTGAGCAGGCTGCCTTGTGTCCTCCCCTTCTGCCCTCTGCACCTGCTCCCAAGCACAGTGCAGGAACTGGAAATCCCAGGTGCCTAGGCAAGAGACGGTCAGCAACGTTTTTCCTAGGCCGCCTCTCAGAATGGGCTTGGCTAAGAGTCCTCGCTGGAGGATCTCTCTGGCTGTGCAACAGTAGCACCTCACACTTTAATGCAGAAATCACTGTATCTTGGGCACTGTCCTAAAAACTTGCCTTGCAGTAATGAATCAAGGCCCTCCTCTGTCCCTATGAGGGAGATGTTATTTTCTTTTTTAAAGATTTTATTTATTTATTTGACAGGTAGAGTTACAGACAGTGAGAGAGAGAGACAGAGAGAAAGGTCTTCCGTCCATTGGTTCACTCCCCAAATGGCCACAATGGCCGGAACTGCACTGATCCAAAGCCAGGAGCCAGGTGCTTCCTCCTGGTCTCCCATGCGGTTGCAGGGCCCAAGCACTTGGGCCATCCTCCACTGCACTCCCGGGCCACAGCAGAGAGCTGGACTGGAAGAGGGGCAACCAGGACTAGAACCCGGCACCCACATGGAATGCCGGTGCCACAGGAGGAGGATTAACCTAGTGCGCCATGGCGCCGGCCCCAAGGGAGATGTTATTTTCATCTTCAATGCACCAATGAGGATCTGAAGCACAGAGGAATCCCAGAGCTGGCAAACACTGAGCCCACAGTTCACGCTACTTCCCTCTGTGTGGTTTCACTGCCTGCGTGACTGCTGGCTGCACTGAGACCTCATTGTCGGGTGGGGGCTGGGCGATGGGGACTGTGTCCGAGCAGGGACAGTGGGAAGAAAGGCAGCTCTTGTAGCCATGGCCTCTGGCAAGCCAAATCTTGCCTGTGTTCATCCCAACCTAGCACCTGTCTACTGAGAAACCTCAGCCAGCCCTCTGGGCAAGAAGCTAAAGAGCACAGCTTTGGGCAGAGTTGCGGGGGGATGGGGGGAGTCGAGCTCCACCTCTGGGTCTGCTGGCCTTGGGCTTCGCGGGGACACTGCTGTGAGAGTAGACTTTGGGGAGCACCTGCTTGGCGTCAGGCCTGGGGCCAAGCACACATCAGTCTCACAAGAGCCCCATGACAGGGAAGCGGTCCGTGCTCTCTTCAGCCTGGGAGTCAGCCCTCAGCAAAGGGCAGGGCTGGGGTGTGAACCCAGCCAAGTCCACATCTCCAACCACTGTGCTCAGCCGACAGGAGCGACCCGGCCTCCCCTGCAGTCCTGGGCAAGGCCAAGAGCCATCCCTCCTCCCCCGTCGCCCTCCATTTCCCTGCACACCTGCCCCTCCTTCCCCTTCGGCCTGTCTTGTCTCTCCCCCTGCCACCTTCTCACGCCTCTATTGTGACACGTGGCTGTCCTCTGCTGACTTCAGGGTCGCAGCTCAAAGTTGCACTGAGCGGTTCCCCTAGTCCTAGACCATTTAGCCCCTTCCTCTAACCATCAGCCGCGTGCTTTACTGCCTGTGGCCAAGCATTGCTGTGACAGCCTGGCAGGCAGACGCACGCCGGCCTATGCCTTGGGAAGTCCTAGGCTTATGCTGCTGGCACAAAGAAGAAGGAGCAGCTATTGGCTATCTGCACTGGCAGGGGTGTGCGGGGCAGGGGCGGGGGTGGGGGGAGGGACGCTCCTCCCGAGGTTTCAGAGTGATCTCTTTTGTAAGTTTTGCGGATTTAATTCATTTTTCCCGAAACAGCTGGTGGGGCCTTACCAGGTGTAGGCCGTGTGCCACAGGAGATTTCAGACAATTGCCAATCCTGCTCAAATGTGCTGGCGGACCCAGAGCAGGCTGGTAGAGAGCAGGGCCCAGGAAACCACGGGGAAGGTGACACAAAGGTGTGGCAGGCAACTGCTTCGAGGGGGCCCCGGCTGCTGCAGCCCTGTGGACACCCCGCCTCATACCCCCCGGGGGGAACACCCAAGTGCACCTGCAGCCATGACCGACAGTTCACAGCCTGCCTCTCTCTAACCCTCTGCCTCAGGGCTTCCTCCGAATCAGCAGCAGGGCAAACTACATTATTCCTGGGGGTTGATGCAAAATGAAAATGCTGACCCTTTGTTCAAAAGGCAAGACATCAACTTCTCCCTCCCTGTGTGTGCGCGCTCTCAATCTCCCTCCCTCCCTGTCTGTCACGGTGGTTTTTGTTTGCTACTTGATGCTGAACTCCCCCTGTCAAGGGGTTATTCACAGGACAAGCGCAGACCAGCACTGGGAGCCCCGCCCCACAACTTGGCACTTGCCCAGCCTTCCCTAGCCTGCCGCCAGCCTCCTGCTAGAGGCAATGAGCAGTAACAGCAGGTGGGGGGTGAGCCCATCCCAGGCAGGCTGGGAGCCTGCATGTTCCCAGAGCCTGCAGCACTGTCCCATGAGACTTCTCGTACACAACCCAATTCCATAGAAAATCTTATTAAGAACAGCAAGATGCTGGCTATGGGGCATTAGGCCCCAACTGTGGAGCTCCGTGCTGCACAGGCCACATTCTCTGACCTGGGAGCTTGCTCAGTCACATGGGCCCTCAGCCCTACAGTAGGAGTTAAGTAGCAGCTCCTGGGGAAACCGCAGCCCACGGGGACAGGAATCTGTGGACAAATGCCAGCCAGCCAGTCCTCCAGTGGAAGACTTTTGAGGCCTAGTCTACACAGTCTTTTTTTTTTTTTTTTTTTGAAAGAGAGAGGGACAAAGAGAAAAGATCTTCCATTCTTCCATCTATTGCTTCACTCCCCAAACGTCTGTGACAGCCAGGGCTTGCCTAGACCCAATCCAGGAGCCTAGAACTCAATCTGGGTCTCCCACATGGGTGACCAGGATCTAACCACTTGAGCCATCACCTGTTCCCTCTTGGGATGCACACTGGCAGGTTCCGCACATTGGAAGCAGAACCAGGACTCCACCCCAGGCACTCTGACAAAGTTAACGAGGGCCTGTGCCAACTCTCTGGAGTCAGCTAGACTTCAGCGCGCTGAGTATCTCCAAGTACAGCACGCTCCTAACCTAGCTTTGTTGTAAGGAGATGTCAGAGGTACGAATGTGTACGCGTTCAGGTTCAAGAAGTCCACATTACTAGGTGTGGGCGTCAGCTATTTCTGTCACACTGCATGAGGAAGCAGCCCCACACACAGGGTGGGAGGATCCCTGTCTCACTAGAGGTCAGCGGAAGACTGGAGGTTGGGCTTGGCCCCAAGTGCTTTTTCATTCCCTTTGGCCCAGGGATGCCTTGGGACATGTAGACAGCAGAAGCACAGAGGATCTGAGCAGAAACACAAGATGCACCTTCAGGCCTGGGCTCGGAATTGGTGCCTCATCACTCCTGCTTACTCCTCATTAGACAACCAAGTCTCACAGCCAAGCTCAAAGTCAACGGTCGGTGGGGGGTGGGGGGCACATATTCTGTCTACCCGCATAGGAGGTCCTCGGGCACAGGGCCGCTTGCTCATTCCAAGGGTCATCGGCTCACGTCCCAGGCCCCATCACGGTAACTTACTCAGGGGAGCCCCGTACCAAGTGCAGAGCCTTCAGTGATACCTTCAACTTTACTATTTTTGTCCGGGAACTTTGAAGCGACTAAGCGTTGCATCTTGGATGCTCTGGGATGCGGTGTCTAAGTGCATAGCGCATGCACCTGTGTGACTGCAGCAGCTCTGGTACAGAGCCACACCAGAGAGGAGTCAATGCAGAGAACAGCCCTCATTAGGCCGTTGGAGTTGTTCATAGCGACTGAGATCCTTTGGTCCATTTGAATAGAGTTTTGGCATTCCGTTAGCCTCCAGTGACACTAGTTCAGGGACCCCAGAACGTATCCATCCCCAGCCCCCTTTTCACCGAGAGAAGTAAACCTTCAGTGAGAGCTTTTCCAGAAACAATTCTTTCATAGGCCAGAAGGAGGTGGTACCGGAGCCAGCGTGGCTAGCGGGGGGTTGGGGGTGGCGATGTTGGACAATGCGCAGTCTCGCCCCTACACTCATCTGTCCTCCACAGACGAGAGCAAGACAGGAGGGCTCACAGGGAGACTCTGAGGGGAGGGGAGGGGGAGCCGGCTCCTCCGCTCCCCAGGCCCTGATAGCTCCCTTCCCTCTCTCCACTTTCCTCCCTACTCCTCAGATCACCCGCACTAGAACGCCCCTCTCCGCCCACTCCCCACTCCCGCAGCGTCTCCCAAGTCCAAGTGAGTGCCAGGGCCGGGGAGCTGATGAGAGGGGCACAGTAACTAACAAACACAGCGCTTAAAGGCTGCGAACAGTTGTTCTGCTGCAAACGGGGTTTGGCTCTCCAAACTCAGGCAGAGGCTGCAGCTCCAAAGTCTTCGGTTAATGGTTAATGGATTGATGATAATGGTAGATGGATTAGGGTGGAGCCTTGATCCAATTATGATGTCTGAAGGCGGAGCCTTTGGGAAGAAATCGGATTGGATTAAGTCACCAGGGCGGAGGCCCATCAATTCATGATGGCTTTATAAGGAGAAACCACCTAGGGGTAGGTGAAGAGCATGTGTTCCTGTGTCCCTGCTTCCTGGTTCTCTACGTCACCTACACACACACACACACACACACACACAATGTTGTTATCAGCATGTGACGCCAGGAGGTCCCAATCCCTGGTCACGTGGCATTGCCTATTCCCTGAGCAGCTGCAGGAGGAACACGGGAAGGGAGGAGCTGCTGTCGCAATGCCATCCTCTTCCCCTTCTTGTCCTCGCCCTGCTACTCTGCCAGCCCAGCCCTGTCCTCCACTGAGTTTTGTAGGCTTTGGGACGGGCATGGGCACATTGACTATACAACACGTGACACCCCAGCAGTGGCTGGGGCAGCCCCTCACAATGAAACGCATGAACATCTCTGCAGCAAAATGCATCCATCAAGCCTTCAATAGCTTCTCAGCGTGTCAAGCCAAGGTTGCCATCAAGAGAGAGTCTGGGCCAAACCTCCATGTTCAGGGCTTTGGGGCCTGGTGTGCTGCAGGCAAGCGGCTGTATTCGTAGGATGCCAGCATTCCGACTGAGTGACGGGCCAGGATGTAGGGCACAAAAGGGCAGGGCGTGCTCACCAGCGGTGTCAGCACCGGGGTGACTGGGAAGCTGGCCACCAGGCAAGGGTGGTGGCACTGGAAGACAGACAGCTCCTGCATGTGTGGTGGCATCATTTTGCTCCCCAGAGGCCTCGAAAATATTCATTCCCAGGCCCCCTCTATCAGTCGCTGAATAGCTCCATAAATGGAGGCGAGGCAATGAATAAATAAACAAACACAGAGAGGCAAGGCCAGCAGCAGCTGGGTTCCGCCCGCCACCCCCCGCCCCTGCCCCACCGCCCCAGGACAGGCAGGAGGGCAGTTGCCCCTTGCGCAGGGCATTCGGGAAGGTGTGCTGGAGGGACCAGCAGGGCCGCCCCGGCGCCAGGGGCTGATCAAGGTGCGCGATCTCCTGGCCGCCAGCCACGGCACAGGAGGGGGCAGAGCTGGGATGACCACTTGCCAAGGGAAATTGGCCTGGGAGACCGATTTGGCCCTTTAGGCCGGGAGCTTTATAAGCCCCAGGAACCAAATAATTCTATTATCCTGGTGTTGTTCCCAGATTCCTCATCGTAGCCTCTGGTGGATCATTAGCAGTGCCACTGTGTGTGTGTGTGTGTGTGCGTGTGTGTGTTGCGCCCATGTAACAACACAGACGCCTAGAAAAAGGAAAGCAGGTTTTTTTTTTTCTGAGCCCACAGGGAGCTGAGCTGGGGGAGGGGGAGGGGCGTGTCCTCCTCCCCGTGTCTCGTCTTATTTTGCATTTCTCATTACATCCTCATGTCACGGGGCTGCTGGCTGATTTATAATTTATTGGTTTAGTGTCTCGCGGCAGGGAAAGGATGCTACGCTATATTTTTCAGGGACACTCAATTCCACTTTGGTGAAGCCGCCAGGGCCACAGCTGCGAGGGGCAGAGAAGAAAGATGTGTGTGAGGAGGCGTCCCACACGCTGGTCTGCCAAGGGCTTTCGTGGAAGGGCAGGTTTTCCCATCAGAGTCGTGAAGAGGACACGGAACGTCACCTCCGCGCTTCGGAGCGCATCATCTGCTAAGGCCGCTCGAACACACTAGGAGGCTCAAGCGACAGAAACGCATCGTCCTGCCCTTCTGCAGGCTGGAAGGGCAAGGTCAAGGTGCCAGCAGGGTCAGCTGCTTCTGAGGGCTGTGCGGGGAATGTGCTCCGTGCCCGAGCCCGGCCCGGCTTCTGGGGCTTGGCTGGCCATCTGTGCTCCAACAAAATACCTCTTCCAAGACCCTACTTACAAACAAGGTCAAGTTCTGAGGGACAAGGGGTTAAAGCCTTTCTCGCATGCATGGCGGAAGGGGGAAGGGGACACAGCCCAGTCCCTAACAAGAAGTGTGGAAGTGCTACAAGGAAGAGGGGGCAGTGTGAAATGAAGTCCCACAAAGGGGCGCTCAGGCCTCATCCCAGAGACGCCTCCAGAGGTGTCCCGCAACTGGGGCATTGGTTAAAGGAGTCCCCCAGAGGGACATCAATTGCCAAGCCCTCCCAGTCCTCCCAAAGCACGGGCAACAGGGTGCTGGCTGTTGAGGAGGGTGCCCAGTAGCGGGCTCTCAAGGGGGCAGTGGGAGGTACTACCAGAGCTTCCTGGGGGGCCCCACTGCCCATTTCTCCTCAGAGGGGACGAATGGCCTCTGATGTTGGCTTCTGCACGTGGCGCCAGGGCCTGGTGGCGAAACAGAAACAGAGATGAGAGCACGAATTCCCAGAAGAGCCTGGACTGATATCCATGCTGATACCGAAGAGGCAGTTCTGCGCTGTGCTAGGCTTTTCCAAGTGGGAGATTTTAACTGCAGGGCGAGGTGGGGTGGGGGCGGGGTGGATGTTGTAGACAGACTAGCGCACTGGCTGTTCTTGTGTGAAACAGGCAAAGGGAAATACACTTTGGGAAAAGTGGTAATGATGGACTCTTGGGGTTAGAATCACGGTCTTTGATTGAATAACATGGCAGGGTTTTGATTCGATAGTAATCCGATTTGGGTGGCACACCAATAATAAATTCTCCAGCAAACTGAAAAATTCTGTAGGGTAATGGAAAGCATTCGAACCCCATGGTTTTCATTGAATTAAATATGAAAATGTATCACACAATCGATATTGCAATATTTGATTCAATCAGCATTTCGGGATGGGAACCGTTTTCTCCCATTTGTTTTTATGCTGTCGCAAAATATTTCAATTTGCTTCAGAATTTATTATTGACAAATCACCGTAACAGCCGCTGGGGGCGGGGTGGGGGGGTGCTGAGGTGGGGAGCTTGTCACAGAGGATTGGCGGCTGAGAGATGTGGAGCCTGGCGAAACAGCCAGGGACCCGGCACCGCGCAGGTGAAATTCCAGACAGGAGCTCATTATGCAGAGCCCGACGGAGAGGAGGAGATTTGTCATGCGAGAGAGGCGTTGCGGCGGCTGGCCCTGTCTTTCCCCCGGGGTGCGGGCTACGCTGCACAGGGCTGTGTGAGCACTGAGGGCCTCCCCAGCCAGGCCGGCAGAGGGGTACCCTGCCTCCTCTGCTTGCTGACCCAGGGCCCCGCTGCAGGAAGGGTTCTGGTACCATGTTCCAAACACCTCCGTGTGCAGGCTCGGGACCTCGGGGCTGGGGCTGGGGTCTTCCACTGCCTAGCTCTGTGGCCCTGGGCAAGTGATTGAAATTCTCCGCGCCTCCCATGGAAAACTAGCATCGGTTTTTAGTGAGTCTGTATTGAATCCCTGGGTGTGCCATGCTCGGTACAGATGGTAGGTGTTACTACTGCCTCGGTGACCCTCTGCTGTATAGCTTGCACTCAGACCTACTCGCGTCACACAACTGTCCCTCTCCTGCCCCATTCCTGTGGGGTGAGCCAGGTGCAGCAGATCTTGGCTCATGCATTTGGTGTGCATGGCCAGTTAGCGGCTCGGCTTGAGGCAGACTAGTCCTCAGTGGCCTCACGTACGCATCCAGATGTTGGCTGGCTGTTGGTAAGGCTGGTGACAGGGCCACATGTGTCTCTCCACCCCACCCCCCACCAGCTGACTAGTGCAAGCCGCGCCTTGGCATCTGGAGTCCAAGAGTAGTAAGAGGGAAGCCTCCAAGCACAGGCACCATTCACATCCCAGCTCGTGGCACCTTTGCTCACGTCCCCCGCTGGCCAGAGCAAGGCCTCAGAGGAGCTCGGGTTCCGGCCCCACAGAAAAGCTTGACCTCCTTGGGGCAGGCCTGTGGCTCAGCAGTTAAGACACTGGTTGAGACACCAGTGTCCCACATCAGAGTGCCTGGGTTTGACTCCCGACTCCAGCTTCCTGCTAATGCAGAGCCTGGGAGGCAGTAGGGATGGCTCAAGTAGTTTGGTCCCTGCCACCCATGGGGGGAGACCTGGACTGAGTGCCCATCGAGGGCATCTGGAGAATGAGCCAACACGTGGGAGCTCTGTCCCTCTTGATAATTTTTTGAGATTATTTATTTGAGAGGCAGAGTTGCAGAGAGAGGGAGAGACAGAGAGTGAGGTCTTCCATCCGCTGGTTCACTCCCCAAATGGCCACAACAGCCATCACAGGGCCAGGCTGAAGCCAGGAACCAGGAGCTTCTTTTAGGTCTCCCACCTCGGGTGCAAGGGTTCAAGCACATGGGCCATCTTCCGCTGCTTTCTTAGGCACATTAGCAGGGAACTGGAGCAGAAGTAGAGCAGCCGGGACTCGAACCAGCGCCCATACGGCTTGCTGGCCCCGTAGGCAGCAGCTTACCCTGCTACGCCACCATGCCGGTCCCTGTCTTGATAGTTTTGCCTCCTGGTTTATGAATACACACTGTAGGACACAGACTGAGGAGAGAAAGTGCAGCCACTTCAGTAGGCGGCAGCGGCGGCAGCAGCATCGTCTTCTCCCTGAAGGTGCTTTTCGTACCCCAGCGCACGGACAGCTACAGCCGTGGAGCACCCTCTGCTGCGCCTCCCACGGCAGCCAGGTGCTGGGCGCTCAGAGAGTGCTCTCCGAGTGGATTGTAGGAGCACAATTACGGGAGTTTATAAAGAGGGCTAACTCTAGAAACGCTTGTCTGCTGATGAGTTGGGTCATCAGAGTGGCGTGCCTCACAAGGGATACGCGTTTCGAAGCCGGCGGCGGGGGCGAGGGACGCCTTAACGCAAATGGAAGCTCTGGGTAGGATGCCAGCCATCACAGATCGGACTGTCTCTTCCATATTCCTCAACTTGCACCATGAACCAACTTTGAACTCCACTTACAAGAACGGCTGCCTTGTCTGTTACTCCCGGGGCAGGGTGGGGAGGGGAGGAGGGGGTAGCTGATGGGGTAACGAGTTGATGAGTAAAAGGAACCAGGGGCTCACTGGAGCTATGAGACCCAGGTTCCATGGGAACTGGCGAGTCTGTAGCCAGCCAGCTAGGGTTCACTGGGAACCTACTGTGTGTCCCCAACTGTTTTGGACACTAGGGATAAAGTGCCCATCTGAATGTCCGAGCCAGAGAAAGCAGGAGGCAGGGCCTGGCCCGGAAGAGAGGTTGCCAAGCATTGCAAGTCCAGAGCGGTAGCCCTGGCGGTGTGAAGTCTGTTCTACCTCAGCTCCTCACAGCCCCCGGCTCTTCCTCCTGGCACCAAGGGAGGCTGCAGCGTGGCCGGCAGAACAGCACAGGCGCCAGCTTGCAGGGCAAGAAAGCACAGACGTGCAAAGCAGATGTGAGTGCCATGCTCAGGACTGCCTGAGCATAGGCGGTTCCAAGCCACTGTTGTGAGTGTACACATGTGGGCTCATTGCATGTGCATAACAACGCCACGGCTGTATGGCTGAGCTTTGGCCGCCGAATGGATCCGCACCCACTCTGAGCAGCATACCGGAGTTGGCATTGATTTCTCAATTATCTGCGGACTTCTGCTGGGCTGGGCAGCTCTGCTGATCTCGCCTGGCTGTGCTGACGCATCTGGGTATGTCAGGGGTGCAGGAAGCATGTCCCTGTAGCAGTGGCAGAGGCACGAAGGAGCACGTCCCACTGCACAAGTTCACTTCCAGCCTTCTGCTCGGGACACAGCTGCTAACAGCCCGTGGCTGAGCCCTGAATCAGAACGGCTCAGCGCCCTGCCCAGAAGACAGCAGGAGCCTTTCAAAGTTACAAAGCAATGGATGCAGTGAGCGCTGGAGGAATGGCAATTGGTAACACAATGTATCACATCTTTAAGCTCAGTTTACAAATCAGAGAATTGAGCGCATGTCCTGTTCTGTCTGCCCTTGTTGGAACTTTGCGAATCAGACCTCACTGGAAATCCACCCACCTTCAGCGCCGCAGTTTTGGTCGTACCCTTCCTCAACCCTGTAGTTCGGATCTGACTGTTTGCGCGAGGCAGTGCAGCCGGCCCAGACTAGCGAGCCTGTCCTTTTGGGGGGTGAGCACTTGTTCTTCCTCACAAAGGTTCCAGCCACAAACCAATTCATTCTACTGTTCCGCTTACAAAACAGGAAAATGCTTAGATTGAAGAAAAAAAAAAAAAGCAAAGAAAATTGAGCCCAGGAAGTCGAATGTACTTGTCCAAGGTAGCACAGCTAGTAATTGTTGTATCCAGAACTTGACCTCAAGCCATCTGCTCTTGCCCACCCCTCTTTAGCATTTCGCTTCTTAGCTTTGGCTTAATCCGAAGATAAATCTAAGAGTGTGGGATATATGGACTGTGTCACCTTCAGGAAATCCTCCATAAATATCATTTTTTTTTTCCTCCAGTCTTTGGCAGGCATTAAGCCACAGCGCCGTCAAGGTTAGACTCCCAGTCAAATAGCCAGAGTTCGTGAATTAAGTGTGACCATTTGGCTGTGGAGCCACATGCTTAAACAATTAGCTGCATGGCGTTTGGATACTGCGATGCGGCGGGGGCCGGGGGGGGAGCCTGGTAAGTCTGTAGACCTGCTATGTAGGACCCTCTCCCTGCTCTGGGGGAGGGAGGGAACGTGTTGGGATCTGGAGTGGGGGTAGAGGGGGAGTAAGGCTGCACCAAGCCTTACACCGAGCCAAGGTTTTGCTCAGAAAGTTACTTTGGTTCTGTTTAGTGCAGAAAAGCAAAAGCAATTCCAGAGACTTCTTCCATGCAGCAGGGCATCTGGGGGGTGGCGGGCCAAGGCACAGACCATCCGTTCAGAACAACGTACAGAGCGCCACGTTCTCCACAGAATAATAGTGGCGTTGAGAAAGCCACGCAAGTTCAAGTGCAGCACCTACGGTAGGGTCAGGCTATAATAATTTGAAGCTGCAAGTCGCAGTGACAAGCTCACAGCTTGTTTAACTTTGAGCCACAGAACTTTCTGGCATACCTTTCAAGGGCAACTTGCAAAGTAACCCCGTGGCTGGATTCCAAGTCAAGGGGAGGGAGGCGGTGCTTCAAAAGCAGACTCTACCCCTCTGCTCTGGCTTCTTCCCAGCGGCTCCCAGGGGGAACCCACAAGCCTAACCCCTGTCACTCCTGTGCCACAGGCAGCCAGGGGCCACTGGCCACGGTAAGGTCAGTTTTCCCAGGGAGTCACAGATTCACCATGATTCATTTCTGGCCGGAGTCCAGCTGGAAAAGTCTATGAGCTTCTCTGCAGCAGGGAAGGGCATGGATCTAGGACCAGGAACATCAAGCTCCTCCAACCGAAATCTCTCGCTTCCCCCCAACCCGATATGTCCTGCACTCACCCTGTCTCAGCCCTGGGTGTCCCTACTTGTCTCCATGTTGACCCCCTGCAAGCCATCGTGGTGGGCCGGAGAAGAGTGGCTTGGGATGGACCCAGTCTGGGTCCCATGTCACAGAGGCTGGTGGAGGAAGGCTTTCAGTGGAAGAAGGGTGCTGGGCCGACAGACACAGCAGTCGGCAGCTGTGATGGTGACAAGCAGCCCAGAAAGCTCACTGCGGTGCTCATCATTGGGCTGGGACGCTGTGAGGACACTGCTTGTCACACTGTAGTGTCCCTCAAACATCAGCCTGCTTCAGGGTCACACAGAGCGCTTGTTCAAATGCAGCTTGCTAGGCCATGCCCCCAAATACAGATACAGGAGGTTGTATTTCTCCCAAGTTCCCACCTGATGATGCTGGTGGTGGTGGTGGTGGTGATCCAGAAGATACTTTCAGAATCACTATCTGGGGCAGGTGTTGTGGTGCAGCCAGTTGGACCTACTGCTTGGGATACCCGCATCCCGTATCAGAGTGCCCGGTTCAAGGCTTGGCCACTCCGCTTCCAATCCAGCATCATGCTAATGCATCTGGGAAGGCACAGGATGATGCCCCAGGCACTTGGATTCCTGCCACCCACATGGGAGATCCACATGGAGTGCTGGGCTCTTGGTTTTGGCTTGGCCCAGCCCTGGTTGTTGTGGGCATTTGGAGAGTGAAACAGCAGATGTAAGATTGTCTCCCTCTCCCTCTCCCCCACCCCTCTCTCTCCCTCTCTCTCTTTCAAATAAATAAATGATTTAAAAAAAAAAAAAGATTCACTGCACCAGGCCTCCACTGTCTCATCTGTCCAACAGAGATGATGATATACAGCCTAAGGTTGCTGTACTCACACGATAATACCACTCGTTTGTTTTTCAACCTACCTTGACCGAGCACCCACAGTATGTCAAGGGTTGTTGCACAGACGCAGCCCCCGCCCTTGTGGATATTTAAGGAAAGTGATCTGAGCATCTCTGGGCTGTGCCTGAAGCAGTATGTCAGGGCCAGCAGTTGCCATGTGACATGAGGGGCAGGTAGCAAGGACCCCATGAGATCCAAGGGACATTTTGTCCACCCTACTGGATATAGTTGTCCAGCCACCATGGTGAATTCCTTAGGAGAGAGTAGGTGACACATAATGACTGAAGTCACTCATCCTGATGACTTAAGGCCCCAAGCCCCTTATAAGAGGCACACAAATGGGAACACTACCCAACGAGCACAACAAGCATACTGAGATTAAGATTCATTGACCACAGGGCCGGCGCTGTGTTGCAGGTAAAGCCGCCGCCTGCAGTGCCAGCATCCCATATGGGCGCCAGTCCGAGTCCCAGCTGCTCCACTTCCAATCCAGCTCTCTGCTATGGCCTGGGAAAGCAGAAGAAGATGGCCCAAGTGCTTGGGCCCCTGCACCCAAGTGAAAGACCTGGAAGAAGCTCCTGGCTCCTGGCTTCAGATAGGTGCAGCTCAGGCTGTTGCGGCCGACTGGGGAGTGAACCAGCAGATGGAAGACACCTCTCTCTCTCTGTCTCTCTCTCTCTGCCTCTCCTTCTCTCTGTGTGTAACTCTAACTTTCAAGTAAATAAATAAATCTTTAAAAAAAATTCACTGACCACAAAAATAAGATCCTGGATTTGTTTTAAAGAAAATCAAAGGTATAGAACAAGATAAAGAACACTTGTCGTTGGTATGCATACAAACACCCTAACAGAGCAAGACACAGCCAACGCTCAGCTCAGATGGTGCACGTTTCTAGCTGACCACTGGAGGGAAAGCAGGACAGGTAGCAATGTGGAAAACCTGGCTGAGTCTAGTCACCCAGCATTCTGACCCCATGTTTACAATTCACCAGCTCTGGATGCACCTTCAGTGGCACACCCAATAACTATTTACTGAGTACCTACTAAGTGCCAGCTACCCTATATCCCTACAGGGATAGAATTATGGGGAAAAAATAAACAAAAACCTCCTATCTCATGGAGTTACAGTCTAGTGGGAGAGACAACTGACAACAAAGTAAAAGCTTTAATATGCTGGAAGCAGGGAAGCTCCAGGAAGAAAAAGCAGAGAAAATGGATAGGGGCTGAAGAGAGGGTTGCTTTCGGACATGTGACTTAACCTTTCTGAACCTCAACTTTCTCAACTGTGAAATGGGTCATGACCTGCACCTCGTTGGATTTCCCTGATGAAGACCCTGGATGATGTCAATAAAGTGGCTAATATTACCTAGATCCTAAGACGAACTCAGTGCACCGGCCTTCCCCATTCTCTCCCTAACCTGCTGATGCCAAGAAAACCACTTTGCCAATTGTCAGAGGAAGTGGCTTTCCGGTGGCATTCTAGAATATTCCTGATCTTTTTGCTTGTATCTATCCTGAGCATCATCTTGACATGAGAAGATTTCAGGCACTTGTAGGAGTTACAGGCGGTCACCCTAGGTTAGCGGAAATGCACAGACTTGGGAATGAGACAGAGAGGAATTCAAAGCCCGCCTTTGCCTGTACCAGCTGTCGTACCTTGAGCCTTGGAAATGGAGAAAGTGGACGAAATCCTGTGCAGAACAGCACTGAGCACACTACCTGCAGACAGTGGGCGCTGTGCCAACTCAGGGCCTTCTCTTTCTCTGTGGCTCCCAGACAAGTGAATTCTCCTCTCCAGAAGGCCAGCTGGTACTTGCATGAGCACACAGCACCTGCTTGTGTCCCACCTGGTATCAGTAAGGTGCAGCCAGGCAGCAGCCCTTACCCCAGGAGGTCCCACTAAGCAGACTTCACTGTAGAGCAAACGTGCAGAGGTCCGCCGGGCGAAAAGACCCACAAGGGGCTGTTGAGGCACCCAGAGACTAGGAACAGCCAGAAGCCACTGCCACTGTTCGGGACAAGGGGAGCACAGCGTGTTATCTGGGAACTCAGGGAAAGGCAGGACCTTGGAGGGCGCCTCCAGTGGAAGCTATAATGAGAAAAGCCATTGTCTGCTTATACTGGGGAGGTGAGAAGGGAGGGAGCAAAGAAGAGATCCCGCAACTCTCTCCTCCCGCCTTGCAACTGAAGACTGGCCGTCCCATTAGCCAGATGCAAGTAAAAGCCAAACAGCAAGGCAGCCCAGTGAGGCACTCCACAGAGCTTGGTCTCTGGCACACAGAACATGGTAGAAAACAGCTGAGACTGGATCTTGGAGGGCAAAGAGAAAGCCAGCACACACCTATAGCATGATGTTTGCCCTGGAGATACCTAGACATCAGCTGTTTCTTTATGCTAAGGTTTGGCTGTGGTTGGTCCTTGCCAAAATGCGCACTCACTCTTGGTCCTCCATGTAACAGCATCACAAGGTGGTGGGATAAGAGGTGGGGCTTGTGGGAGGTGATCGGATGGCAACCACCCTCATGAAGGGACTAATGCTGGTCTCACAGGAGTGGATTACTTGCCACGAGAGTAGGTTGTTACAAAAAAAAAAAAAAAAATGACCCTTCCGCGTAGTCTGGCTTCTCTCTCATCATGTGACACGACTCCCTATATGTCACACTATCCAAGCACCCAGGTCACCCTGTCATCCATAAGGTCCTCACCAGCAGCCAATGCCAGCGCCATGTGCCATGCTCTTGGGCCTGCAGAACTGTGCGCTAAATAACCATTTTTTCTTTACACAGTGCCCTGTCTCAAGTGTTTTACGACAGCAACATAGAACAGACTAGAAGATGCTACGCAACAGGGCTCCCACACCCAAGCATACCCTGGAACCCCCTGCGAAGACTTGTTAAGCACCAAGTGCAGACCCCATCCCCACGGTGGCTGACCCCGCAGGGCTGGGGCGGGGCCTGCGACTGGGCCTTTCCAATCAGTTGCCGGGTGATGCGGATGCAGCCTGGCTGGGGGCTGGGGGCTGGGGGCTGAGGACCACCGCTTCAGAGCATGGAACCAGCTCTTCCTTCCTCCTCGCTCAGCACTTCACAGTCTGCTGTGCCCCCAGGGCCGCTCACAGCTCGCCAGGCAGCCGTCTGCAGCTCCCTCCCCTGCCAGCCACAGGGTCACCCACCCTGGCAGACGCACTGCCTCTCCTTGTCTCTCCCCTGCTCTCACCTCTCCTGGCTCGTCCTCCACCTGATCCTCAGTGAGGCTCCCTGTTTGCCTCACTGTTGAGTCCACATGTGAGCGCGCACACACCCACTCTCTCTCTCTCTCTCTCTCTCTCTCTCTCTCTCTCACACACACACACACACACACACAATCTGATTAGCTGCACCTGGATGCCTGGCCCGTTTCCTGGGGTAAGATGAGTCAACCACTCCTTGGGGCCCTGCGACATCCTGTGCTCAGGCCAGGAGGTCACAGTTCCTGGTCACGCGACACTGCCTCTCTGCAGGCAGCCCTGCCATGCGGCGGCTTCCCCTGACATCTTTGTTTCAGGGAAAATGAGCGCAGAATACTGCTGGGGCCCTGCCAAGTTGGGCCAGCTGTGCTCCCCTTCTCAGTCTCTTAATGGGCTGAGGCCTATCAGAGAGCCGCTCTCCACTTCCCCTCCTTGTCCTCGCCCTGCTACTCAGCCGGCCCAGCCCTATCCCTGACTTCCTCCTTGGAGGAAGGCTTTGCGACAGCAGCGGCTCCTCCCTTCCCTGTTCCCCGAGCAGCTGCAGGAGGAACACAGGAGAAGCCCGGGGCTGTGGCAGCAGGTGAAAGTCCCCTCTCCCCCGCCCCCCATGAACACACGTGTTGTTTAGCAGCTCGCATCTATTTCCCTGCACTTCTGGTGTGGCTCTTGCTGCCATCATCCTATGCCCCTTGCCCAACCTCAGCCACGAGGCACTAAGGGACCAAGCCTCGAGGAGTCAGCATGATCCATCCCTGCCTCCCCACCTGCAGAAGGCCAGGTCTGCGAGCCTAGAAGGGATGCTGGGACTGATTTCCCGCAAAAGGTGTGCACCGGTGGAGAATGACGGCCGTGCAGAGAGGACCACAGAAGACCTGAGACCAGCAACGTGCCGGAGCCCGCCTTCTGCTGGCTCATGAGCACCGAAGATGCGCAGCTCTGGTGTGGCTTGCAATTAACCATGCTGGGATTAGTTGTGCCTCAGAGAAACCAGCAAATGCTCAAATCATGAGAGAGAGAAGCCAGTTCCAGAAGGTTGCTAAAGCGGGAGACTGTGAAGACAGCAGGTTTTCCTGCTGCATGGCGTGGAGGCAGCGCAGAGAGAAGCAGAGCCCAGAGTAATGGAAGAGAAAGAGAAAGAGCTGTCAATATGCCATGTGCCCCGGAGCCAGCCATGCCTGTACTCCAAAGCATCCCAATTATAGGAAGCAGAAATCATGTGTTTACGTTATTTGAATTAAATCCACCACCCCCACCCCCACCCCCACCCCCTGCAATTCTGGGCTGGGCCTGGCTGAAGTCAGCAGTCAGGAACTCAACTCGGGTCTTCCATATGGCTGGCAGGGACACAAGTAACCTGAGCCAGCACCTGCTACCTCCCAGGATGCACTAGCAGGAAGCTGGATGGGAAGTGGAGTAGCCAGAGCTGGAACCAGGCACTCCCATGTAGCATGCGGTCATCCCAAACATGACTTAATCACCTCACCTGACGCCAGCATTTTAAACACCTCCCCAGGGCATCCTGTGCCACCTGACCTTACAGAGGTCCAGCTGCTGTTAGCACCCTGAGAGACCCTTCTAATAACGCCCGCTGTTAGCACCCTGAGAGACCCTTCTAATAACGCCCGCTGGCGTTATTTCTGGGCTACCTCCCCCAGCCTTCTTCCCAATCCTGACTGTTCCCGGGAAATGTGACTGGCCTTGATACCCTCAGGCCAGAAGCTTCTGAGCATGCGTGCCTTCTAGGAGAGCGGATGAGGAAGAGGACAGCCTGTGGCTCATGTTGCATGGAGAAGACAGAGGACAGCAAGTGAAGCCCTGCAGCCCAGGAACCACAGGGGCTGTGCATGCCCGCTGGGGACGGAGAGGAGCCCTGAGCAAACAGCACAGTCAGCCAGCAGCCGGGTGGATTCGGCCTGAGCCAGAGCCTGGCTGGCCTCCGCGTGCCCAGCCCCGGAACGGCACACACATATATTGACATACAGTACACACCCACTCTACACATACACACACTGTTTTTTTAAAAAAAAATTATTTATTTATTTGAAAGGCAGCATTAGAGAGAGAGGGAGAGACAGACAGAGAGATCTTCCCCAAATGGCTGCAATGGCCAGGGCTGAGCCAATCAGGAGCCAGGAGCTTCTTCCGGGTCTCCCCCCTTGAGTGCAGGGGCCCGAGCACTTGGGCCATCTTCCACTGCTTTCCCATGCCATTATCAGGGAGCTGGATCAGAAGTGGAGCAGCCGGGACTCGAACCGACACCCATATGGGATGCCAGCACTGCAGGTAGCAGCTTTCCCTGCTGCACTGCTGCACCGGCGCCTACACACCCACTCTTGTGCAGACATGAGCACGCACAGACTCACACACTCCTTCCCCACACGCAGACATGCACATCCATATCCAGTCACAGGTGCACACCCCTGTACACAGCAGCACACACACACACACCTGTTTACACACACACACAGCCATCTCCAGCTTCTTGTAAAATCCCCGTCCGTAAAGCAATCTCTGGCCACTTCCTTGGCCACACAGCTCCCTTCCTCCCTGACCAAATGGCACTTGCCTCCCCCTGCCACTGCTGCCGCCAGCCCTGCAGCCCCAGCCCCGTGAGACTGGGCCACCCTTCCCACTGCCCCCCCCCCCCCACCACTGCATGCTTGTTTTCTTTCCCTGAGAGATTTTAGGTTCCCATCTGTCATCTTGGGGCATTAATCCCGAGACAGAAAGCCAAAGATGCCTACCGCACATAGCCAGCCCATTAACTAATTGCCAAAGGTGCCTATATCATAGTGTATTAATCCGCGGGAGCAGCCCAGACACCCGCAACTCGCTTCCTCAATTGTGCTGATAAAAGCGACGAGCCACCTGCCATTGCTCTGGATGGCACTGTCATGATGGATGCTCCATGTCGCGCAAGGGTGGGGGTCAGCTGCAGAGACCCATGTGTCAAGCCGAGACAGCTGAAGAGGTGGGTAGGAGCAAGTGGCCAGCTGCCAGCAAAATTGTTGTCCCACCACTACCACCACCACCACCACCACCACCATCACCACCAAGCGCGATCCGTGGCTTCCTGCATACCCAGATCCTGCTGCCCAGGCCTGGCCGCCCCAGATGGCTGACCCAGCACGGCAGGCCTCTGAGGATCAGGCCGGGGAAGAGCCGGGGGGGGGGGGGGGGGGGGGGGAGTGGGGGAGGTGGGGGAGGGGAAGCCTGAAAGGCTCCCAGGCCTCTCCTTCCAGCAATGTTGTTGCCAGTCTTTCAGCTGCTGGTCACTGAGCCAGCAAGTTCAAGGAGACTGACTTTCCGCTGGCCACCCACAGTCTGCAGGCCCAAACCTTCTTGCCGACAGAGGATCCTTGAAGGCAGGTGGTCTGCAGGAGCTTCCCCTCCCCTCAGCTGGGGGCTCAGAGGCCACGCCAGCCCCGTGCAGGGACTGCCTGATGGCCTATTTCCCAGCAGGGGCGCAGCGTGCCTGTGCGCGAGCGTGCGCACACATCCTGCTGCTCCACTTCCAGGATCGGAATAAATTGCCTGATTGACAAACCTCGTGCGGAGTTCCTGTGCGCTGGGCCTGTGGGTCGGCCGTGGCTACAGTTGCAGTCAGCTGACCTAATCCATTTATCTTATTTAGACCGGATTCCATTTTCCATATGTGGAGTTAGGGCCTCCTGGATCTGCTATGCAAATTAAGCATGATGATTTGCAAATGAGCAGAGGCCTGGCACTTCTTGAAAATTAGCATTAAGAATGTGGCCACCCTGCCACTGGGTAGGAGGACAGAAGCTGGAAATGAAGAACTGAAGGCGTGGCCTACCAAGCTCCCTTCCCGATGCAACACGGCTGGGGCACATTTGCAGGGGCGGGAGGGGCCCAGGCATCAGCGCTGGGGTGGCACAGGCTGGCAGGAGATGCACAGGCAAAGGCCAGACAGGGATGTGGAAGTGCCGAGTTGGCAGGGGCCTCTGCAAGCCTGGCACGGGCAGCCCACAGCCCACGGCCTCAACCCGCAGCAGGCAGTGGGTTCTTTTCTTCTGCGGGGCGGGGCTGCGAGGCCCAGATCGATGGTTTCCCAGAGGCTTTCTTTAGGACAAGCAAACGCCTGAGAGCTACTCTACAGGGCAGCCTCGAATCAAATGGCCCCAGAACAAGTCGTGCAGGCCTGGCTTTGAGCTTGGGTCACAATAGTCAACGGCACCCCATGAGCAGGCAACTTCACAGACTCTTGCCTCTTCCCTCGTTCTCGCCTCGAAACTCCCTGCCAACAGACAGCTCTGTTCAAAATGCCGGCAAGCTGAGCCTAGTCTAGCCTTTAGCCATGGCCCACAGCTCCAAAGTCAGCTTACAGAAGAGACCAACTGAGGGCACCGAATCTGACTCTTGCTCGGAAAGCCAAGGAGTATATTTACTGCGAGGCCTGGGTGGGGTGTGAGTCACCTCTCGCAGGTGGATAGGGGCCAGTGGGAGACCCAGACTCAAAAAAATGACAAAACACCACTGTCCCAAGTTCCTCCGCGCTACAACCGTGCCCTTCCAGTCTCCCCTGCTTTGGCTCCTGGCAACCTGCCGTGTCATTTTCCGGGATAGCGTTCTAGAAAGAAACCTCATTTGAGTTCAAAGTTCTGCAGATTAACTCGAAGGCAATGTCTCACTTTTTTTTTTTTTTTTTTAATACACTGGAGAAAAGAACATGTAATCCCAGCTTTCCCAAAGGCAGAGCAGGAGGCTGCAATAACAAAGTTGTATTTCACGTGGCAATCGGGGAAAGCTGTCCTTTTCCTTCCAAGTATCCTTGTTTATTGTTCTATTTCCAAGAATATGCAGAAGAGACATCTCCAGGGCAGCAGGCAGCAGGAATTTTAAAGCTGGCATTCAAAAACATTTTGCCAATAGTTAGACATATGTGGGCCAGTCCCCAACATGCAAATCCTGGTGCCCGACATCGGAATCGTATGGCAAACTGTCCCTGACAAACAAGACAATGTCTGCAGAGGTTTCCGTAAAATGAAGTATGAGATGCCGAACAAGATAACCCCAGGTTTAACTCCAAAGTGCCTGGTTCGCATTAAGAACCCACACGGCCCCTTCCTAGCCTATCCCTCCAACTCTCCGAGCAAACTCGAGCCTCCTTTGAATCCTGTCTTAATGTGATTCATTAAGGGCAGGGCACCATTGGTGAGCAGGCGATGTTTTTAATTACTGTGTTCTGTTCACTTCTCTATGATCTCGTTGTTACCCTTCCAGCAGATACTTACAAATATGACTTCTATAGGGGTTCCCTGTGATCCCCACAAGGACTACAACTGCTAATGAGAGGCAGGCAGGCCCCCAGCCAAGGGGGCCGCTGATTATCAAGGCAAGAAATATCCAGACTCAGAAACTAATGAGCAGGCAGGGAGACCAAAGCAGGCCAAGAATGTAGAGGAGAGAGGCCACCAAGACAACCTTAGAAGGGAGACGGAGAGCAGAGACAAACTCTTATTCTAGCAGAACATCTGCAGTTGCTAATAGGCAAGGCAGCTGTGCTGGGGGGAGCAAAGGAGCTGTTTGTTTGGAGGCACTGGAGATGCGCCTGTGCCCATCAGGGGAAGAATCTGCAGCCTGCCGAAGGGTGGATTCGTGCCCAGGAAGCGCCCCTCCTGGTTGCGGGAGGGCGGGAACTGTATTTGAAAAGCTGCTGTCTCACCATTCTCCCTGCTAGGGACACCACCCATGCACCCTGCACACTGCTGCAGATCTGCCCCACCATGCCAAGGCCAGCAAAACCGCCATCCCCCCCCCCCCCCGTCTGCCCGCCACTGCCCTCACCCACACACCCACAGTGGTTTGGTTTACTAAGCATTGATTCTGCTCCCTCTCCGACCCACGCGTCGGTCTAGTGCCTGGTCGGGGGGGTGATCCTGCAGAGGCCACTGCCCAGCAAGGAAGGCTGGGGTGCCACGAGGAACAGGGGGTGCCAACGGCCAGTCCACACGTGGAGAAAGTCATCATGTTCTGCCTTGCCACCTGCTCTTGCCTGATCCTCTTGAGCTGAGATTTTATTCTGGAATCGTTTCAGACATGTGCCTCGGGGCAGAGACGGACAAATGCTCACCAAAACTGCTGCCTCTTCCTGGGCACACAGTGAAAGAAGTGTTGAAGCCTCTTTCATCTGGAGGAGACACTAGCTTTCACCCACCAAGTGTGAGCAAAAGGGACCGGGATATTAAGAAGCCTCCTCCATTCTCTCTCTCTCTCTCTCTCTCTCTCTCTCTCTCCCCTTCTCTCCTCCCCCCCCCCCCCCGCCATGGGATAATGCAACAGGGTGACCTTGAAAGCACGTTTTGCAAACGGCAGAACCATAACGTCATAGCAGCCTGAGGTGCTAGGTTAGGTCCCTCCAGGCAGAGGTGGAGACGGGGATCCCTACGCACGCACGGGGGTTCCTGGCAGAATATTTCCAGGGCAACCTGCAGAGGAGTTAGAGAAGCGGGGAAGAATCTAAGGCCACAGGGAGCTGCAGATGAAGTTCAGCCTCTGATCCCACAAGGAGATCTGGGTACAAGTTCATGGACCGGCTTCACAGAGTTGTATCCACTTGGGGCCAAAGAGCCAGGCATTCGCAGCCCCATCTCTGTCAATCAGGGGCCGTGGGCTGCCCTCCGGGCTGCCTAGCCCCTCGGGCATTTCTGGATGGAGTGGCTGTCTGTCAAGTGAGGACAACTATCTGGATAACGGTGCAGCTGTGAGCAATTAGCAGCCACCACTTCCAGCAGCTGTGGGAAGGGTGCCAGCCAGCTAGAGGGAACGAGCCTCCCACGGTGGGCCCCCGACTGCCTGCCTGGAGCCGACTCCACACCTGCATTTGCGGGTAACAGGAACACAGAAGACTCCTTGACTGCGCTGGACCGCTGAGATTCTGGATTTGTTTGTTACAGCAGCTAGCATCTGACTAATTGCCTATCTAGTCTCCTACACTAGAAGTTGGCAGACTTGTCCTACAGGAGCCCAGATGGCAAACATTCCCCACTTCACAGGCCTTTCTGGCCTCCATGGCCACTGTGGGTCAGGTTGGTCTCACGGGCTATCCTTTGCAGTCCGCTCCTCAACCATCACCCTCAGAAAGGAGACCAGGTCTTGGAGTTCTTCCTTTCACATCTAAGACCTAGGAGACAAATTTCCCTCTACTACCTAACTCAGTTGATGGATCTGAAAATTTCAAAATAAAAGGAGGGTTGCATTTGTGATTGCTGCATACCTGGACTACAGCCCACATGACCACAGCAAGTCGGACTTGCTGAGTCCGCTGGAGACTGCTCGGATTTCTGTGTCCTCTCCTTACAGGTCCTTGTCAGAGACGGCTGGCTGCAAGCCCCATGCCTGGGGGCTTCCTGCCTCCAGTCTGTCTCATCAGTGAGGACAGAAGTTGGCCAGAGAAACCAGGAAGGTGTGCACAGCAGTGGCGGCAGCACTGTCTGCAGAGGGCCGGGCATGGTGCCCAAGGATCTTGATGAAAGTTCATCCAGGGGCCGGCGCCGTGGTGCATCGCAGTAGGTTAATACTCCTCCACCTGCAGTGCCCGCATCCCATATGGGCGCTGGTTCGAGTCCCAGCTGCTCCTCTTCCCATCCAGCTCTCTGCTGTGGCCTGAGAAAGCAGTGGAAGATGGCCCAAGTGCTGGGGCCCCTGCACCCGCATGGCAGACCCAGAAGAGGCTCCTGGCTCCTGGCTTCGGATTGGCAGCTATTTGGAGGAGTGAACCAGAAGATGGAAGACCTTTCTCTCTATCTGTCCCTCTCACTGTCTGTAACTCTACCTCTCAAATAAATAAATAAAATCTATAAGAAAAAAAAAAGAAAAAAAGTTCATCCATGTCAGGGCAGGCATTCGGCCTAGCAGTTAACTCAGGAACATAGGAGTTCCTGAGTTCAAGCCCCAGCCGCAGCCCCGGATCCCAGCTTCCTGCTAATGTGGACCCTGGGAGGCAGCAGGGATGGCTCAAGTAGATGGGTCCCTGCCACTCACGTGGGAGACCTGGTTTGACTTCCCAGCTCCTGGTTCCAGCCTCTGGGCACTGGAGAGTGAGCCGGTGGCTCCTCAGGCTGACCTCTGTGCAGCGACAGACCGGTCCGCCCTGATAGGAGAGCTGCCCGGATGAGCAGACATGGCCGATGAGTGTGAGAGGCATCCAGGAGGAATGGTAGGGGGACAGAGACGCTGAGTATCAGCCAGGGCCACACAACAAACCAGCCCTTCTTTTCTAAGTTTCCCAGGCAATAAACCCATTCAGAATCCCAGAGGAGGCTTTCCCAGAGGAGGCCTTCCCAAAGGAGGCACAGGTACTTCCCAACACAAGGGCACCAGAGTCCCAGGTCAGGACCAGTGTGTCCATGCCCAGCGGCTGTATTACTGGCTGATGACTGCTCACAGCTGGGCCCGTCACCGGGCACTCAGCTGGGTCACAGGAGGAGGTAATCTTCAGCCACCCTCGGCTGATGCAGGGGTACAAAAGCCCGGCTTCTCATCTCTGGGACAGCTCTGTCCATGGCTCCCCAGTCCATGGCTGTCCCATCTGCTGAGGCCTAATTATAGCTCCTTAGGGGGGCAGCTGATCGCACTTGTCACCCTCACCCACCACGGGCACGCACTGCCCGCTAACCTTCTGCGTGCGTTCAGGAGCTCTGTCAAATGGCACGTGAAGATGTCAGAACAGCCGAAACACCTTTGGAGGCAGGACGAACTTGGAGGGCTTGTATTGCCTCACTCAAAACCTACTGCCAAGCTGCAGTCATCAAGACAGCGCAGGAGTAGCATGAGGAGGGACACAGCCATCACTGGGACAGGACTCAGAAGGGAACCCTTCCATTTAGGGTGAACGTGGCGGCACCTTTTCAACAAAGGCGCCAAGGCTGTGCAGTGGGAAAGGACTATCGGGTGTCCACATGCAAAGCAAGGAGTTTAGATCCTGACCGCACATCATACACAAAAGTTCCCTCCAAACGGATCATGGACCTAAATGTAAGAGGCAAAACGATAAAACTTGGAGAAGAAAACAGAAAGCAAAAACCTTCACGACGCTGGATTAAGCTAAGAGTTCTTATTGATGATACCAAAGGTACAATCCATAGAGTAAAACACACTACACACACACACACACACACACACATATACATTATATATACATAGACTCCTAGAAAGCAAGCCAATTTTTTACCATAAAAAAGCCATGTTATCAAAGAAGACACACACATGACCAAGATAACAAGATGACCAACATCATGTGGTCACTAGGCAAATGAGAATCAAAACCCCCAGATGTCACTTTCCACGCACTAAATATGGCTACAAGTGAAAAGTCAGATGCACGTAGGCTTCAACCGCAGCTTGGGGCTTCTGCACCCCACAGCAGAGCGCTGGTTCGCGTCCTGGCCGTTCCACTTCTCACCCAGCTCCCTGGTCCAAGCACTTGGGCCTCTGCCACCCATGTGGGACATGCAGATGGAGGTCCTGGCTTCTGCTTCAGCCTGACCAAGCCCTGGCTGTTGTGACCATTTGAGGAACCGGCAGTTGAAAGATTCTTTTTCTCTCTCTCCCTCTGTCTCTGTCTCTCTGTCTCTCTGTTGTTCTGCCTTTCAAGCAGATGACAAAAGTAAATAAGCATTTTTTTTTTTGAAAGATGAGGGTGTAGAGAAACACACATTGCTGATGGGAATGTAAAATGATGCAGCCAGTTTGGAAAGCAATTTGGCAGTTTCCTGAAACGCTGAACATGGATTTAGGAGCCTGCGCTGTGGTGTGGTGGGCTGGGCCTCTGCCTGCGGCTCTAGCATCCTGTGTGGGTGCCAGTTCATGCCCTGGTTGCTTCTCTTTTGGTCCAGCTCTCTGCTGGTGGCCTTGGAGGGCAGTGGAAGATGGCCCAAGTGCTTGGGTCCCTGTACTCGCATGGGAGACCTGAAAGAAGCTCCTGGCTCCTGGTTTCAGATAGGCCCAGCTCTGGCCATTGCAGCCATTTGAAGAGTGAACCAGCGGATGGGGGACCTCTCTCTCTGTCTCTCCCTCTCTCTGTCTGTAACTCTGCCTCTCAGGTAAATAAATAAAATCTTTAAAAAAAAACACATGGATTTATTATCCAAGCGAGCAATTCCACCCCTAGGTATGTATATACCAAGAGAAATTAAAACATACAAGCATACAAAGAATGTTCATAGCAGCATTATTCATAATAACTCCCAAAAGTCCATCCATAAACAAAATGTGATCTAGCCACACAGTGGAATATTACTCAGTAATAAACAGGTGCAAAATACTGATGCATATTACAACATGGATGAAGCCTAAAAGTATGATGTCTCAACCGAGAAGTCAGACACAAAGACCACATGCTGTATAATCCCATGTACAGGAAACATCCAGAAAAGCCGAATCTATAAAGACAGACAGTAGATTAATGATTGCTTGAAGCTGCGGGTGGGAATGGCCATGACTGCTAAAGGTCGCCAGGGATCTTCTCGGAGTGACAACAATATTCTATACGTGGATCATAGTGATGCATGCACAACTCAGGACATTCCCTAAAAACCTTGAAACCAGATGCTCAAAACAGATGAACCCTACACTATGTAAATCATGTTCCAACACAGCTGTTTCAATAATAACGAAAAGACACCTGCAGACATATTTGCAGCTCAATGTCCATTTCCAGGGAACCCGATGGAAAACAACATACCCTGCAATTTCACACACAAGTGCCTACTGCTTTTTATTTCCAGCCAAATTTAGCAAATGGCCATTTCAAGATGAAGACTGCCCCACATTGGCCCAAGCACCCAGAGCTACCCCACCACCCCCTTTCAAACCTCCTCCTGCTTTACTTATACCACAGCCACCACCAGGATCGTCTTCCCCGGCACCAATTCTGGGACCCAGCGCCGGAATTCCTTCCCACAAAGACAATCACCGTGGCAGGCTGGACGTGGAGTCCTCCTTTGTAACTCTGAATTCCCATTTTCAATGGGTGCTGCCGTTGGTTGGTTCCCTGCTATCTGTTGTAATTCTCTGGCCTGAAAACCCCCAGCTACCTTGAGGTGTAAACACGGGTGGTATAAATTACCTGTGTTTGGTGCAGAGTGAGGGTCAATGGGTTGACAGGAAGGAGCCCAGGAGACAGACTAGGAAAGAGAGAAGGCAAGGGGGGGAGAAAAAAAAAGATGAGTTGATAAACAAGGCCTCCGAGTTCATCCCCACAAGGCTGGCTGCTCATTGCTCAATGTTGCGAGACACTGCCTTCTTAGAGGTTTGCAGTCACAGCTCGCTCAAGCTGGAAATTGCTGTGAATGCGCGTGCTACCCCAGGCTGAGCTTGTAAAAAGAGTTCTCGGGCATCCCTGCCTCGCTGACAGGTCTGGGACTCATGTGTTCCTTAGGGGGTAGCCGAGCCCGAGCCCCAGAAGCCTTGTCCCCCCAGCTCTTCACTACCGGACCCATCAGCAGCGATACAGGCCACCTCGTTCCCTATCTCCCCTGTCTCTAGGTCCCTGCCACCATGCCACACCCATCCATCCAGCGGGAATGCCATCCTCTTGCTCATTCACTCCTCAGACATTGGGTAGGCATCAATCGCATGCCAACACAACTGCCATGGGGCGAAGGGTTGCTACTAATAAGCCATGCATAACACAGTCTGGGCTCCCAGGGTGTGCAAAGAGAAACACCGGGGACAGAGATGTGGGTGGGGACAAGTTCACCCAGAGGCAGGTGGTCTGGGGAGGCTTCCAAGAGGAGGGGATACATGCGAGATCTTGTAAAAGAAGGAGAGCTGCGTGTTAGGTATCATCTACAGGACAGGATACAGCAATCTAAGCAAAGCCCCAGAGCTGCACTGTCCAGCAGAAGTTTCTACGACCATTAAAAGCCTTCTAGAACTGCGTTCTCGAACACGTAGTCCCCACCTATGAAAATGCACTCGCAATGTGGCTAGTGCAATTGAGCAATGGAATTTTAAGTCTTATTTCATTGTAATTGCAATTGAAATATGCACATGTGGCCAGCAGCTACTGGAGCAGAACGCCCAGCCCCAGAGGCATGAAACGGCAGGGTCCATTTTCACAAGCAAACAAAGCAAAAGTTTCGGGCGCCTGGAAGCAGTCAGAGAGAAAGAGGCCAGATCCCAGGGAGAAGCTGATGGCCGGGCTGGGCTCCCTTGCCGCGACAGCAAACACAGACAGCCAGACTCACCCACCCCGTCCCATCTCAGCCCTTCCACTATCCTCCAGTTCAACTGTGGGCGTCCTGGACACTGCCCAACTGGACACAGCGAGTCCCATCAAAAGGGGGCAGCCACGACTCAGCATCAATTGTGCAAATGCAAGCCTGGAATGGCCTGCTCTTCAAAGGATTCAAGAGAAGCCTGGAAGCCTGACTTACTTTGTGCGATCTCTCCATGTTTATTATTGGCTGCATGTTTTCAAACGCTCTGCAGGCCAAGGGGAGCTGATGGCGCAGCTGGGATTTGCAGCCAGTAGTCCCTTCCCCACGTCTTGAGCAGCGGTACCTGTCATGCTACAGAGCATGCACCTGTGTTTAGGGTGCCCCTCTGCTCCCAATAGGCTTGCCATTCCCCCAAGGACAGGGAGCCAAGTCTCATTTAGCTGTCATTCCCAGGACCTGATGCAATGCCTGTCTGTGGTCTTTGCTTTGCACGTTCGTTGAGTGAATGAAGGAAGGAAGGACTTGGTTCCTCTGTGCAATGGTTTTCCCAGTCAAGGCAGTGGCTCAGGGAGGCAGCAGGCAAGGAGTTAAAAGGCAGGAAATGAACTAGGCTCCGGGATAAAGCCCCATTAATTGTCATCTTACCAGAAATCCTCTTCCCGGCCCATCTGTGGGCTTTAAATTAAGAGCTGAATGGTTCGGAGCACAGCTTTCTGCCAACTGCAGATTTGCAAACACTTCTCTTCCTGGTAGTCTGAGGCCTCGCGAGAGTCCCGTGCTATCCACTCTGGTTGCAAAGTGGGCTGGGACCACTTGGTCTCCTGTGAAAATCACCAGACATGTGGATGGCTGGTGTGGGATTTAGCAAGATGCCTCTGCCCCTGTCACCAGGGACAGTGCAGCCATGAAGAGGTACCCTCGGCGACAGACGAGGTTCCCCGCTGATTGTGGGTGACCACCCTCCCAGAGCCTCGGGATGGGAGGAGTGGGGCATGGAGGACTGGAGTCGGCAGGTGGCCTCCCGAAGTGGAGAATCCAGGTCTGCAGTCCCCTCGCTTGTTCCGCTCCACATGCCTACAGCAGCTTAGGCTAAGCCATTTAGACTGTGTGCTCCAGTTGCTGCGAGCAAGCGTTAGCCGGGAATAAATGTGCTACACGGCACGGTGGCTTCCTGGAGCCAGGTGGATCTTCACACAGCACTTTCAAAGTCATGGCAGGAAGAGCAAGGCCTGAGCCGAGAAAAGCCACAGAGGAACTTCTAAAAAGACAGGGGCTGGGGAAGGGGGAGGGGGGGATAGAACTGTGCCACCACAGACCCTGACATGCCATTCCTGCCACTCACACCGGCCATCCCATAGAGGCAAACAATGATGGACCTGCAATGTTTCTCTCTGTCTCAGGCCACTTTGGCCTCATCATGAATGCTCTAAGTTCATTCTTAGAGAACCAACGGTGGAAGTCTCAGAGAGGACATGGAGCTGACCCCCCTGTCCCACTTGCTTTACAGAGAAAGAAAGCAAGACTCAAGGTTCTTGTTCAAGGGCACGCTGCCGGTGTCTCCAAGGCTAGCACTCGGTCCGATCCGGCACCACGAACACCCCTTGCTCATGCAGATATCTAAGCACCCCACCGTGTCCTCTCGGAGTCACTGATGACAAAGGCCATTTTTCACAGGACGATATCATCTGGGAAAATCTTCTCCTGCGTTCCAGGGTACGAGCGCCCATATTTCACAGAGCAGGCTCATCACAGATACCCACTGAGTGAAGCAGGAAGACAAGGCAGGGAAGGGCAGGCCCTCAGGGTCCCTGGCCACTTGAAATGGGACCCGTTTTGATCCTGAAGGCTTGCCGCATGTACTCCTTGGACTTCCTGGATCCAGACGGATACTCTCTTTAACCCAATGGACAATTTATTTAGGAAAAGATAATTGATGAGTTATTTATATTAGTCCCCAGTGTCCAGCGTCGCCATCATTGAGATGAAGTGCTGGGGACAGAGTGAAGTCCCTTAATTACTCTCGCATGTGCTGCATGTTTGCAAGGAAAGAAAACATAATGCAATGGCGCTTATAGATTGCAGTGGCATAATAGCTTGATGAAGATTTCTAAATTTTTCAAAATGTCATTTCTTTCCAAAAGATGGATTATTTCTGTTGGGGTTTAGTCTACCTAATTATTCCTGCCTTGATTACTTAACTACTCCAGATATTTCATCCCTGAACGTTCCGATCCTGTCTCCTGGCAGGTAGTGTGGGAGCCAGGGTTATGCTGGGAGCACTGGGAACGCCTCCCGAGAAGCAGTGGCCCCGCGGCAGCCTCTGCGCACTTGCTGGCCGCCCGGGCTTATCTGGGGCTTGTGCAGCCAGAAGGGGATTGCATCCACCTAACCTGGGCCCAGCAGCCCAGCTGAGCGCGTTCACACCCCTTCTGCTGCCCGGCTCCCCAGCCGCCCGCCCTGGACATGCCCCAGCCCTTGACCGTGCACTCTGCATTGCTCTAAAGGAGTGCCCCTCAAGCTGTGGGCACCCCCTCAGGGGGGGCATGTTAAACAAGGTACCAGGGTCCCGCCCCTCCAGGGTGTCTGAGTCCCCAAGAATATGGCCATTTCTAACTCGTTCCCAGCCGACACCGCTGCTGCTGGGCCCAGAACCACAACACCTGGAGGCGCTGCGCTCAGACCACTGTTTCTTTCTTCCTTTGAAAGATAATTTCACACATTTTGTGCTGCGGCTGGGGTCTGTAGTAAGCTGGCCATGGGGACCTAAGGATTTCTCTGTATTTGACATCGTAGATGTCTGACCAGTGTCTAGTTCTGGATTCAGTGAGGAAAAGGAGCATTCAGGTAAAAGGTGAGGCTCTCACTAGGGAGACAGGAAGCGGAGGGACCAAGGAAGGGAGAGAGGGAAAGAAAAATGGGCGTGGTTGGAAAGGCAGATTCTAGAAGGTCTATGGAAGGTGTAATTCTAAACCTGTGCACTGAATGGGGAAGAGGACAGCACTACGCCGGACCGGGAGGAAATGGGGCTTTTCTCCGCCTTTTCCCGATGCCTGGAGCTCGCGGGGCCGGGCCGGTGACCCTACCCACGGCAGGTCACTCTTCCGTCCCACTGGGGGCTCCGGGCAAAGGGCAGGCCGGGAGCGCAGCGCCTGCCCCGGGCGCACCTGCCACGCCAAGGGAGGCAAGCCTGCGCCCTTTGGCTGATCCCACAGCCTGGAAACCAGCCAGACTCCGCTGCTTTTGAAAGCCTGTTCCTTGGAGCAATCCCGGCTCGCTAGCTTTAATTGTTTCGTCTCTCTCTCTCTCTCTCTCTCTCTCTCTCTCTGGTTTATGAAGCCGCCCCGCCTGAAGTCCGCCCCTTGCGCAGCGGCCCAGAAAGGTGGGAGGAGCGCAGCCAACGCTCCCTGCTCCAGGCGAGCCGGTTCCCGTTTCCCGACTATAAAGAAGCGTTTGTTGACAGCTCCTGAATTGCGGCGGGGCTGGGACCGGCAGGACGCGCACCTGGGACGCTCGGCCCCGGCTGGAGCCCGCGGGCGCAGCCACTGTGACCGCAGATTTCCCCGGGCTTTGGGGGAGACGACAGACCGACCGGCAGCATCACCTCGGAGCTTGCCGGAAAGGCAACTCTCGGCCCCGCCCAGGCCCTCTGAGACTCGGAATCTGCATTTGAATGAATCCTGGAGTAACCCCCTATTTAAGTTAAAGTTGGAGAAACCCTGCGGCGACTCAGCCAGCCCGGGGCCCAAAACATGTTAAAAGCTCCGCTCTCAAGGAGGAAAAAGGGGGGGGGCGGGAATCAGCCCCCTTCCGAGAAATTAACATACGGAATGAATTAGCTGGCAGTAGACTGCGGGCGCGGACTAGCTCAGTTGGTCTGGGGGAGGAGGGGGGCGGCACTCACGGGAAAGTTAGGTGTGTCCCGTGCTGTGACCCTTGGCTCTGCCTGCTGCATATTTTCTGAGACCCCGTGGAGACATTTTAGTTCCTACAAAGGACAGATGAGCAAACAGCAGTGGTCTGAGCCCAGAGCAGGCTTGGAGCCGAGGTAAGAAGCACCTGGGAGTTTCTTAATAAGCAGGCAGACATGTGGTGAATAAAAGTTTAATGCAGGAAGAAAGTGAGTGCGCCCGGTCATAAAATGTGTGCCCTGGCATCCGGCATGGTCACGGGGAGGCCACGCCTGGCAGGGTGCGCCCCGGAGCCACAGTGGCCCGCTGGCCAGCAGGGGTGGCTGCAGCCCTCTGGAGGGGCCAGATGAGCGTCCAAGAACCAGCCTGCCGTCCATTTTCTGCACCAGTGGAGGAGAGCAGAGGTCCAGAGCGTGTTAAAGAGCAGGTAATCCCGAAAGAAATGATTGGGATTTGGTCTAAGCGCCTGTCTGCCCTGCTGGCACCCGGTGGCCAAGGGGAGAGAAGGAGACTTGGCGTTAAATCTCCAAAGCAGGTGCTACACTTTCAGACCCCCTGCCCTGCTCAACATTTTCATGCGCGGAGCAGGGGCGCCCATGGAAGGCGCACACCTAGCAAGTTCCTGCTGGGGAATGCACTAGGATTTCAGGGACATCTCCCCGGAGGCTGCCAGAAGAGTCTGCGCAGCTTTGGCGGCGATGGGCAGAAACCTAATAGGTGGCAGGAGAATATTAAAATCAAAAGGCAAAAGGCATGTTCAGTTCTAGTCTAAATTAGAATTGGCAGTCAAAACCTATGAGAATGGTGGCATTTATTTATTTTTTTAAAGATTTATTTATCTGAAAAGCAGAGTTACAGAGAGGGAGAGGCAGAGACAGAGAGACTGGTTCACTCCCCAAATGGCCACAATGGCCAAGACTGGACCAGACCAAAGCCAGGAGCCAGGAGCTTCTCCCAGGTCTCCCATGTGGCTGGCAGGGGCCCAAGGACTCGGGCCATCTTCTGCTGCTTTCCCAGGCACATTAATTAGCAGGGAGCTGCATTGGAAGTGGAGCAGCCGGAGCTCGAACCGGCGTCCATATGGGATGGCGGCACAGACCCTGAGAATGGTGGCATTTAGTAGGAAAAATTGTAAAGTGCAGTCCTCAATGTGGCAAGCAGAAGCCCCAGTGTAGGATGCGAAAGATGTGGCATAGCAGCACCTGGGGTGGAAAAGAAACTGGAATGGACAGTGAGCTCAGTGTGAGTCAAGAATACGGGGTGGAGGCCAGAGAAAGAAGGAAGAATCCCGGGGCCAGCATGATGCCGCCATGTATTGAACCACCACTCCGGACGCCCACAGCCCATATCAGAGCGCTGCTTCCAGTCCTGACTGCTTCACTTCCTATCTAGCTCCCCACTAATGTGCCTGCGAATGCAGTGGATGATGGCCCAAATGTTTGGGTCCCTGCCACGCATGTGGGAGCCCTGGATGGAGCTCCTGGTTGCTGGCCCTGGCTATTCCAGCCATTTAAGGAGTGAATCAGCGAATGGATGAAAAATCAACCCACCTCTCTCTCTCTCTCTCTCTCTGTCTCTCTCCCACCCCCACCCCATCCCTCTGCTTCTCGAATAAATAAATATTTTAAAAGGAAAAGCTCCGGGGCTGAAGTCACAGCTGTGTCTACCACAAGGGAAGAGACGGTGCCAGTTTGCCCTGCTCTTGTCAGTACCACTCCTGGAACATTCTGCTCCGTTCTGAAAGTCACACTTTGAAAACACTGTTGGCCAACTGGACATATGCAAAGCAGAACGCCCCAGGGAGTGGACGGCTGTGAAACAGGAAATAGAAGCAGACTGCGTGCCAGCCCCTGTGTCAAGGAGCAGAGGGGTGAAGCCACAGCAGACTGGGTCTGCTGCTTCCAGAACTTACAGCCCACCAAGTGAACCAGATAAACAAGCAAGCCACAGGAAGAGATGGCTCACCAGGCTGTGGGATGTTGGAAGGAATGTGGAAATCATGAGATCTTTTGGTCTGGGTGACATCCAGCATTGAACACTCGCTCAGCTAGGGACGGGAGTGCCTTCACCTAAAAGGGGAGTCCACGCAGTGCACCCCCCACACATTGCGTACCTGACTGCAGGAGCTGAAGCGAGAAGAAAGGAAGAGAAATACTGCTCAGACAGTGGCAGCACCTTAGTCTCTGGGAGTCTTTTGGACCTTCCCTCATGGTTACAAGGTGGCTGCTACTGTTCTTGTCTTCATGTCTACATTCCAGCAGAAAGAAGAAAAAAGAGCAGCACCTGAATCACGGAAACGAAGGCTTTCCCAGAAACCCCCAGGAAATGTCTACTTAAAAGTTTATACATGGGGCCGGCGCTGTGGCGCAGCGGGTTAAAGCCCTGGCCTGAAGCGCCGGCATTCCATATGGGTGCCGGTTCTAGTCCTGGCTGCTTCACTTCCAATCCAGCTCTCTGCTATGGCCTGGGAAAGCAGAGGAGGATGGCCCAAGTGCTTGGGCCCCTGCACTCATGTGGGAGACCTGGAGGAAGCTCCTGGCTCCTGGCTTCGGATCGGCGCAGCTCCTGCCATTGTGGCCCTCTGGGGAGTGAACCAGCAGATGGAGGACCTCTCTCTTTGTCTCTACCTCTCTCTCTGTCTTTCAAATAAATAAAATAAATCTTTAAAAAAAAAAGTCTGTGCATCAGGACGGTGGCTCGTGGTTGCACAGTGTGGTTCGTGGTCAGAAATAAGGGCTGAGTCAGCCGAGCAGCAGTGTGTGCCGTAGATGGGTTTGGAGGTTCTGGCTTGGCAGCCTGATGGAGTGGTGGTGCTGTCTGCAAGGAGACAAGGAATGCAGCGAGGGAGGGACCCAGTTTGGAGGAGTTCAGCCTTGGGTGTGGTGAGAGGCCTGTGACAAGTCTAAAGCAGAGATGTCACTTGGACAGATGCCATATGAGGGTTGAGTCACCAGCAGGAAGTGGGAATGGAAGCCTCCGGGGCAGATGAGACCCCTCTGGGAGGCAGTGCAGAATGAACTAGAATAGGAGGCAGGAAGTCAGTGGCAAGAGAAGTGTCTGGAAGAAACAGTCAGAGAGGCAGATGAGACAGCGGTAGCCAATATGGGGAAGAGAGACTTTTCCAAAAGAGAGGGAGAGACGGGGGCAGCCCCCACAGTCGTTGCCCGCCCTCACGCATTTCACCCACTTCTTTTTTTTTTTTTTTTTTTTTTTGACAGGCAGAGTGAACAGTGAGAGAGAGAGACAGAGAGAAAGGTCTTCCTTTGCCGTTGGTTCACCCTCCAATGGCCGCTGCGGCCGGCGCACCACGCTGATCCGATGGCAGGAGCCAGGAGCCAGGTGCTTTTCCTGGTCTCCCATGGGGTGCAGGGCCCAAGCACTTGGGCCATCCTCCACTGCACTCCCTGGCCACAGCAGAGAGCTGGCCTGGAAGAGGGGCAACCGGGACAGAATCCGGCGCCCCGACCGGGACTAGAACCCGGTATGCCGGCGCTGCTAGGCGGAGGATTAGCCTAGTGAGCCGCGGCGCTGGCCAATTCACCCACTTCTGAGACCACCTGCATGGCGGCGGCATCCACCTGGAGTGCATGTCTCCCTCAGCTGTAGGGCATCTCTGGCCCCACGGGGCATTGCTCAGCCAAGCACAGGTGCCACGTGGCAGGTAAGAAGTTAACCATCACTTTTGGTTTTTGGCTTGGAAGAGGCCAAGGTGCAACTTTTGTTTTTTTCGGTCATCCTGAATCCGGGTTCATCTGACACCAGCTGCCTCCAATCATGCCAGCTGAGTTCAACCCCAACGAGATGAAAGTTGTATACCCTGTGGTGTACTGGTGGTGAAGTCAACTCCACATCCACCCCGGCCCCAGGATCAGCCCACTGAGTGTCTCTCCAAAAAAAGGCAGGTGAAGACAGGGCCACAGCAACTGGTGGGCAGCAGGCTCTGAGGAGCCCGGTGAGAGTGACCATTCATGCCCTCATCATCAAAGCCCTCAGGGAGCCACTAAGAGACAGACAGCTGCAGAAAAAGCATTCAACAGTGGAAATACCACTTTTGATGACATTGGCAACATTGCCCAGCAGATGCACTGCCAATCTTTAGCCAGAGAACCCTCCAGAACCAGTAGAGAGATCCTGAGAAATGCCCAGTATAGGGGCTGCAATGTTGATGGCCGCCACCCTCATGACATCATAGATGACATCAACTGTTTCCATAACGAATCATCTGCCAAAACGGAAGCATCACTCAGCCTGGGCTAGGGAGTGGGAGCCACGAGTGAATGCCCCAGCCTTCCTAATTTTTTTATTTAACAAATTTGGCTCTTTTAAAAAGATGTTTTTATTTAGTTGAAAGGCAGAGTGACCGAGAGAGGGGGACAGATAGAGAAGTAGAGAGATCTTCCATCCATTGATTCACTCCCCAGACGGCTTCCACGGTTGGGGCTGGGATAACTCATTTCTCCTTTCTCGCATTTTCCACTAAGCAGTCAAGAGGAGACATGCCGCATCCTGAACACTTTGCTTAGTGATTTCTTCCGCCAAATACCCTGGCTCGTCGCTCTTCGGTTCTGCCTACCACAGAGTACTAGGCCACAGACACAGTTCAATCAAGTTCTTTGCCACCTGTGACAAGGACAGCCTTTCCTCCAGATTCCAGGAATGTGTTCCCCGTTTCCATCTGAGACCTTTTCCCAAGGACCTTTAGTGGCCAGAACCCTAGCAGCACTCTGCTCACGACTGCCTGGGGAATCTGCGAAGGTCAAGGCTCTGTCTGCAGCTGTCCCCTTCTGAGCCTTCGGAACAGCTGCCTTTTCCCAGCCCTCCACGCCAACGCAGACTTTTCCTAGCACACCTCTCCAAAGTCTCCTAACCTCTACCGGCGACCCAGCTCCGAATCCACGGCAACACCCCACTTCTCGGTCTACATGTCTTGTCTTGGGCCATGCGTGCTGCTGAAATAAAATGCCCGAGACTGGAGGATTTGTAAATAATCAAGACTTCTTTCTCACGGGTCGCAAAGTCACAGCGTCCAAGATCAAGGTAGGAGTGTGTGTCTGGGTGTCTGGTGAGGGCTGCTCTCCCTGCTTCCAAGGTGAGCTCTGAGGCTTCATGTAATCAAAGGGCTAAAGGGACTAGTGGCTGTGTCCTCGCTGGGCAGGAGGTGGCAGGGTAAACAGGCTGAGCCTGTGCAAAGCCTTCTTTCAAGGGTCTTCCTTCCATTCTTGAGAGAGCAGCCCCCACGACCTGAGCCCCACCTCTTAATACTATTGCATCGGATATTCAGTTTCAGCGTGAATTTGGAGGGGATGGCAGTCATTTAAGCCATAGCCAACACCTTCTTTGACAACGCTGGCATGAGAATAAAATATGACACTATATGCAAAGGCTCCTGGCCCAACAGGAACTCCGTAAATGGTCTCAAACTAAACAGGAGTCTGAAAGTGGCCGCCAGGTGCAAGCTTAGGACCTTACTGCCTGCTTCCAGGTTGACATGAACACCCTTGGATGGCAAGGACGAGATGACAGGTGCTGTCATTGCCTCACTGCGTTCCCTCAAACAGTGGGGGCCACGAGTTAGTGAGGACATGGCCCAGCTCCCTGACACCCACGTGGTGCAATGTTGAGGCAATTTCCATCCAGTCTGAGATGGTCGCCGGAAGGGACCGAGTCCCTGTGCCCACAGCGGGAATGAATTCACTCAAGCACTCATCACTGGCCTCCCTCCCTCCCCGGCTTGCTCATCTCCCATCTCTCTCACTGTACTTCCTGGGCTCGTCTCCCAAATAAAGCACGTATGTCGAAATCCTTATCTCAGAGTCCACTTTCAGGCGAGCACAGAGGAAGACGACAACCAACAGGTGGGAGGAAATTCCAGAGAGCCTGGCTGAGCTCATGCTGGGGTTCCCCCTGCTGGCCCCAGGACTCCGCCCCAGGAGTAGCAGGGCTGCAACCCTGGAGAAGCAAGAATGGCGAGCAGCTGTGTGGCCCAGTACCAGAGAGCAGAGTTTCGCCCAAGAACAAAACAATCAGTCACTGTTGATGAGTTCTGTATGTGCCCACGGGCAAAGGGGTTGAGAGAAAGGCAAGGAATTGGCCACAAAGATGGGCCCAGGGCCAGAGCCCCAGGACACCAGCAGCCTACTCTGAGCGACAATGCCAGGTACAGCTCGGCCATGCCAGCAGACAGGAGATACCTTCTCAGGCTCCTGCTTATGAAATCTCGACTCCATACCCACGTGCATGACTATTATGCAAAAAAAAAAAAAAAAAAAGGCAGAAAAAAATAACATGTTGAGATGATGTGGAAAACTGGAACTCTTGTGCACTGCTGGTGGGAATGTAAAATGTACAGTCGCTCCATGGACAGCCACTGTAGAAAGTGATACAGCATTTGCTCCAAAAATCTAACATAGACTCACCATGTGGTCCAGCAAGCCCACTTCTACGTGTAGTAGGGCTAAACGCAGGGGCTCCAACAGATATTTGTACACCTGCATTCATAGCAGCAGCCGAGAAACAGGAAGAACCCGCCACTGGCTGAGTGGATAAACAAAAGTGTGCTACCTCCATACAGTGGAAGAGTTGCCAGCCTTAAAAGAGAATGAAGGGGCGGGCATCGTGGCGTGGCACGCTGAGCCGTCACCCGCAGTGCCCGCATTCCATATTGGAACACCGGTTAGCATCCCAGCTGACGTGACTGAAGTCCAGCTCCTGGCTGATGTGTCTGGGAAAGCAGCAGATGACGGACCAAGTACCTGGGCCCCTGCCCACCACACGGGAGACCTGGATGGAGTTCCTGGCTCCTGGCTTCAGCCTGGCCTAGCCTTGGCTGTTGTGGTCATTTGGGGGAGTGAACCAGTGGATGGAAGATCTCTCTTTCTCTGTCTCTCCTCCTTTGTCTATAACTCTGCCTTTCAAATAGATAAATAAACCTTTAAACTGCAGGGGAAGGAGAAAGAGAGAAAGAGAGAGAGAGAGAATGAAGTTCTGGCATGTGCCACACATGGACGAACCTTGAAGACTTTCCGTCTGGTGATGGAGGCACAGCTCCTGTCTGAGTCCACTGATCTAGGGGGTCTGGAGTGGTTCCATTCATAGAAACAGGAAATAGAGTAGTGGTGGCCAGAGGCTCAGTGCGTGGTTTCCATGTGCTTTGCCCCCAAAAGTTCGTGTGCTGGGGGCCTCTCAGTGACACAGTGGGGAGGCAGGGGACCTGCTGGGAGCTTGTGGCTCTGGCCTGTCCTTGCTGGCTTCCTGTCACACTGTGATCTCTCCCCACCCTCCTCAGAGCTGAGGTCATGGTGGCATCATGTCCTTGAACCTCTAGAACTGTGGCTAAACAAAGTGTCTTTTTTTTGGCAGGTTACCCAGCCTTGGATATTTCATTCTAGAAACAGAAAACACACTGATGCGCTGCAGCCAAAGGGAATAGGGAGTTACTGTTTACTGGATAGAGTATCAGTTTTAAACTTTTTTTTTCATCTAATTGAAAGAGCAGAAGAGAGAGAGGTCTTCCTTCTGCTGGTTCACTCTCCAAATGGCCACAACAGCCAGGTCTGGGCCAGGTGCCAAGAACTCTATATGGGTCTCCCATGTGGGTGGCAGGGACCCGAGTGCTTGGGCCGTCATTTGCTGATTTCCCATGCACATTATCAGGAACCTGAGTTACAAAGCAGAGCAGCCGGGACTTGAACCAGGATTCCAATATGGGATACGGACAGCACAAATGGCAGCTTAACCCACTGTACCACAACGCCGGCCCCCAGAGTCTGTGTTGAGAGATGAACCACTTCTGAAGACGGGTGGTGGTGACGAGTTCACAGTCCTATGAACGTAGTTAATGGCACCAAACTATATGCTTAACAATGGCTAGCATAATAAATTTCATGTCGTATGTATTTCATCGCAATTTTTAAGATAAAATAAATGCCTCCAGCCACCCTCCCAACCCCTCTCTCCTCCTGCCTCCCTCATCCTCTCTGCTTTCGTGATGTCTTAAAGATTCCTGGCTCTGTACTGTGGTTGCCGCTCTTTCCCTTGAACTCACAAACTGACCATCTGACCCTTGACTCACAAACTTGACCTTTAAGCCGTGTCTTGGGTCGAGCTGCGTGGATGCAAAGCTGAGACAAGGATTCTTCTGCAAGTGGGTGAATGAGGAGGACTCTTGGGAGGAGCAGCGGAAGGTAGGGACAGCGGGGAAGGGGTGAACTCCGGCACGGGGCTTCAGCTCAAGTCTCCCCTGGAACGTGAGTCTACCACGGCAAAGGGCCATATCCGTCAGCCAGCAGCTGTTGGCCACTGCAGGTGTCTCCTAGTGGGCGGTGCCCACCTACCTGAGGGCAACTGCGGAGCAGAAGGGAGAAGCAGCCAGCACTCAGCAACACAGGGCAGGTGCACACACCTGGAAAGAAGGCCTGGGACATTAGTAGCTTCCTCTGGAACATCCTTCCAGAAAACAACTTCTAGTTTCTGTTCTTTCTCCAATTCTGCACACGTGGATAAATTCTAGACACCTCTGTGTGGCAGAAGCAACAGCGTGAGCCGTGAGCCCTGCCTCCACGGCACAGGTATATCACCTGGGCCACTTCGTTTCTCTTCTCTCTCTGCTTCCGTTTACATATTGGTAAAATGAGGATGGGATAATAGTTGTCGCTCTTCGGGATTAACGGGGGTTTTCTAACTACAGGTCCCTTCTGGTAACAGGCCCTGTGTATCTGTTACTCAGCCTTGGGGAGTATGACACAGACCCAGCCCGTCGGAGTGTCCCACCCACTGATTCTTCAGAAACAGAACTGTGACACAAGCAGGCCAACCAGTGCCCGTCTCGTCTCTGAGATCGCTCCAACTGCACTGGCAGGGAAGGCTTGTGGATGGAGGGCCTCGCGGCTGGAGGCCACGGGCTGCGCCTCTGCTCCCCAGCACAGGTGGGACGTCTGCCAGCAGAAGGGGAGGCTCTACTTAGAAAAGAGAATGCGGGCCGAGCATTTGACTCAATGGTTAAGACACTGCTTGAGATGCCCACAACGTGTACCTGCAATCGAGTCCCGCCTCCTCTTCCGATCCAGCTTCCTGCGAGTGCATGTTCTGGGAGGCAGCAGACGGCAGCTTAATTAGTCAGGCACCTGCCACCCACATGGGCAATCTGGATTGGATCCCAGGCTGCTGGCTTCGGTCTGGCCCTGCCCTGGCTGTTGCAGGCATTTAGGGAGTGAGCCAAACAGAGGGAAGATCTCGATCTCTCTCTCCCCCTGCTTTTTGAGTAAAGTGAAGATAAATAACTTTAGAAGACAATGTGAGAGGGGTCAGCACTGTGCGCAGCGGGTTAATGCCCTGGCCTGAAGGGCCGGCATCCCATGTGGGTGCCAGTTCGAGACCCGGCTGCTCCACCTCTGATCCAGCTCTCTGCTATGGCCTGGGAAAGTGGTAGAAGATGGTCCAAGTGCTTGGGCCCCTGAACCTTCATGGGAGACCCGGAAGAAGCTCCTGGATCCTGGCTCCTGGATTCGGATTGGCGCAGCTCCGGCCGTTGCGGCCAATTGGGGAGTGAGCCATTGGATGAAAGACCTCTCTCTCTCTCTCTGCCTCTCCTGTCTCTGAGTAACTCCGACTTTCAAATAAAAAAATCTTTAAAAAAAAAAAAAAGAAGAAGAAAACAATGTTTGGTACTGTGGCCCACATCATTCGCCACCCTAGACCCAGTGTTGGCTCTGTTTCCCTACTTCTCATGTACCGGGCCAAGGAATTCTCCCCCTGCCCAAGCTAGCTTGAGCGGGATTTCTCCACTTGCAAATCCAAGACAGCTGACTAGTACAAAGAGCGCCTGCCTTGCAAGGCGGCCGTGAGGATCTAGTAAAGTGATCGGCGCTCAGGGAGATATCTAATGATGGTGGTCATTGTGATTCTCAAAAGGCCAGTCCAGAAAAGGAGCAAGAGCCACTTCCTGACGTAATGTCACCTGCGAACACTGTCTCATTGGGTCCCCAAGCTGCGAGCAGACACCTTTCTCGTTCACCCTCCTACTCAGAATTCAACTCAGAAAGCCCTTTCGCATGCCCACACATTGCTCAAGGCTCAGTTCGCCCTTTAACCTCTTGGCGCCACCCGCAGAGTTCTGTGCAGCTATTTCATGCTCGTCATTGGCTCCATGCCAGCTCTTTTGCATGACTTTTTTTTTTTTTTAAATGTCCTGTGAAATCTTGCTCCCTGCTGAGTGGCAGTGCACTGCCAGGCGTATCTTTCTTCCTCCTCAGGCTCCTCTGCAGTGCTTAACTTGGAATTTCAGTTTTGAGTGCCTCCAACCTTCTGGATGGTCTCGGTAAGGACTTAAGCCACGAGCTCCTACCTTCGTTTTCTCCAAAGCACTATTCCTTCTACCGCCTTCTGGGGACCCTCTACAAGAAGCCCACCTTGGGCCAGCGCTGTGGTATAGCGGGTAAAGCCCCCGCTGTGAGCCATATGGGTACCAGTTCGGGTTCCGGCTGCTCCTCTTCCCATCCAGCTCTCTGCTATGGCCTGGGAAAGCAGTAGAAGATGGCCCAAGTCCTTGGGCCCCTGCACCCATGTGGCAGAACCAGAAGAAGCTCCTGGCTCCTGATCGGCCCAGCTCTGGCCTTGCAGCCATTTGGAAAGTGAAACAGCGGACGGAAGACGTCTCTCTCTCTCTGCTTCTGCTTCCCTGTAACTCTGCCTTTCAAATAAATAAATAAATCTTAAAAAAAAAAAAAAAAAGAAGAAGCCCACCTGAGATTCCTGGACCCTCCCAACTGATCCAATCAGAGGCTTGGAGGCAGAGCCCCAAGGGGGAGGGGCATCTGTATCAGCCCTTGGTGATGTGTATGGACCGTCAACTGCTGTCCCAAGTTTTTTTTTGTTTTGTTTTGTTTTGTTTTGTTTTGTTTCTTTGTTTTTTTGACAGATAGAGTGAGACAGTGAGAGAGAGAGACAGAGAGAACGGTCTTCTTTCCGTTAGTTCACCTCCCAAATGGCCGCCACGGCTGGAGCTATACTGATCTGAAGCCAGGAGCCAGGTGCTTCTTCCTGGTCTCTGATGCCGGTGCAAGGCCCAAGTACTTGGGCCATCCTCCACTGCCCTCCTGGGCCACAGCAGAGAGCTGGCCTGGAAGAGGAGCAACCGGGACTAGAACCCAGTGCCCATATGGGATGCTGGCGCCACAGGTGGAGGATTAACCAAGTGAGCCATGGCGCCAGCCCCTTTTTATATATATATATATATATATATTTATTTATTTTCTATTTATTTCAAAAGCAGAGTTACAGAGAGGAAAGGGAGATCTTCCATATGCTGGTTCACTCCCCAAATGGCTGCAGCATCCAAAGCTTTGCCAGGCCAAAGCCAGGAGCCAGGAGCTGCCTCTGGGTCTCCCACGTGGGTGCAGGGGCCCAAGCACTTGGACCATCCTCCGCTGCTTTCACAGGCCACAGCAGAGAGCTGGATCCAATCTGCAGAACAGCCAGGTCTTGAACCAGCGCCCATATGAGATGCTGGCATCGCAGGCCGAGGCTTAACCTGCTATGACACAAAGCTGGTCCCAGTTCCAAGCCTTTTGAAGTCTGAGCAGCCCAGTCCCCCACCACTCTCATTCTACACTGACAAATTTACCTTTTCCCAAGACCTTGTTCCACTGCCACACCAAACAGTTTCTCCTTCTGGGCTTGCATTAACGCAAGACTTGCAATTCCCCTTGCCACTCCCCCACCCTACAGGAGGTGACACTGTCGGCAAGGCAAGCCGAGACCGGTGCTGGTGCTCTGCCTGCAGCTGATAGAAACTCTGAGCAGCCGTGTGGTTGGTGGTGCCCTCCCCACCCCACCCACCCCCACCCACCCCCCCCCGGCCCTCCATGGATAGGTCTCTCTGCTCTGGGCCAGTTGTGTGGTCCAAGTCCGGAACCCATCAGTTCCCATCTGGTCCTGCAGTCTATAATGTGTTCCCCTTGCCTTTGATCTCCACCCCCATTGTTTCCAGCTCGGCCCCGCCCCTCAGGCCTGTGAGTTTCCCTGTGGGTGTAAATCTTTTTATCATGTGCCTGGATGTTCCACCTCCCTGCTAATGGTTTCTTTGTAATAAGGTCGACTTCTTATGTCTGCCCCACTCCCAGCCTACTTCTGCTCAAGTGACTTGGCCCACAGCTAACCGGACCAGGACTTCAGCTTCAGTTCCCCCAGAAGCTGATGCTGAGGCTAGGATTCACATGCAAGTAATTGAGGAGGTGATCCAAGCTGCACCCCTAGTGGAGTGGAGAAATGAGACAAGGCAGGCAGCCACACACGGTGCATTGTCAGCCAAGTAGGGCATGTAGAGCTCACTCTCATGGAGAACAGGGTGGGAGGCAAGCAATGGAGTGCTCCCACCAAAGGAGAAAGGAATTGGGAGTTTGCACACTGCCTCTTAGCACTCAATAGACATTCATACCCAGCACTTCTAGCCAGCCACCCCTGCTAAGGCGGAGCAGCAGCCAGAGATGCTCCCAAAGAGATGCAGGGGCTGCCGGCTGGCAATGTAGCCAGCGTGCCCTGAGAAGGTAACAGGCGGAGGGCCTGTGGGCTGCTCATTACCAGAGTCTGTTAGAACAGGCGTGGGTCTCCCGGCTGAAGGGGACACCTGAGCGGGTTTTCAAAAGAACTCCTAGAAAGTGCATGTTATGAGAAACCGTGTATGGATTTCACTTTTTTTTTTTTTTTTTTTTTGCACCAAGTAGATTTGTCTTTTAATTCCTTTTTCCACCAGCTCTTGAGAGCTACCCTCGTGAGTTTCAGGAAGCACACGCAGAGCACAGCACCAATAGACAGACTCGAGATGCTCCCCCAGACTGAGAGGGAGCGGCCTGTTGCAGCTCAGCCGGGGTTAATGAGTAAGCGGGAAACAACATGCACCTGCCAAGGCATGGAAGAAAATGGGAAAAGGAGAAAGAAGAGAATGTGCAGCCCGCAAGGAAGAAGAAAGGCCAGCAGCCTTGGAGCTCACCGGCTGCTTTGCAGTGCCAGCCCCCAAACCACTAGTCCTCATCCCATACGCTTCCGGGTCTTTTTGGTAAAGATCTCGTGAATTGAGCCCATGTAACTGGGCTCTGACTTAGACCACCTCTGAGATTTCCTGTTAATATTTCAAACTTAGTGTGCATGTATTTCTACTTCATACACAGGTCTGTGGACTTGTAAGGCAATCGACTGTTCTTAACGCCCTTTCCAATCCCCGCCCTCACTCCTCCCACCTCGCTCTGGCTCGGATTGTCACTGCAATCTAACTTCTTCACTGTGCTTCCGAGAAGCATTGCCTCAGCACCCCTAGCCCACCACGGTAGTGCCTTAAGCCAAGATCCTCCCCATATTGTGCATCTGATGTGGAAAACCCACTAGCAAACCCCAACCTTGGAATACGTCCACGTTCTGAGCTGAGGGTCAATCTCCCACTGCCGTTTTGCAGCGAGTGCAGCACAGGCAAGCTGATGACATGATCCTCAGATGCCACAGGATCATGTGGTTAACCAGATCCCAGGAGAGCCAGGCAGCCATGTGAGCTCAGAATCAGAGAGTTTCCTGTACGCTTTTTGCAGCCTTGGTTTGACAGATCCTGGAGCTCAAAAGCAAAGTGCAATTCTCTAGAGCCCTCAGGCTGGCTCCTTGGGCCCTGGTTAGCCATGCGGCTGTGAACAGCAGCTAAAAGCCAATGATCCAGGCCCGGGGTCTTTTTCATTCTAGTTAAAGATCCTCATCTCCCGGTTCAGCCATCCCGATCCTACTCTTGATTCAGACTCTGTTCAGTGGATCTGGGCCAGGAGCCCTCAATGAAGTCAGATTTTATGGTGTTTTATTTTTCCAATTTGCAAATGTAGCGCTTATGGTAATACAAATTCTTCTACTTGGCTAGAAATTGTGCCTTAGCAGCGTTTAATTAATGCATTACCTTAGGAGTTTCAAATATTTCTTGGAAGTAGGTGGGAAATTAATACAAAACTAAATAAATAAGCATTTTCTTTCTTTTAAGGCAGTATTTCTGACATGCAGCAAATGCTTACCAGAGTAAAAATGCAATTCACTGGTGCCCATGCTAACAAAAAATCCTGAAGTAATCAGGATAAATTTTGGACCCTGAGTTTTTAAGGAAAAAAAGAAATACATATGAAACTAACAGCACAGCTCCTTCAACTAGGTTAGAATCATTTGGTGATGGACTTTGTTTCATTTTAAAGATCTATTTTAATTTATTTGAAAGGCAGACTTGACAGAGAGAGGGAGAGATGGAGATAAAAAGAGAGATTTCCCATCTGCTGGTTCATTCCCCAGATGACTGCAACAGCCAGGGCTGGGCCAGGCTGAAGCCAGGAGCCAGAAACTCCACCCTGCGCTCCCACGTGGATGCAGGGACCCATGCACTTGAGCCATCTTCCATTGCTTTCCCATGTGCCTTAGTAGAGAGCTGGATCGGATGTGGAACAGCCAGGACTCGAACCAGTGCTCCCATATGAGATGCTGGCATCACAAGCAACGGCTTAACCAGCTGTGTCACAACATCATCCTATCCTGGACTTTATTTTTTTAATTTTAGTATTTTTAATGATAGAATTAACAGGCAATCATGATGAAAACTTCAAACTTGATGTAAATAACATACTATCCCATCCCTCTACTCCTAGAACCAACAATATCCCTCTATTAATAGTTTCTTCAGTGTTCTTCTAGAATCTTCCATGCACATACAAAAATATATTCAACATAAATTGAGTTAATCTAATGGCATTGTGGTGTACTATTTTGGCATCTGCATTTTGGACATGGTAGTTCATTAACTTAAAAAGGTTAGGGGGGGCTTAGGTATATTCTGGACTCTATACAATTCAACCTCTTATAAATCTATAGTCCTGTATGGATACAATTGATGTTCAGTCTAAAACCCCAAGAAATACAAAGTGCCAATTCACCAAATATTCCATTATGTTTTGTATCCTGTAGCAGTGAGCTTTTTCTGCTTAACACATGACCCCCTAAGTCAGTAACTTAGAAAAACAGCCATCTCTGTCACTCAGGAATCAATGCAATGGCAGCTTGGGCGAGGCTCAGTTGGGCAGCAGGGCTGGTCTCAGGCAGGCTCCCTCATGGGTCTGTGGTCGGCTGAGGTCACAGGGGTGACAAAGCTACAAATGTCCCATCAGCAGCAAGCTAGCTTAAGACTCATTCGCGTGTGCTGTGTTTGCTATGGGCCCATTGACCAAAGCAAATACACAGCCAAGGTCGGAATCCACAGGTGGAGAGGGCCTCTCAACCTCTTGTTGGAAGAGGAAGAATTTGTGTCCGCTTGTGTATTCTACCACATGCATGTGGCAGAGGAGGGAGTAGGCAGCACTTCATTTAAACAGAAATTAAAATTAAATCCCACCCTCGCCCTAAATGTTTTGAATACTGGAAGTTTTGCACAAGAAACAGGAACGGGAACAAAGGCTGTTCCAGTGTGGGACTGGAGTTCTGGCTCTGAGCCGTGCTCCCGTTCCCGCTAGCAAGCAGGAGGATGTGCCCCTTGGAAACCAGAAAGACAGCCGAGTCCTGGAGGCCTGTAGCAGACTGCGTCCACAAAGAAAAGGTACAACACAATAAAGAAAGAGCACCAAGTGGCAAGTTTTGTGACGCAGTGGGTTAAGCCACCGCTTGGGGCACCCACAATCCATAAACGGTTAGAGTCCTGGCTACACAGCTTCCAATCCAGCTTCCTACTAAGACGCACCCTGGAAGGCAGCCAATGATGGCTCAAGTACTTGGACCCCTGCCACCCATGGGGGAGACCCGGATGGAGCTCCTGGCTGCTGGCTTCGTCCTGGCCCCTACCCAGCTGTTACAGCAGCCATCTGGGGAGTGAACCAGCACGTGGAAGCATAGAGAAGACCTCTCTCTCTTTCCTGTGTTCTTCAAAAAAAATAAATAAATAAATGACTAAATCTTAAAAAAAAATAAATAAACAACAAGGTACTCAGAAACAGTCCTCACAAGCCACTTTTTTTTGAGGTTTGCTGATTTGGTTGATAATTCAAAACAGAAAAAAACCCACTGGGATAATAGGATATCTTGAAAGAAAGAATAGCAGGAATGTCCTCCCTGCCTCTCCCCCTTGTCTGTCCAGGCCTGCATGTGTGAGGGCAGCGGCATTCCTGGTGTGCCTGCGTGTGGGAGGGCTGAGGAGCCAGCCCGAGACAAAGAAGCCGGTGCCGTGGCAGCGCGCAGTTTCAGAACACTCCGAGCAGAGGCCACAGTTGGAAAGGCAGGTCTTTCGATGAGAAGCACGGAGCTCTTGAAAGAGCAAAGGTTCCTGCCTGCCAAGAGAATAAGGAGCTAAGAGGCCCGGCACTGCCACTGGAGCGGCGAACAACAGAGCAGAAACAAGGCACGATCCTGCCCCAGAGCAGAGCAAGGTTAGGCCAGCTGGCGAGAGGCGAGAATTGGAAGGGAGAGTGTTGGAGTTGGCACGCTGGAGAACCATCGGAAGGGGGCCCAGCTCATCTGCGACTAACCCTCAGTGATCCCTGGGGCCGGGACAGGACAAACCCAGCGGGAAGGGCAGATACAGGGTGGGGGGAATCCGGAGTGCAGGAGCCTTTCAGATACGCTGAGACCGTGCCCAAGGGGTAGAACATGTGTTTTGGGAGGGGGTGTCTTAGGGCTGGAAATGAGAAGCACCTCAGAGAGCTGCTCATATTCCCAGCACAGCCCAGAGTGGCCAAGAGCCCGCCGTGAGAGCGGGCAACATTTCCCCGGGCCAACAAGGAAGCCACCAGGTGACTGCCCGCACAGTTGCCAGCTGAGCACAAAAAGGACACAGATGTTTTCCACACGCAGGCAACGGAGCAGGTACCTTCGCCCGCACCGACAACCAGGGCAGGCCAGAGACCAGCCTCACGCCAGAGGCCTTGCACTCACGCCAGGACCACAGTCAGCCCAGCAGAGTTTAGAAGCTTTGGAAATTGGCAGCAGAACCCTGAACCAATGGAGTTTAGAAACAAATCTCTAAGTGTCTCAGTTCCTGTGGAGGACCAGGTCAAGTTTCTATAGTTTGCTAGAATGGAGCTCCAGACCAATTTCAGATCAACTTCACAAAAAATAAAACATGTTACATACCTAACTCAATTTCACAAAAGTAAAAAATGTTACATACCTAACTCCGTGACTGTGGGGTTTATACTAAAATCCCGTCATTCCCTGATGCCATCATCCACTTGTTTGCCTTGCAATCAGGGCCATGTCTTCATTCCTGCAGGATAAACAGGTATTCACTAACTGGAATGGTGATGACCAGCAATGGAAATCAAATTCCCATGACTACCATGTAGCAAATGCTCCACCACTGCTTCACGAAGACAAGCTCATCTTGAGCTCTGTGCCTGTATTCCAGGCAGATTCTAGCATCTTGTAAATTCAGCTAATGAGCCATCCAACAAGACCGTGCCAAGTGACCCAAGCGAGGTGATCAGCGTGGCCAAGGTCCCCATGGCCATAAATCCACAGGTTTGCTGGTGGTGGGAAGACCTAGGCGTCTCAGTTACTCACATCAGGGCTGACTTCCCAGCATGCGTAGAGACAGTCAGGTGCCTGTGGTCTCCCACCAGCACTGGATGTCCCTTGTACAGCATGGCTAGATCTGTCTTGGCTGTTGTCATTAAACACAGTGGCTCTGCACCCCTCCTTACTTCAGAACCATCCATGGACCTCCAGTGCCCAGCATGGTGGTCCTTTCTTATTAGCAAAACCCTAACAGATAAAACAGAGAGGGAGCCCTTCATTTGGTTTCCTGGCCCTCTGTATCAGTTAGATTGAGTTGGCTCTAAGAGAAATGTAACATATAACATAGATAGAAGCTCGTTTAGTTTTTTGTAAAAAAGATTTATTTATTTATTTATTTATTTATTTGAAAGGCAGAGTTACAGAGAGAGAGAGAGATTTTCCATCCACTGCTTCATACTCCAAATGGCCACAATGACTAGGGCTGGGCCAGGCTGAAGCCAGGAGCCAGGAGCTTCTTCTGGGTCTCCAGCACGGGTGCAGGGGCCCAAGCACTTGGGCCATCTGCTGCTGCTTTCCCAGGCACGTTAGTAGGGAGCTGGATTGGAAGTGGAGCAGCTGGGACTCAAACCAGTGCCCATATGCACTGCCGGCACTGCAAGCTGCAGCTTTACCCACTACGCCACAATGCTGGCCTCTAGAATTTTATATTTTCCAAACATAAAATGAAATCTACTAGTCCTTGTATGGCTGGTAAAGCATTCCATGTGGCCGGGGACTCAGATTACTACCATTTTGATTCTCTGCCATTAAAGGTTTCCAATATCACTTCATATTAATGATCTACAGCCACCTAGCAAGAAGGGATGAATTCAGTCCAGGCTGTTTCACTTCCGATCCAGCTCTCTGCTGTGGCCTGGGAAAGCAGTAGAAGATGGCCCAAGTCCTTGGGCCCCTGCATCTGCGTGGAAGACCCAGAAGAAGCTCCTGGCTCCTGGCTTTGGATCGGCGTAGCTTCAGCCATTGTGGCCATCTGGGGAGTGAACCAACAGATGGAAGACCTCCCGCCCTCGCCCTTGCCCTCTCCCTCTCTTTCTCTCTGTGTAACTCTGACTTGACTTTCAAATAAATAAAATAAATAAATCTTAAAAAAAAAAAAAAAAAACCAGGGACGAAGAAGTTTTACACCTCATGCATTGAAAGACAGTCCCTGGAAGTTACCTATGTCTCATCTAATTAAATGACACTGCCACACCTAGGAGCAAGGGAAGCTGGGAAATGTAGTCTTTATTCTGGGGAGATAGGTGCTGTGTTAAAAGTCAGGAGAATGGAGGACAAGGTGCCAGACACAATCCCCTAGGCAAGGCAACCCCTCAGGCACCTCCAAGGAGCCACTGTACATTGCAAAAAGTTTTTGAAAACCAACACTTGTTGGAAAAACTCCAAAATCTTTATCCTGGTATCCAAGACACCTTGTGACATGAACCCAGTTTCCCTTCCTGTCCTTATGTTCCAAGTCCTGCATCTGGCACGGCTGTTATGAACCTCCTGGTGCCCATGTGAAGAGTCTGTCCCCAGCCGTACCCCCATACCCATCCTGACCAGGGAGCTGGCTCATCTGCTCCCGCAGTCTAGAACGGCTCTGTCTCACCTCCTCCGTAAACCCTGCCTCCTTCGTGGGATCACAGCAGGGATTCCACAAGGTCTCATCATAGCCCTGGGGGCGTGATGGAGAAGTGAAGGCTGGATGGTGATTACGTTGGGTGGATTTATGCTAGACCCAAGAAATGTAGAATAGTAGATCTCCGGCAAACCAGAGGATCGTCTCTGACAGTGGAACACAGGGCTCTTTCTCTTCAGCGTGTCAATTCAACACTGCTGCCTTCGTCACCAGAAGGAACCCCGGTGACGTCATGACCAAAGGTACAGGTACTATGAGATATGAAAGAAGGAGGACGGATCTCACTATTTTGGGCTCCTTTTCCTTCAAGATACAATTTAGTAGGAATAATTGTGACGTCCTGCATTTGGCTCTACAAGGTCAATGGCACAGGTCCAGAACTTGGCAAGCACAGGCCAAAAATCTATCAATTTCAACTTGCCGCAAAGTTCACTGGAAGCCAGCAGTATAAAGTTCACTGGAAGCCAGCAGTATGGCTACCTCAAAGTTTCCTTGGCTCTTAGGCTGAGTTTAATAGAAACAAAGTGTCCAGAAAAAGAGAAGGAGTAACCCAGGTCTCCCGTGATCTGATCAGATCAAATCTGCCACAGGCTGCTTCAGCATTGCCCTTTGCCATGCTGCGCTCAAGTTTCTCCCACAAATAGTCAGAATCCCCCCCGCCCCCCCTCCCCTGCAACCTTGGCTTTCGATTTGGTGGTGTGACTTGTTTCCTTAGCATGCTTCACAAGACCAAAGTTTGGGAAAACACTTGTACAGTTGGGTTGTTCTCTTAGGCGTGAGCTACCTTAACGAGAACATTCTCAAGCCAGCTCCCAGGTCCCTAGAGGCGATGAGAGCCAGGTGGTGCAGAAAGAGCAGCCCTAATCAAGTCCAGCCCCCATGAGCTGACTCTAGAAATGTAAACAAGTCTAGACGGGATCAGCAGAACTGCCCAGCCAAACCCAGTCCAGACGGGCTGGCCCCTGGCCAATCCAGCCTTGCGATCAGAATCAGTGATTCCCCCTGTAACTGCTCCAGGAGTCCTGTGGCCTGTTATTACACAGCGTTAGCTAACTGCAACAGGAGTAGTCCGATAGTAGTCCGAAGGGTCCCAGGACACAGGGCATGAGGAATAGCCAGTGACACTGAGGGACAGGAGACTCGGGCGGGACACGGGCACAAAGGGTCTTCTGAAAGTTCATGGCAAATGTGCATTTGAAAACACTCTGCACGGATTTCGAAACATTTTTGCACCGACGTAAACTCACTTTCACGTGTGTACAGCTGTCACAGAAAAGACAGATTAGATCTTCCTGTTGTGTACACGGGTCCTCCAAAATTCACGTGGCGAAACCCAGTGGCCAATGTGACAGTGTCAAGAGGTGGGGCCCTTGGGGGGTGATGCAGTCATGAGACCAGAACCCTCGGGAAAGGGCTTGAGGGAGTGGGCTTGCTCTCTCCGCTCCTCTGCCGTGTGAGGACGCAACCTGAAGACCCTCAGCAGGCCCTGCACACCCGCACCTCGCTCTTGAATGCTGTGAGCAGTCCATTTCTGTTCCCCCATCAACGGCATGCTGTTACAGCGGCACGAGCGGACCAGGACAGTCACGCTTTGGAGCGCTGCGGGTCCTAAGAGCTGCTGAGAGGCACTGTCACCTGTACAGCTGGCTGGGATCGAAGCGAGCTGCCGGAAGTTGTGCATTCTCCTTTGTCACAGACCCTGGCGACGAAGCCACAGGCTCCTCCCTGGCCAGTATCCCCTGTGGAGGACACTCAGCAGTATGTCTACTCAGAGAGACGGCCGCCTGCCTTACACAGCGTTTGTCTCCCAGCTGCCCTCCGCACCCCTGCTGGTTTCCTGTCTCACCAGACCTCTCCCCTCCCTGCCCCGCCCTGAGCTGTTTCCAATCCTCGCACCCCTCTCCTCGCAGCCTCAGCTGAGGTCCGTGCTCTTGGGTTCTGGGGTGAAAGCAGACCACCACGCGCCGTACCTGACGACGAGGTGGGGCATGGCTCCTGTGGTTTCCCGGGGTCGCCACTCCCATCAGAGAGAAGCCAAGCTTTGAGCGAGTCCCTGTCACCCTCAGCATCACTCCCTACGCTCGGTTAGCCAGAACCCTCGAGCAGGTCATCCTTAGCCAAAATCTAGCAAAGAGTGACTTTCTGATATTACTGATTTATAACACGGCATTTGTAACACTGGCTGAGTCCAACCGGCTGTCCCAGGAGCGCTTGCATTGGAAGCGGCCTCTCTCACTGTGGGATGGACCATGCATCTCTGTCAAGGAACCTACAGAGCCTCCCAGTTTTTCTTAGGGAGCCCGCCTCACTTGGGCTCCTCCCAGTCCCCGTCTTCCCTCTCATAAGGGCGGGCTGAAATAGAGTGGGCCGCTTAGTGCCCCAGACACCAGCCCAAAGAGGCAGGTGAAAACAGAAAATTTTTGTCAACCATCTGATATTGCCAAGTCATCCCACAAACCTAGCCGTGGGTAGAAATAGTCTTCCGCCTGGGTCTTTTAAAAGATCATTTTTGGTAAGGCACTAACAGTGAGTAAAGACAGGGTAGGGAGACAGAGAGAGGGCCCCAAATTAGCAGCACCACGTCTGTCAAGCCTGTTTCTCTGAGAAGCCAAAGGCTTGTCACACCTATTGATTGACTGCCTGCAATATTGCCGGTGATTTAAAGAGTTCCCCGCCACCTTGTTTGTTTAATGTCACCTCCGTATGAGAATGTCAGCCCGTGACATGTGTGACTCCTGCACAGGACAAATGTCAAGCCACGTGCGGCTGTCCCACCAACAGCGATCGGGCCTCCCTTTATAACCACGAGGACACAGGCTGCCGCAACGATTTTGAAACGCTTCATTTGAAAAAATGCACTCACTAAATCCTAAAGGTCTCCCGATCGGGGGCCTAACGCGACTCTGGCTCGCGGCCTAGGAAGCCTGAGCTGTGTGTCCTCTGGATGCTTACGAAATCGGCCAACTCCGTGTTCCACTTAACGGCTGTCCAGAGCTGCTTTGTGAGCGAGCGAAGGGGCAGGACGCCGACACAGACGCGGAGCCAGCGTCGCAGCCGGAGGCCAGACTTGGCCAGCCCAAGACAAACACAGACTAGAGATAAAAAAGAGGAGAGGAAGAAGCCCGGCCGGAGATGGCAGGAGCAACAGAGATGGAAAATCAACAGCACAGAGGGCTGGAAAAGGCCCAGACAGTACTGCAGGGGGAGCGGGGAGGGGGAGCCGGGAGGCGGGGACAAAAGAGGGGAAAGAAAGCCCAGCACCGAGTGCGGGCAAAGGAAGGGCCGAGCAGCCCAGGAGAGGGGAGCCGGCGCTGGCGGCCTGCTGGCAGAGCTGGGAATGGCCCCTCCGAAAGTCCTCGTGGAACTTCATTGCCCCCTAAGGGTGTGAGGGGCGCGGCCCTGAGGGCGCCACCCGTGCAGATGCAGTACCTGGAGGGAGGAGGGGGTCCTCATCCTGAGACTGAGCGTGCTCCGCGAGGGCGCTCAGCCCACTGGCCTGTCCCTCCGGCCTGGCCTTGCACGCCGCGGGCCGCCATGTTGCGGGGCCTCGGGACGGCCCTCGCCAGACGCGCATGCGCTGGGACGCCAACTCCCTCCCCTTCTCTTCCTTCTCCATCACGCCATAGTCGGTGATATGCTGTTACAGCAGCCACAAGCAGACCCACACAGGGCCTGAGGAGCGCCAAGCCGTACACACAACTGATTCTTTTTAATGGGAACAAAAGAAAGCCCTCCAGCCTAGTCTGGCATGTTGTTGAAACATAATAATATTTATTATGTTAAAATGTATAATATGGGGCATTTTCAGAGCAGATGTAAGAAGAAATTTTCATATTTAAATCCGAGATAGTGTATTTTTTAAAAGATTTATTTATTTTGGAAGAGCTACAGAGAGGCAGAGTCAGAGACAGAGAGAGAGAAATCTTCCATCCATTGGTTCACTCTCCAGATGGCCAGCACTGGGCCAAGCAGAAGCCAGGAGCTTCTTCTGGGTCCCTCACATGCGTGGCGAGCACCCAAACACTTGCGCCATCTTCTGCTACTTTTTCCCATGCTCATTAGCAGGGAGATGGATCCGAAGTGGAACAGCCAGGACCCGAACTGGTGCCAATATGGGATGCCCGTGTCACAGACAGCAGCTTTACTGGCTACGCCATAACTCTGGTCCCCTTTTCTTCAATGTCCTATGTTTAGACGCCAATGTAAAAACCAAATGAGGGGCCGGCACTGTGCACAACGGGTTAACTCCCTGACCTGAAGCACCAGCATCCCATATGGGCGCCAGTTGGTGTCCTGGCTGCTCCGCTTCTGATCCAGCTCTCTGCTATGGCCTGGGAAAGCAGTGGAAGATGGCCCAAGTGCTTGTGCCCCTGCACCCACATGGGAGACCAGGAAGAAGTTCCTGACTCCTGGCTTCGGATCAGCCCAGCTCCAGCTGTTGAGGCCAAATGGGGAGTGAACCAGCGGATGGAAGACCTCTCTCTCTCTCTCTCCTTCTCTCTCTGTGCAACTCTTTCAAATAAATAAATAAATCTTTTTTAAAAAATGAAACAAAATAGATCTTTTTATGTGTCCAGACCAGTGATTCTCAACTGGGGAGCAGGGGAGGAATGTTGTTCCCAGAGAAATCTGACGATGTCTGAAGACAGTTTGGGTAGTAACAAGTGGCGGGGTGGGGCGGGCGCTATGGCCATCTGATAGGTAAAGGCCAGAACAGGGCTTAACAGCCTGCAAAGTACAGCCCAGCTCCTACAACAAAGGATCATCCAGCCCAAAATGGTGGCAATAGGTTGCAATCAGCTGAACCCACAGCAGCAGCCCCCTGGGAACTAGCTGGAACGGAAGATTGTCAAGCGCAGTCCGGACACACTGACTCAGAAACTCTGGGATGGGCCCGTTGCTGTTCGTTCTAACCAGCCCTCCACCTGATTCGGATGCATGCTCACCCTGAGAAGCTGTGCTCCAGCACGCAGCCACCCAGTATGGGAGCTACCAGTATGTAGCTACTTCAATTCATGGACACAAAGGAAATTTAAATATTCAGTTCCTCAGTCACGCTAGGTGGTAAATGCTCAGTCGTCACGCATGGCTTGTGGCTACCATAATTGGACAACAGAGACACAGAACGTTCTAGAGCATTGTTCACCAAGCCTTGCTCATAAACAGGAAAAAGCAATAAACAGGTCAACGGAGGAAGAGAGTTTCCTGTGGCACCGCCACTACGCAGAGGCATCCGGAGGCTGAGCTACAGAAAAGACAGGACCTCTCTCTCAGAGGTCGGAAGGGCGGAAGGATGAGATGTGGATGTGGGTGTTGGGTATACAAACGTGTGGCGGGCACTCTCTTGTGGTGATCCAGGAGCAGGATGCCAGGATCGCTCTCCTTCTGGACCGTGGACTACTTTGGCAGTGTGATGAAGCCCATTGTCTTAGTTGGTTTTCTGTTGCTACGTTGGGTAATGTCTAAAGGAAAGAGGTGTGTTTTGTCCCATGGTTCTGGAAGCTGGGAAGTCCAACAGCATAGCGGCAGTGTCTGCTGAGGGCATCATAATAGGGCAGAAGGTGAATGGGAGATGTGGGCAAGCAGGTGCGGGCAAAAGGGACAATGACCTCCTCACCTCTCAAAGACCCCCACCTCCCAATGCTGTCCCAATAGCAATCCAGTTTCAACATGAGTTTCAGAGAGGACTAGCCATATTCAAACCAGAGCAGCACCCAGGGGCTCCTTCTCAGAAGCAGGTTTGTGAATGTATATCATAAAACAAAATTACTGAGAAAACCAATTACACTGAAATGTAGTTATCAAAATAAAAAAAAACCACAATTGCGATATTGTAATATGTATGCTTCTTTATTAACACAGTAATTAATAAGATAGAGTGACAGGTCTAATAACCACTGTAATTTCGAGGAAATGATAAGTGAAAACGATATTTTGAAATCCGCGTAACAACCGTAATATGATCCAAAATATCTCTGATCTCTGTTGGAGACAAGGTCTCAGGTACTGCTAATACTGTGAGGTTTGTTGCCTGCCTTGTTCATAATTAAAGGAAATGCTAAATCTCATTAGAAAGTTAGTGGAGGTAAAGAGGCGGCTTCCTCTTCCCGTCCAAGTTCACAGCCTTCTGGGTTCGGAAGCTCTGGCTTCAGATGGCTTCGCCATCCCCCAGGGGATGTCCTCAGAGGGCTGCTCTGCGGATAGGGAACAAAGAGAGCAAGGGCAGAGGTCATGGGGGAAGTGTTAGGGACCAGGCTGCGTGGCAGTGCGCACATGGCTTCTGCCCTCGCTCCATTGGCCAGAGCACCTTCCCGGGGTGTGGGGGGGGATCTGAGAGTGGGCCCCTGGCATGGATGGGTGTAGTGGATCACACCAACTCCCTCACAGACCCAATAGGAAAACGGTTATGAACACGTTGTGTCACATTGGGAAGAGTGTAATTTACTGAAGGCAAAATTCCCATCAGTGCTGGAAACACTACGCGAGGGCTCCCTCTTCCCCTGCTGAGAGCCGGCAAGCTCGGGGACTTGAAGGATGTGTTCAAGACTTCAGGTTCCACCTTTGATACCAAGGCCACTCCTGCCCCGTTGCCAACCATTTCCCCTGCCTCCCACCCCTCCCCCAACCCTGGAAAAATCCAGAAAAGTTGTGGGACTTCAAGCCTGGTGCGGCCCACCTCCCTTGGTCATTCAAATTGAGGCCTGGCAGGCCCCCAGGAGGGAGGCAACAAAATTAAAAATAGCCTCTCCTCCAAGGAAAAAAAAAATTAAAAATAGATTCCAACCCACATGAAAATTTGGGTGGAAAGAAAAGAAAGGAAAACAAAATGAATCATCTTTATGTGTTTTGCTGAGCGAGAGCCCGTTGCCATGACTACAGGGCCCTGTGTGCAGGCCTGGTCTTTTCCAGCAAGTTCAAGGCCCGCCACAGAGCCAATGGGGGCAGCCCCATCACCAGTATGTTATAGCCATCGGATCCGCGATCCCCCAACACAGTTGCTGCCACTGAGCAGGTCATATTAATGACTGTCACAGTTAATTTAGTGTTTCCTCCCATTGTGATCTGTCTGTCGCCCTAATTGAGCAAGCGAGAGGACTTGTTCGGGTCTCCTGAGGGTTTAGGGAACTCTTGCCTGGTTTTGCAATCTAGAGAGTCAGAGGAGGTTATGTGAACTCGTGGAGAAGCAGGGTCTTAAATCACAGAGTAGGAAAGCCAGCTTTTCTGCAGGCATCAGCCAGCCGCCGCCTGCCTTGGTGTGGGCCCGCTGTACGCATGTGCGAGGTCCCTGCGAAGGCAAGGAAAGCCAGGAGGATCAGTGAGGCTCTGCGGCCTCGCTGGCTGCTGACACAAGCCCAGGGCCATTGCCCCACCCCGCTGGCCATGGATGCACTTGCAAGACAGCCCTTGATTAGGAAGAGTTGGCTTCATGAGATCCCCTTGTCAGAACTCAAGGTTCAGGCCCTACCCTAGACTTAGGGCTTTGGTGAACACAGCCTCTTGTGTCACACGTACTTTTCTAAAATAGCAGTGTTCACCAGCCCGGTACAGTGACCATCTAAACTTGCAAAAGAAATAAGGTGGAGAGGGAGAGAGGAGGAGAGTCACTTCATGAAGAGTTCCGCACTTTGAAACAATTGGCTATTTGAAACATGCTACACATAGGACACAGAAGGAGAGGAGTTAACCAAATGCAATGTAGTTCCTAGACGAGATGCTGTCCCAGGGTGGGGACATGCTGTGGAAAGCGTCCTTATGTGTGGTAGGTCGGCCGGATGAAAACACTGCATTGCTGATGTATTTACTAAATCCAATAACTATGTTGTTGCTGACTTGCTGGAGTTATGTAAGAGACTATTCTTATCTTTAGCAAATACTGGAGTGTTGGAAAATAAAGGGCTAGGGTCTGAGTGTGTGTGTCCCCTCAAAAGGCACGTGTTGGAACGCTAGCCACCTCCAATGTGACAGTACTAGCAGGTGGGGGTCTTTGGGAGGGGTGACGTCATGAAGGCGGGGTGCATGCACCTTCATACAAGGAACCCCAGCGAGCTAGTTCACCCCTCTTTCGTGTGACGACACAGCTGCAAGATGCCTTCTATGAACCAGACCGTGGCTCTGCTGCCAGCTGCACCTTGAACTTCACAGTCGCCAGATCTGTGAGAAAAACATTTTCACTGTTGTGAGCCACACAGATTCCAGCGGCCTGAAGAGTAGCAACTTCTCCTCCAACAGTGTACAGGAAAAGTTAGGTTTAATTGTCCCTCAGCAGCCACAGGGCACTGGGTCCAGGACCCTCCCTACCCCTCACTCAACATGGATACCACAATGGGCAGCTGCCCAAGTCCCGTTTGTAAAATGGGACTATGAAACCCTCTTGTGTACTTTAAATCCTCTCTAAATTATTTGTAATACTTAATACAATGTGCGTGCTAAGTAATTAATTGCTGCACTGTTTTGTTTAGTGAACAGAAGAAAAGTCTGTGCATCGTCAGTACAGACACAACCATTGGATGCTTAACTACATTTTCCATCCACGGGTGGCCAAATCTCCACAAATGATAAAAACAAATGGGATAAGATGTAAAATGTTAAAATTAGCTCAATACAGGAAAAAAAGAAGTACTTGCCTTTTCTTTGTACTCTGACCACTCCTGTAACATTTCTGTGAGATTGCAATTTTTTCCAAATAAAACTTTTTTTCAACAATTGGCTTCAGTTTCCCTTTAAATAGTCAGCCCTCCGGGTTGTTGAAGCATCACTGAATTCTATAAGACGCGGTTTGCTCCCAACTTTTAGGGACAACACTGGCACACGGGAGTCCGGAACTCCGTGAGCACTGTGCTCCTTAAAGCTTTTGTATGTAACAAAGACACTCTAGGCGCAGACGGTCCAGTGGAAGTCTCTGTGATGATGGAAATGTCAGCTATCTATGCTGTCTAACGCCATAGCCAGTAGCTACATGTGGCCAATAAGTGTAGGAAGTGAGGCTAGTTCTATTGGAGACACACTGTGTATGTAAAACACACATCAGATTTCAAAGATTAGATGTGAAAAAAGAATGGAAAATATTTTTGATATATCGGATTAAATGTATCCGGAGAATTGGTTTCACCTATCTCTTTTTACCCTTTCATGTGACTACTAGAAATTTCTAAATGACTCATATGGCTCACTTTGGGGACTTTCTTGACGTTTCTATTAGACAGGACGGGTCTAGAAAGTCATGGCGGACAGGCTAATTCTGACTCGGCCGCTCCTGGCCTTTCCATTCTGCCACAGTGAGTCCTCTTAGGGAATAATGGGTGGTCTTAGGATCTCTAAGGAGTTGGATGCTTCAGAACCTTGTTCAGCCACTAAAGGGAATGAGTTGGTGGAGAAGCACTCTAAACAGAGGCAGCATTCTGGAGAGGAGATGTTTTGTTCGAACCCCACAAATAAGAGAAGGTCAGGCGAGTCTGAGACAGAAACCAGAGCTTGGAGTGCAGTGTGAGTGGGTGACAAGCGCTCCAGGTGGAGTTGTGGGCCCGGAAGCTTGCGTGTTCCCCTAAGTTCAATAGGAAGGTGTCAAGGTATTTTAGGCAGAGAACTGCCCTGGTTCAAACTGAGCTTATGCAAGGTCATTCTGGTAGTTGCCTTAAGTGTGACTGTGTGGTCTAGATTCCAGAACTCTTCCACTGTAGAACATCATCCTGGCTATTGTCCAAGTGTCTGTTCCTTCCAGCCACAAGGCCTGGACCCAACACCTCTCAACTGGAGGCAGAAGAGGGCCACCAAGGACAGCCTCCATGTGGCTGATAGTATTTGGTCACTAGAAATGATGCTGTTGACTTCCAAAGCTAAGTCATAAAAAGGACACAGCTTCTACCCGGCCCTCTAGAAACACCTGCTCTTGGATACACAACGTGAGGCAGCCCAGACTACTTACAGAGGCCACAGCCGGCCAAGGTCCCCGCTGACAACCAGCCACACCCACCAGACAGAGCTGTGCACAAACCTGTTGATGGCTCCAGTGCCCAGACCTCGAGTCTTCCAGCTGAGACCCCGGACACCATGAAGCAGACAGGTCATTTCTGCAGCACGCTGTCCAAATTCCTGATGGCCCACATCCGAGCACTGAACAAATGGTTGTTTTATGCCACTGAGTTCGAAGGCAGTTTGCTTTGCAGTCCCAGTACCTGGAACAAGCAGAGTGTGGTAAACGTTGACACTTTCCTGAAAGAGAGCAGCAGCTGTACTGCATGCTGGGACATGGAGTCGGGGCCTAAGCAATTGCCACTCTCGGCCATCTTCTACAAAACCCACTGTGGGGCACCTGCCAGCCACCATCCCACTGTGAGCTTGGCAACTAGCAGCTGGTAGATGGTAGTCAATTGGGTTTTCTGGAATCATTGGTGGCTTGGGCAACTTTGTAAAGGAGCAAGTCAAATAAAATACAGAGTGGATTCCAAAGCACTGAGTTTGACATTAAATAGGTGTTAAAATACGTGTCTTCCCTATTGCCTGTCAGCTCAAGAGAACTCCAAAGATGACAATAATTAATATAACGGCTCGATTTATTGCTACTCTTCCTCACGATTGTATTTATTTCATTCTCGTAAGCTTTTGTTTGAATCACCAGGCAGGCTGAGGAGGGGAAAAAGATGGTGGAGAAGAGGCTGCCAGAAAAAAAGAAAGAAGAAACAATACAATTGATAAAATTAGTAGCATGAGGAAAAAGTGACCGTCTCTGTGCACTTGAAAAAGAAGCAGGCCCCAGGCAATCTTGGAGGCGAGGTCAAGTTTTAAAACCAGAAACCAAGAGCTGAATGAGTGAAGCGGTCAGACGCTGCATTCTTAGGGACTGGTTGCTGGTGTCTCCTGAGCTCCCCCTGCCCAGGTGCAAAAATGCCTGGCAATGCCCAAGGAAGGGGCCATGGGGATGGGCTTTCCAGAGTCACGTGGGACCTAGCAGTGCGTCACCCGCAAGCACACACTCACCAGAATACCCAGCCTACGCCGGAAGAACGGGCGCCTCTTGCCTGAATGAAACACCTTCAGGTCTGCCTATGAAAGGGAGTCCCTGAGCGTAGGTGGGGATGGGGGACGAGAAGGAGAAATCTGGAGAAAGCCGGAGGTGTGCGGCACGGGGCAGGGAAATGCGTGCAACTCTCCTGGGGCCGTCCCCCTTACCCTGAGTATCATTCCTGTAATCCTTATGACAACCAGATGAAGGAGATCTTCGTAATCCCCCGATTACGGAGGAGAAAAACGAAGCTCTCCGTTTAATTGCCCAAGACCACAAAATCAAAACTTGGAAAACAATAATGCTCACGTATCAATGGCTCATTTTGTTTTGGTTTTGGTTTTGAGCCCTTCTTATGACCCGGGGGGAGTATTCCTAACAAGTTAACTTGCTTATGCAGATAGCATTCCCACAAGAAGATCAGAGCTAACAGAAAAAAAAAAAAAAAAAGGCCGGAAGTCCTAAGCCCAAGCTGTCCCCAGGCCACCCAGAGAAACAGGAGGGCTGTGCCGGGGGTGTGCAGAAGGCAGCAGGTGGGTGGGCCAGAGGACGGGGAGGGCGCCGTCCGTAGGCTGGAGGAGGGTACTAATGGGTGTAGTGCAGAGCGTCTCCCCTGGGACAGAGACAGAGAGAAAGAGAGGGAGGGAGGGAGAGAGAGAGAAAACAAGCCCGAGCAGCTCTCTGCGGATGGTGGGCCCAGGGATTCACAGCTTAATGAACTAGATCATGAAATCTCATTTGCGTGTTCCATAGCTCCTGCCATTCGCTCAGGTTCACTTAGAACCCAAAGGAAAGTGGGGAGGGGGGACTGGGAGAGAGCTCGTGTTTCATGCTCTCGAGGCTCTGGGAAGATTGATGGGGAGCGAGGTCCCTCAGGGCCATCCCAGGAGGCAGATGCAGCCTGGGGAGGCTGAGAGGGTAGGGAGGCCTGGGGGCCAGCACCCAGAGCCGCATGGGCGTGCTCCTCAAACCTCAAGCCCCGGCCGCGCCAGGAGCAGGGCTCTCTGTGGCATAATCGAATCAACAGAAAGCAGCCACGGGAGCCTCCTTTTACGGTCTTGTGGCAGGAGGGTGGCTGTGGGGTCCCACAGCGCACTGCTGCTCCAGCTACCTGTGCCGCAAGACCAGTGGGTTCTTATTTTCTGTTTTGCTAATCTGTCACGGGCAAATCTTTGGGAAAATATGGCAAAAATGAATTACTGGGGAAAAATAAAATTAAACAAGCCCAGAGTGTCAGTATTTAGATTCAACAGATAGAAAATCACCCTGTCATTTGTTATAGAAGCTTCTAAATGCTATTCTCACTGTCTGTGCTGTCTCGTCGCTGCTAACAAATTGTTGCTGAGCCAGCCCAGATCCGAGGACCGCTCTGAGCAGCGCCGCCGCACAGGACTCTGGGATGGCTGGGCGGAGCCTGCCTGCCTTGGTTAGTTATCCAGCCCAGGAGTGGGTGAGATATTCCTCAACAGGACAGGAATGCATATTAGCCCGTCGTCGAGCGTAAAATTCTACAAATGTGGCTCTTTGTCACATTTTCACTCATGGCACCTCCCTGTGGGACTGAGCTAGGATACCTATTAAATTTGGTCTTCCTTAAATGGGGGAAGCCAGAGGAGGGTGTGTGGCACAGCCTCCCCTTGGGACAAGCACATCCCATATCACAACACCGGCTTCAAGTGCCAGCTACTCTGCTTCCAATCCAGCTTCCTGCTGATGCATTTTGGGAAGCTGCAGGTGATGGCGCAAGTGCTTGGGCCCCTGCCACCCCTGTGGGAGGCCCAGATGGAGTTCTTGGCTCCTGGCTTCAGTGTGACCAAGCCCCAGTTGCTGAGGGCATTTAGGGGGTGAACCAGCATATGGAAGAGCTCTCTCGTTTGCTGGCTCGCTGTGTGTGTGTGTGTGTGTGTGTGTGTGTGTCACTCTGCCTTTCAAGTAGGTGAAAATAAATGAATGTTTTTGTAATAGAGAAACCAAGGGACAGGACCGTTGCGGGACATGTTCAAGTGCACTGAGAGCTTGGGAAATCCAGCTCTTCCTGTTCATTGTCAATACCCGCTTAAACCAACGCCCTCATGCTCGTGAGAGGATACCATTGTTTCCATGAGGGCACCCCAAGGGAGGTGTGCTCTTCTGAGAGGACTTCTTCTCTGTAATTGCTGAAAGCTCCAATGGGGACCACCCCTCCCCCAGATTCCTCCTCTTTCCTGCCCTCTTCCTCTCTCCTCTAAAAAGGATGTGGACTCCCAGCCCTCCCAAAGGAGACAGCTGAACAGGATGCCCAGGCCAGAAGCACTCATCCTGGGGGCAACAGAAACAGCAGCTCCACCTCTGGCATTACCTGCACCTGCTGGCCAATTGTCCCTTCTGGAGTAGAGAGGGCGTCTGGACCCTTCCCGCCCTTACTCCACTCCTCCGCGGCCCGAGTGTGTTCTCCTTGTCACGTTCGGGAGGGGAGGCTGTGGCTACCCTCTTCTATAGTCAAGCCATCCCCAGTCCCGGGCCATAGATGGTCCACCATCCCCTGGCCTGGCAGCCGCCAGCAACAGAAAACCCTCAGGTCACCAAAACCGAGAAGCTGATTTTAATTTTGAAGTCCGATGACAGCCATACACAAACAGGCACCTGAAAGACCCACTCGTTTTGCTCTTTTGCTTTTCCTCCTATGTGGTGAGCCTGCTGACTGCAGAAAGAGGCTTTTCAGACCTCTGTTTTACCATCTGTGAAATGGGCCCTTCTGCCACATTCCTTTCCACCCCTTCAGGGATGCTGTGGAATTCCAGAATAGCTCTGATGTTCCAGGACCAGCTGTTTCCCCTCCTCGCACTGGATGATAACCGACTTACCTTGCATTAGACTTAACAGGTACAGGGGAGCCACCTCCACCTACTCCTGTTTCCATAGCAACAGAAGGGTCCAAAAAAAAAAAAAAACTAACAAAATAAGACACCTAAGAGGCATAAACAAAATATGCGATGGTGTGAGAAGCTGTAAAGTTTTTATTGCCACCTGTTTGGGAAGACCTGCATAATTCAATCGTGCTCCTGGCATTTGCGAGGGAAGCAATCACCCCAAAGTTGTGGCAATAAAGCCTTTATAGCCCCCCATGCTGGCACGCCCGCTTTCTAGGTACAAAGCCCCTGTTCGATAAACTTCCGCTTTGCACATTTGCATAATGGAAACGGACGAGATTTTAAACCCAGGCTGTTGGGAGGCATAACTTGCAGAATCACGAGCTCGCCTGGGTGGATGCCTGGGAGACGGGGCCACAGAGCTGGGCAGGGGCACCAGGAAAGATCCAACCCCACTCTTTCAGACCTGGAGCCCGGTTCTGGTTGGAGATCACGTGACTCCCCGTCTAGTACAAGTTTAGGGCAGAAAGGTGCAATACAAGCCGAGGGCATATCCCAAGTGTCCCTGCATTGACGCTGCCCCCACCCCCACCCTGCTCCCTCTGCCCCCCCCCCCCCCGCCATCCATCGCCCACCATTTTTTTTGCCGTGTGTACCGCCGGGAGCAGGCGGGGCAGAGGCGGCTGCTCTAGGTTCCTCCCTCTTAGGAGATTACTGCAGCCCTGCCGGCACTCAGTGGTAAAAGTTTGAACGTGTCTGCAGAGCTTAATCAAATGCTAATTCCGTGCGGTGAAAGAATTTGCTGGAATCTGCAAGGGAGCTCCTGGCAGCAAGAAAATGCGTTGATTCACTCCCAAATCTGCTTTGCCCAAGCCGGGTGCGATTTAGACTGTAAAGCTGCATTAAATCACAAAGTGCTGTGTGGAGCACACAGCCATCCTTTGTGTCGTTAATGAAGGGAAAAACAGGGCTTTATTCTGTAGCTTTGTGTATAATCAGATGCCATGTTGTAAAGCCCTGGAAAACACACCAGAAATCATAATTGGGAGGAAATAAAAGGGTGAGTCCAAAACAGCATATGATTTAAATAAGAAGCAAAAAGAAACTGCCCCCAAGATTTGTGCGTTTCAAGAATCAACTTTTAATTCATTCGCAGGGAGATTACAGAAGGGGAGGAACAGTCTTTAAAATAGTATGAAAAACTAGTTTAGATGTAAATGAGAGATAATGGGTTTTCACCGGGAACTAAGCAAGGGGGCCAAGGCAGGGTGGGTTGGGGTGAGGGCATCGTGGCCTGCTGGCTTCTGGGCCCGGTGGGAGAGAGGCGAGGTTTGGGGGGCTCAGGGTCTGGTCAACAGCCCCGTGTGGAAGAAAGCCGCTGGCCGGCAGCGGTGGTCCCCCCAGGGCCATGGGGCCACCGGAGAGCGTGATGGTTGCTGTGCCGCAGAGAATCTCTTGTGTCTGAATATTTTGAGGTCGCTCAGGAGCAGGCACTGGGGTTTTTACGCTTGTCTTACGGCTGGAGTGAAGGAGCTCCGCGTCGAGCCCTCCCCAGCCCTAACTCACTAATGATTTGCTTATTAGTTCGGATCAGGGAGCCAGCTTCTGGAGAGATGTGAATTGGCATTGATTTAATCCTCTTCCCAGCACGCGCTCCCAGCCCAGGGTGAGGCTGGGAGGGGAGAGGGGGGCTGCCAGCCCGTTCGAGAGCAAGTTGCTGCTTCTGCAGCCTCGCTTTGTCTGCTTCCCTTCCCATCTGCTCGCAGGCACACAGGAGCCCGGTGGAGACCCAGGGGGTGAGCCAGAGAGGCCAAGGCCAGAGTCTGGACCTCACTGGCTCTGGGTGATGCTGAGCTCACTGGGCTCTTGTGGACCTGATGCTGGGGAGGGTCCCTCATCCAAGGACTGGGGCCTCTGGAAGGTTTTTTAAGTGTGGTGGTGGTGGGGGGTGATTCTGCTCATCATGTATTCAGTATTCTGTATGATGTCACTTAACCCAGCCACCAGCTGCAGGTAGACATGGTCATTTGTCCACACCTGATAAGGGAGAAGTGGAGCCTCAGAGAGGTTGAGTTAGCCACCTAGGGTCACACAGGGAAAGCACTGGAACCAGCCTGTGTAAACTCTGGAGCCTTCCATCTTCACCACCACGCTATGGGGCTTATCCTGGGCTGCTTCCACCTGTAGATGCCTTCTACTCCTCTGCCTACGCCTTTTCAAACTGCCATCAAGAACACTTTTCTCCATACTCCTCCCTGCTCAACTGAGAACTCCGAGTCCTGGAGCATCCTGGTGCCTGAGACCCCGCTCTGAGCTGAACACGAAGCAGGACCCTGTGCTAGCTTGCAGCAATCAGCTCATCCTCTCAGCTGCTGTCCCGACACCACCCACTCTTCTGTGGTCCCCTGCCTCGAGTCTACCAACACCCCGCACGGCTCCCTCGGAACCTGGCTCGTACATTCTCACACTATGGGTCCCGTTCTCACCAGTTGACTGATGACTAATACGTAGGGCTTGACTGGCGGTTTCGTTGGCAATCTCGGGTGGATATCATTTCAACCCCCGTAAACTCAGCTCCTCCTCAAAAGCGATCCGTTACGCGGATTGCACTCCGTCCCGGAATCCAAGGAGTGAGAAACCAAATGAAGTGACGGTGCCTGAGAAATGCCTGTAGTTGCTGAGGGATCCAAGCAGCAGCCAGCACACCATGTCCAGGCACTGTGCTGGACTTAGAGGAGACGAGAATTGGGGGCGGGATGCAGGGTCTGCCTTTCTACTGGGGCCCAAATGGTATTGCGCGGGTCTCCCCTTCTAAACGGTAAGCTTTGCAAGCACTGGGATCGTGCCCAGTTTTCTTCACTCTTCCTCCTCCATCCCCCACCCCGTGGAAGGCACGCTGGGAACTACGAACACGCGGGGAACTTTGGCGTGTGCCATCGTTTCAGCTTTACCCCAACGCAGTGCAATTAGGAACAGCGATTTTCATCCTAATGACGGGAAAGCAGGCGTAATGACTGTGTAAGTTTCCGCAGGCCATATCGGGGAGGCTCAGATCTCTGTCTGGCTCCAGATTCCATTGGCCACACTCCTCACCTGGAACGCCCAGCTGGACTGGCGGAAGATGGGGCAGAAAAGTCTGAGCCAATTCTCACGGAGTGTGGGCTACCGCTATCCTCTCTGCAGCCAACTCACAGCCGGGCTTAAAAGGAACTGCTGAGAATGAGCCCACCTAGGCCTTGGTTTCTAAATACCATTTCCCATCAAAAGCTACCAACCTCCTTAGAACAACAGATTAAAGGAGGCTAAAGAGACATGACAACTAAATGCAGTATTGATCCTAGATTGGATTCTGGATCAGGGAAAGAACATGCTCTAAAGTACAATATAGGGACTATTGACAGAGCTGCAGTATGGACTGTACATTAGATGATCATTTTATATCAATATAAATTCCTGGGATGTGCGATTATGGAGGAGCGATTATGGAGGAGCGTCTCCTGACTCTTCGGAAACACGGAAGGCTGAAATATTTAAAGGCGCAGTGTCACAATGCCTGCAAATGACTTTCAAATGGTCCAAGAAAAAGACGGGTAGACAGAGATGCAAAAAGACCGACCGACAAGCAAATACAGCAAAATAAGGATTTGCGACTCAACCCGCGTTCTCATTATGCCATCCGTTATTTCTTCTGAAGATTTGAAGTTCTTCAGAATAAAAATTGGAAAGGGAGAGAATTACACCGAAATGGCCCAGGCAATTTTGCCTGCATCCACCAGAAAGGTTTAGAATGGACGTTGGGGGCGACCAGGGCAGACACTTGGATCACAGTAAGTGGACAGCAGCTGTGAAAATGGATGCATTTGCCCGAGTCCGTTCTCACAAGAAGCTTCCATGGAAAGTGACCGCTTTTCTGGGGTTTTCAAACGTGAAAGCGAATTAACGACCACACACCATTAAATACAGAGCTGGACGCGTGAAAAACCTCGAGTGGTAACCCAGCACGAGGCGGGAGCAGGTCTCAGGTATCCCATCTCCACTTCGATAGACTGAAATCTGGGCCATTTATTGTCTTGGGTAACACCTAAATGTCAAAAGGCGAGAGAGCAAAGCTTGCCTGCGAATACCAGTGGGAACGGGCTTTAAAAATAAAGCCGGGGTTCAGGTTCCAATACTCCAAATGCCAATCAAAAGACTCATTTATTTTTCAAATATGTGGGTGAGAGTTGAGAATTACGTCCGAAAGGCCGCTAGAAGTACGGCATCAACCTGGAGATGTCTGAATTTCTATTGCACTGCCTCGGCTTTGTTTTTTGTTTGTTTGTTTTTTTTGTTTTGTTTTGTTTTGTTTTTAATGTGTTTGCTTTGGTTTGTTTTGTTTTGAAAAATAAAGTGGTAGCAGAGGGCAGGGGTGGGGAGGTGGGAGAGGGACTACTATTTGAAGTTAAAAGGACCCTATATTCGTGAAACTTTTTTCAAGATAAAAATTGGGATGAAAGAACAAGAATTGCTCAGACCTGGTCGTGAAAATATGCGTGAAAGGCTGAGATGATCTTTGGAATTAAAGAGAAGTGAGAGGAGGGGCATAGATTTAGGTGTGAAATTTGGCCCTCAGTGGAACACTATTTGATGATTGGGATGAAAACAATGGACAGAAGCAGAGAATAAAGTAGATGAGCCAGGAAGTGCAGCTGGTGCTAAGATTTCTCTTGAATCTGCCCCCTGATGAAGGGGCCAGATCCAGGAGGGCTTCCTGCTAAAACTTGGGATGCAGTGTCTTGGAACTTCTGATTTTTGTTGGTGCAATCCCGGTGACGACTTTAGCAGACAGTGGCAGAGTTTCTCCCTAAGACCTGGTGCTCTCCCACCGAGGCAGCCTAGAAACCCCACGAGCTCATCCCCAACTAGCAGAGTCTGGATCAGTGCTAAGGAAAGTCCTTCCCTGGCACCAGCACCGGCCCTGCCACACTGAGAAAGAAGCAAACTCCCCTACAGCCGGTGTTGTGGGTTCGAGTCCTGGCTGCTCCACTTCTGATCCAGCTCTCTGCTGTGGCCTGGGAAAGCAGTGGAAGATGGCCCAGATCCTTGGGCCCCTGCACCCACATGGGAGACCTGGAAGAAGCTCCTGGTTCCTGGCTCCTGGCTTCGGATCAGCTCAGCTCTGGCTGCTGCAGTCATTTGGGGAGTGAACCAGTGGATGGACGTCCTCTCTCTCTCTCTCTCTCTCTCTCTCTCTCTGGCTCTACTTCTTTCCGTAACTATGTCTTTCAAATAAATAAAATAATTCTTAAAAGAAGAAGCAGAAGCAGCAGCGAACTCCCTCCCTCCTGCCTTGGCCCCCTTCTATTTCTCCTGAGCAAAAACCCAGATTAAGAGCAAGAACAGGGCTGAAGAGAACCAGAGGCACACTCTGCCCACAGAAAATATTCCCACTGGGAAAAATAGGGACAGGCCTGTTCACGGCCATTGCCGTCTGCATTCCGCTTTTGCTGGGGAGAGGCAAATTAAACGATAATAGAGTCATTCAACCTTCTGCTGCTCTGCCTTCCAAAAGTCCTCGCAGAAAAGAGTCGCAAGGCTAAAAGAAAAAGGGCCCGGGCCCTGAGTGCTGTTGAGGCTTTGGGAGGAATTTTACGATGCCTTTTTGGTATGCTGTGCTACATCATTTTGTGAATGTCTCATGTGCATCCAAAAAGACTATGTAATCTGTTGGGCGTCAGATTCTATTCATATCTAGCCGGCGCCGTGGCTCAATAGGCTAATCCTCCACCTTGCGGCGCCGGCACACCGGGTTCTAGTCCCGGTCGGGGCGCCGGATACTGTCCCGGTTGCCCCTCTTCCAGGCCAGCTCTCTGCTATGGCCAGGGAGTGCAGTGGAGGATGGCCCAGGTGCTTGGGCCCTGCACCCCATGGGAGACCAGGAAAAGCACCTGGCTCCTGGCTCCTGCCATCGGATCAGCACGGTGCGCCGGCTGCAGCGGCGGCCATTGGAGGGTGAACCAACGGCAAAAGGAAGACCTTCCTCTCTCTGTCTCTCTCTCACTGTCCACTCTGCCTGTCAAAAAATAAAAAAATAAAAAAAAAAAGATTCTATTCATATCTATTAGTTAAATTGTATGCCTTGTGTGGTTCAAATCTTCAATAGGTTTATTTATTTTTTGTCTTCTTTATTCATCAGTTTTCAGAAAGAGAAATCTTTTTTTAAAAAAGATATTTATTTATGTGAATGTCAGAGTTACACAGAGAGGGGCAGAGAGAGAGAGAGAGAGAGAGAGAGGTCTTCTATCCACTGGTTCACTCCCCAAATGGTCCGCAACAGCTGGAGCTGGACCGGGATGAAGTCAGGAGCCAGGAGTTTCATCTGGGTCTCCCACGTGAGTGCAGGGGCTCAAGGACGTGGGCCATCTTCTGCTGCTTTCCCAGGCCATAGCGGAGAGCTGGATTGGAAGAGGAGCAGCCGGGACTCGAACCAGCGCCCATATAGGATACAGGTGCTTCAGGTGGCAACTTAACCCACTATGCCACAACAACGGTCCCTGAAAGAGAAATCTTAACATCACTAGGTACACTTCCTGGTTGATGTACTTGATTCTCTGATTCTGTCTGTTGTTGCTTTAAATACTTGAGGCTACACTGATAATTGCATAGGCTACAAATTCTAACATAAGTAAGCATTTCTACCTTTTTTGGTCTCTACTATATCTTTCAAATCTAGAACAATGCCTAGACTACTGTAGGTGTTGGATGTATTTAGCTGTATGGGTAATAAATGTGTTCATAATTGTTATATATTCTGCAAATATCATCCCTTTTCCCAGTATCTACCACCCTCTTTGACCTATACGGTGCTGTTCCCTGGGATTTTATTTTATCTTACATTGAGATGGCTAGGCCAGCTTGATTTGATTTCTTTTTCATGGCATATATTTTTTTTCCTTTGCTTTCAGCTACAGTAGTCTACTCTTGGCCTTGGGAGCTGCATTCCAGGACCCCCAGTGGATAAGTGAAACTGTGGACAATATTGAACTCTGTACAAGTGTGCACTATGTTCTTTCCTATACACTGTGATAAAGCTTGATTTACAAATTAGACACAGTAAGAGATTAGCAATTACTAATAATAAAATAGAACAAGTACAAAAATACACTGTAATAAAACTTGCATGAGAGTGGTCTCTCTCTTTCAAAATATCTTCCACTCTGCTCACCTTTCTTGGGACAATGTGAGATAGTACAACACCTATGTGATGAGATGAAATGAGGGGACCTTGGCATTGTGACATACTCGTAAGGGTCGCTCAAACACAAGCCCTGTGATGCCGCTCCAGGCGAGTGGATAACCAAACGGGCTACTGAGAAACGAAGAGGTGGGTACTCCATACAGCGTGGATACTCTGGACCCATCCCAGGAGGGACGGCGTGGGGTGGCACATGATTTCATCGTGCTACTCAGAAAGGCATGCCGTTTAGAACTTCAGAACTGTCTCTCTCTGGAGTTCTCCATTTCCTACTTTCAGGTTACAGCTGATCACAGATGACTGAAACTACAGACAGAAAACTGCACGTGAGGGGAGACTACCATGTTCTAGAGTCTTTTGAATTGTCATTTATTTATTTTAAGGATTTATTTATTTATTTGAAATGCAGAGTTATAGAGGCAGAGAGAGAGGGAGAGAGAGAGAGAGAGAGAGAGAGAGAGAGAGAGAGAGACATCTTCCATCGCTGGTTCACTCACCCAGATGGCCACAATGGCCGGAGCTGGGCCCATCTGAAGCCAGGAGCCAGGAGCTTCTTCCAGGTCTCCCATGTGGGTGCAGGGGCCCAAGGATCTGGGCCATCTCCCACTGCTTTCTCAGGCCAAAGCAGAGAGCTGGCTTGGAAGTAGAGTAACCCGGACTTGAATCAGAGCCCATATAGGAAGCCGGCACTGCAGGCGGAGGCTTTACCTGCTTCGCCACAGCACTGGCCCCTTATTGATTTATTTATATTTTGATTTTATTCAAGAGGAAGAAGCACACAGACAAATAGAGAGGTCTTATTTTCAGGGTCACTCCCCTGCCTTGGAACCAGGAACTCAATCCAGGTCTCCGATGTGGATGACAGGGACCTGAGCCATCACTGCTGTCTCCCAGAATGTCCATTAGCAGAAAGCTGGAATTATGGGTGGAACCAGGACTCAAACTCAGGCATTCTGATACAGGGTATGTCATCCCAAATGGTGCCTTAACCACTACACTGAACGCCCAGCCCTGTATTCTGTATTCTTTAGTATTAAGAATACAAAATAGCTGAATACAGACAAGAGCAGGCTGGGTCCTGATCAATGACTTTGGCCCACTTGTTTTATTATAACTGCCATTAGCAATTCATTTTACCTCCTTGTCTCCTATTTGGCAGTAGCTATAGCGCTTCTTTTGTGTTTGTTTTCTTTTTATGCCTATTTCCATTGAAAATATCAAGTGTTTCCCTGATAGTTTATAAGCTATACATGCTAAAGTTTCTTTAATGATATACATATTTATTTATTTATGAAAAATGTATTTATTTATTTAAAAAGCAGAATGAAAGAGACGTCTTCTTTATGCTAGATCACTCCCTGAATGGCTGCCATAGTAGAGCGGAGAGCAAGCAGAAGCCAGGAGCCAGGGATTCTGTCAGTGTCTCCCGCATGGAAATACTTGGGCCATCTTCTATTGCCTCCCAGGCCCGTTTAGCAGGGAGCTTCGCCAGAAGTGGAGCAGGGGCCGGCGCTGTGGTGTAGCTGGGAAAGTGCCTGCATCCCATATGAGCACCGGTTTGAGTCCTGGCTGCTCCACTTCCAATCGAGCTCCCTGCTAATGCGCCTGGGAAAGCAGCAGAGGATGGCCTCAGTCCTTGTGCCCCTGCACCCACATGGAAGACATGGGTGAAGCTCCTGGCTCCTAGTTTCAGCCTGACCCAGCCTTAGCCATTGTGGCCATTTGGGGAGTGGAAGCCCTCTCTCTTTCTGCCTCTGCCTCTGCCTCACCTTGTCTGTAACTCTGACTTTCAAATAAATAAATAAATCTTTAAACAAACAAACAAACAAAAAGAAGTGGAGCAGCCAGAACACGAACTGACACCTGTTAGAGGATGCAGGCATTACAAGTGGCAGCTTGTGCCACAATGCCGGCCCCACACATTCTAAATGTATTCTTCTGATGATTACCCACCATTTTCATCACTTTATTAAATGTATCAACACCTATTCTGCGGCACATGGTACCTTCCAAGGACGGCCCCATCAAAGTCCCTCATCCCACAATCACTGTATATCCTGCAATGCGATTCTACAACGCATCTTGGCATTCCTCCCATTAAGAGGGAGTTGGGGTGGGGGGATGGGGCCCATATCCCCACCCCTTGACTCTGCATGCACTTGTGACTTGAATATCATGTGGATGCAGGGTGACACTCTGTGACTTTTGCGGCTAGGTCAGAAAAGGTGATGCGACTTCTACCCTGCTTGTTAGGTCGCCCACGCTGGAGCCTTGCTCCACCAATTAAATACCCCAGCTGCCATGCTTTCTGCCTCAGTAGCCCACGTAGAGAGACCACACGGAGAGCCCCAAGATCGTGTAAGGAGAGAAAGATGCCCAACCAGCCCCCTTTCCTCCAGTCCATCTGCTGCTCCAGCTCTAACCACAGTCTAATTGTGACCACATGGAAGATTCCAAGCCAGAACCACTCAGCCAAGCCCTTCCAGAATTTTTGGCCCACAAAAATCAAGACAGATAATAAAATCATTGTGGTTATTTTAAGCCACTATGTTTTCGAGTGATTTTTATGTGGGTGTAATAACTGGAATGGATACAGGGACCCTGAAACCAGAGAAGTACTACGGTACATGCTAACATCCTTCCAGTTCTACCTACCCACCCCAGCACTATGTTGGTGTTGCTGGAAGTTTGCTCAGGATTGATAGGGATGTACTTAGTAGCAGGTCTCCTAATTTTTATAAAGAAGTATATCCCCTAAGTTATAAAATCATTCTCCCTTTCCATGTATCTCATACCTGGAGCATTTAGTGCATTTATTTTGAGGCATGATTTGCTGTATTTGCACATGCCATCTCATTTTGTATTTTTTTTAACTTTTATTTAATGAATATAAATTTCCAAAGTACGGCTTATGGATTACAATGGCTTCCCCCCCATAACGTCCCTCCCACCCTCATTTTGTATTAACATATTAATCCGTTTTCTGTCACTATAACCAATACCTGAGAAGAGCTACTTATGCAGGAAGAAGGTTTATTTTGACTTGCAGGTGTAGAGGTCCGTCATCCAACATCGGCTGACTCCACTGCTTTAGGTGTCTGGTGAGGCTGGAAGATGGGGGAAGGAGGGTCACATGATGAGCCAGGAAGTGGAGAGGTGCAGGACACGCTCATTCACATAGTGTCTTCTTGTAAAGCCCTGTGATTTAATCATGCCATTCCTTTCCTAGCGACTGAATCCAATCCAGTCACTTCCCTTCCAACATCATCATTCCATCAGCCTGCAGCCTTAATCCTTTAACACAGGACGCCGGGGATTGGGGCTGGCGTTGTTGCTCCATGGATTAAGCTGCTGCTTGTGATGTTGGCATCCCATATCAGAGTGCTGGTTTGTATCCTGATTGCCCTGCTTCTGACCCAACCTCCTGCTTATGTGCCTAAGAGGCAACAGATGATGTCCCAGGTATTTGGGCCCTTTGCCACCCACATGGGCGATTCCGATGGAATTCTTGGTTCCTGCCTATGGCAGCCCTGGTTGTTGCAACCATCTGGGGAGTAGTGAACCAGCAGGTGGAAACCAACCCCTTTCTCTCTCTCTCTCTCTCTCTCTCTCTCTCTCTCTCTCCCTCTATCACTCTGCCTTTTGAATAAATCAATCTTAAAAAAAAAAGACTTAGAAATCAAGCTCTCAGCACACGGGCTTTAGAGGACACCCAAACTACTTTCCAGATGATAATACCTACTCACCGTGCTTCTGTTTTTCAACCTTCATTTCTCCTACTAGATCATGGAAATTTCCTCTATTCTCTTTTTTCTCCTCTACTGATTTGGAAATTGTGTGTCCCATTTCTATGCTTTTAATGTTACCCCGAAAATCTTAGTATACATCCTTGACATACAAAGTCTTAATTTAATCAACAATTCAGCTCTAATCTTGAACAATACAAGAAAGACATTATTTCCAGTCACCTTCCTCCACATTGTATGTTATTGTTCTCCTAATTTGGCATTATTTTATCTTCACCCTTCAAGTTAGATAGCATTCCTATTATTTCACAAATCTGTGCTCACCAAGGTATTTATTGATTGTAAGTAGGATCATTTCTCTTTTCTCTGGAGTATATCCTTTAAGAGTCTTTTCAGCCATGGTCTACTAATGGTACACAGTTTTTGCTTATCTGAAAATGTGTTTATTTCACCTTCATTTTTGATTTATCATGTAGTAAAGTATAGAATGCTAGGTAAACTGTTTATACTCAATGTTGTGAGGGTATCATTCCAGCATCTTCTGGCTTTTACTGCTGCTAGTGAGAAATATGCTGCTAGTCCTAATGTTATTCTTTAGTAGGTAATCTGTCACTCCTCTCTGATGGCTTTTTAGATGCTCTCTTTTTGAAATTTTACTGTGTTGTGCTTAGGTTTTACTTTTATTTATCCTGTTGAGGATTTATGCATTCTGAACCTGTGTTTCATCAACTCTGAAAAATTTCTGTTACTTAAGAGAATATTGCTTCTCTCACCTCTGTTCTTTGATTCTGGCATTTTTATTAGTTGTGTACGGGAATTTTTCATTCTATTCTCCATATCTCCTCACTTCCCTTTCTTATTTTTCTTTCTCTGTGCTATACTTTGGGTAACTCTATGACATTATTCTCTGGTTCAGTAGTTCCTGCTTAATTAAAATTGAGATTTTTATTCCAATAACTAATTTTTTTATTTCTAGAAGTTCTATTTAGCTCTCTAATTCAAACACACCTGTTCTTTTTTCGTGTCCACTTTTTCCTTAGATGCTTTATTCTTTTAGGTTTTTATTCTTAGATTTTTAATCAGCTTCAGCATGCTGATTTTATGGTCACTAATAGATTGTTTTGTTATCTGAAATTGAGTGTCTTGCTCATGATGCAATTGATTCTTCAACTGTTTTGTATTTTTCAATCGCGAGCTTGTCGTAAGCATGGTTTTATGTGTAGTGATTCTCTGAGGCCTAATGGATGGGGTGTCCCTCTATGAAGTTTTGTTTTTGTCTCTGTCAAGCTCCCTGGGGGTTTTAATATCATTTTTATAACAATATCTTAGCTTGGGGCTTCCTGGACCACACAAGTAATATATGTTCAATTCTAAACCCTCATAAGATATAAGTCAAAAATTTCTCAGGAGACCCTTTATTCCACTCAGAACTTCAACCAGCACAGACAAGCCCGTCTCAGTCAGTGAGCAGATTTTTTTTCTCATCTACCCTCCAGTGGAGGCCCCAGATTTATGGAAGGTACCTCAGGCCCAACATTTGCCTACCAGGGACACAAGGCATCGGTTCCTGCCCCCCAAATAGACATTAAATTGTCCACGTCCCTAGAGGAGTGAGTCCATTTCCTTCTCCATTCACCCCCGCCCAAAGGCGGTCACATCATCATTCATAAGCTCACTGTCCCAGTTTTCAGTACCCTTTTCTCCCGCAGTCCCTGTCAATTTCCTGTGTGCTCATCTATTCATTCAAATAAATATTTGTTTATTTCTAGATAACTGTGGAAAATGGGTTTTTGGGTTATCTTGATCACAGTATTGCCAGGACTAGAAGCCAAAATGTATTTATATAAGCAAATATAAAATCCACCAGTTGCTGAGATTCCTCGATGTGATACTGACATTCTTTCCTTAAGTATCTCTGACAGATAACTATACTGGTTTACATTTTTTGCACATATTTTTTAATATTGCAATGTAAGGGCAAGCCACTGCCCTAAGTTTCATTATATGGTATGTTAAAACTCCTGGCGGCACATCGAGCCTGCTGGACGGAATTGCTCATTCAAAATCAGTACTTTGTCTTAGTATCCCTTTTGTTGGTCTTTACCTAAAAATACTCTTGCCTCTTTACTTTAATAGTAATGTTAAGTCATTAACCAGAGAAGCAGTGCAGGGTATGGGAAAAAATATCCATGGGCTCTGGAATCAGGAAGGCATGCCCCACTACTTTCTAGGTAGGTGTAGCTGTCATTGGCCAGGTAGTTCTGTCTAAGCCCCAATTTCCCCACCTGTAATCTGGGGATGCAGAAGCCTACTTTCAAGGGCATTCTCCAGAGAGACAGAACCCACGGGTATACAGCTAGATCCATGAGAAGGAATTTATTAAGGGAATCGGCTCATGCAATTATGGCAGCTGAGAAGTCCCACGACGGGCTGCCTGCAAGTTGTACAGCCGTGGAATCCAGCAGTGTGGCTCAGTTCATACCAAAGGCGTGGGACCCAGGGAAGCCAAGGCTTGAGTGAGGAGCTGCTGGGACAAGTCTGGAGTCCAGAGGTCCGTGAACCTGAAGTTCTGATGTCCAACAGCAGAATAAAGAAGTCCAAGCTCCAGAAGAGAGTGGAGGCAAATTTGGTTTTCCTCTGCCCTTTGGGTCTACGTAGGCTCTCGGCCAACTGGTGCCCCCGCCCCCCCCCCCAGCACACAGACACACACACACACACACACACATAGACACACACACTTTGAGGGTGGATCCACCAACTCACAAGCCAATCTTCTCTAGGAACATTTTCACAGATACACCCAGAAATCATGCTTTACCAGCTAGCTAGCTATTCCTTAATCTAGTCAAATTGACACATAAAATTAACAAAAGGGTTGAGGCTAGAATTAGAGATTATGTTTATAAAGCATCCAGCACAAAATAGATTCTCCAGTTGTTCTTTAATCTACCTTTGGAGTCTTTGAACCGTGTAAGTATGCCACTGTGGCATCACCCACGGTGACTAAGAGGGTGTGCCTTCAATTATGAGGCTCTGTATCCTACTGGTGGCCACCAATTTCATTTTCTCAACATGAACAAAATTCCCTGTTTTTATAGTGTTCTGATCAATTAGGGAGCAATCATGTTAACTTGCATTGCCTTAACTAAGCCTCCATACGCAACGAATGGCCCTGTGTCAGTCATAAACCGGATTGCGGCTGCATCTGTGAGTCTGCAGAAGGAAAGATGTAAGGAAGAAGGGGGTAGCCATTTGTAAATGTGCAAGTGGACTACACTTGATCCAGAGGATATCAAAGCTGAAAGGGGCCTTGGAGATCCCCAAGATGAGGAGTCTAAGGGGCAGGGGGAAGACTGAGCTGCCCAAGTTCAGCCAACCACCGAGCGACAGAGCTGAGATGGAAAGCCAGGCTTCCGGGTGCCAGGGAGAGGGCTCGAAGCGGAGCCATTTTCACTGACCAAACGACAAAGGTTGCAACGAACCTTCTGGTTATGATCCGTCTGTAATCTGGAAGCCAGCCAGATCATCACTGTTAATAATTTCCCTTCCGCTTTGCTTCTGTGGTCCTGTAAACCTATCAATTGTAGCTTTCCAGGGAGCCGTATGACTCGGCGTACATGGTAGAGTTGAATAACTATGCGCTCACTGAAATAATGAACGGCTGTCTTGCCATTACGTGACATTCTGTGCCATGAATTCCAAGCCTGAACTGGGCCCTTTTACATTCTGGATTCCCGTTAGAGTGGCCCTCATTGTTCTCCCGGCATGGATATTTTAATGTGTGTTTAATATTTTCTCCGCACAAGAACTAAAAACATGGCTTTCTTCCACTGCTGGGCAGTTAATCCCTCTTTAGACACAGGAAGTTGATGACGTTTTTCGTGATGAGTGCTTGTCCCCAGTCTGTAATCTGTGCGGTCAGCATCCAGGTGAGCGATGGATGCCATTTGTCAGTGAGGAACCAGGCTGGGCCAAGGGCAGGGGCCAGGTTCAGTTGCTATCCATTACCCCCATGGGAAAATGCAAATGTTTTCTTACCAACAGTGGGGTGGAAATGTGGTGGATCCAGACAGAGATGGACAGTCCTCCCAGAGCTCAGCCAGGAGATGGGAGGGTCTTAAGATGAATAGGAGGTGGCCGGCGCTGTGGCTCAGTGGGTTAATGCCCTGGCCTGCAGCACCGGCATCCTGTATGGGCTCCGGTTCTAGTCCCGGCTGCTCCTCTTCCGATCCAGCTCTCTGCTATGGCCTGGGAAAGCAGTAAAAAATGGTCCAAGTCCTTGGGCCCCTGCACCCATGTGGGAGACCCAGAAGAAGCTCCTGGCTCCTGGCTTCAGATCAGCTCAGCTCTGGCCGTTGTGGTCATCTGGGGAGTGAATCAGTGGAATGGAAGACCTCTCTCTCTCTCTCTCTCTCTCTCTCTGGCTCTACCTCTCTCTGTAACTCTGTTTTTCTAAGAAATAAAATAATTCTTTAAAAAATAAAAAGAAGATGAATAGGAGGCTGAGAGTACGTCGTCAGGCCTGTGTCCCAGGCCATGGCAATGGTGTCATTGTTGCAGAGCAGAGTGGCAGGAAGGTGGGAAGCCGAGCAGCTCCGTGATCTGGGTGGACAAAGGTAGGCACCAACACGGAAACACCTCCAAGAGGCAGCCGGTCCATCCAATCAGGCTGCTGGTTTGAGGTCATGTCTTATAGTGAAGCAAAATGTGTCCTTCCAAACTAGCAGCTCAAGCAGAACCCATAAGCTTGGGTCTGGCAGCTCATAGTCAGTCCCATTGAAATAGCCATGCCACTGAAGTCCTGACACAAAAATACATGGTTTGGTTCTGGAGTTTTGAACCTTGCCAATGTCTACTTGTCTTTGGAGCCACAAGGCTCAACTCACAATAGCCCCAACTTGGGGGGTAACAGAGAGACGGTCAGCTCTTCCACCAAAATCTGTGTTCCTCCCCTTGTAGAGCATAAGGCTGTCCTTGGTGCACAGTTGCACAGCCAAAGACTACATTTCCCAGCTACCCCTGCGTCCTGGAGTGGCCACATGACTAGTTCTCATAGCTATTGAGTGAGAGAGGAAATAGCGTTTATCATTCACAGAGGAAGACATTTAAGAAATATACACACCTCCCTTCTCAGTCTCCTGTCTTGCCTTTTCCTTTAGACTGGAAACTGACGACACCCTAGTCTTGGAGTCATGGTTTGCAGTGTGGCCCCTAAACTGGCAGTGTCTGCAACACCTGAGAACTCATTGGAAATCCACCTTCTCAGGCCTCGCCCCAGACTTACTCAATCAGCTACTCTGCGGGTGGACTCCAGCAATCTGCTGAGCAAGCCCTCCTCAGGGGATTCCCAGGCTTGCTAAAGGTTGTGAACCGCCGTCCCTTGCCGAAGGCAGAGCCACAGGAGAGAAGGACCCTGGGTTCTTGAATGGCCACAGGGAGGAGAGCCACGCACCACCCAGAAAGACCTGCGTCAGACTGGCGTATGCAACAGAAATGCACACTGGCTGCAGTAAGCCATTGCCATTTGAGAGCTTATTTGTTACAGCAGCTAGTGTTACATTGATACGGCACAGAGGCTCAACTCAACCCCAAATATAAGCACACATGCAGGCGCAAGGGTGCTAAATGGCACTGGATTCCCAATACTTAACAGCGGCTATGGGAGCAAATGCTTGGCATAGCAGTCAAGATGCTGCCTGGGATGCCCACGTCCCATAGCGGAGGGCCTGAGCTCCAGTCTTGTCTCTGTTTCCAATTCCAGCTTCCCGCTAATGCACACCCTGGGAGGTAGAGGCTGATGGCCGAAGTCCTTGGTTCCCTGCCACACATGTGGGGAGACCTAGATTGCGTTCCCACCTCTCGGCTTCAGTCTGACAGCCCCAGGGCTGTTGTGAATACTTGGGGAATGAACCAAAGGGTGGAAGTTATTTTTTGTGTCTGTCTCTCTCTACCTCTCAAATAACTAAAAATCCATCAACTGATCAATCAGGTTTTTATAAAGAGAGGCTGAGGTGTCTTAACACAGCTGTGGTTTGTGGCAACAGCAGGGGGAAAGTACACACTCGGGGTCTACAGCCCACAAGCGATGCTGGCTCATGCGACTCAAACCGGAAGACCTCAAGAACCCCCAGGAAGGGTGAGAGCCATGGTTACAGCTGCATGACTGTACCTTCCCAAGATCCTCTGCTAGGCTCCTGCTCCTGCTTTCCCCAGGAAACAAGACAGACACCAGGGACCATCTGCAAATTGTCAGCTGGCTGTCAAGCTATAAAAGCACTCTTACTGGCAGAGCAGGACAAGGTCCAGGAATCTGCCAGTGCCCGTGAATCTGCCAACACCTGGGTGTGACATAGCTACTGTCATGTTGCTGACCTGAGGTGTCTCCGAGTAGGCAGACATTTCAGATGACTCCCCCAGCGACTCCGAGGATGGACAGGACCTGAGAATATGGTGAAATAGGAAATATTGCTCCCCTAGCTATGATATACAACATGGCAAAACCGAGGTCAGCCTGAGTGGCCTTGACCTAATCAAGTGACCCCCCCTTGGGAAGCTAAGAGTATTTTCTAGCCAGTGGCACAAGAGCAGGGCAGTGACATGCTTTGGGTGGCCTGGAACACAGCAAACACCCACGTGAACTGCCTTCAGGGATCCTATGACAACGGGTCTACACGCAGCTTCTGGAAGCTGAGCACAGTCCCCAGAGAACAGCTTGCAAGAAGACAGAGCCCTGGTCTTACAACCCCAAGGAGCCAAATCCTGCCAATCCCCAGGGAGCTTGGAAGCAGACTTCATGCCACAGGCGAGAACCACAGCTCCAGCCAACAGCTGGGTGTCAGCCCAGGGAGACCTTAAACGGAAAATCCAGGCTCACTGAGCCAGGAATCCGAATCTACAGAACCAGGGGATCCAGTTGTGTGTTGCGTAATGACGGGACTCCATTCTAATAAATGATTTCCTCATTGTTTGGACCTCACAAAGCATCCATACACCAGCTAAGATTACCATGTCGCTAGATGATTTCATCTTAAGGGACCACCATTGTTTATGCCATCTGTCTGTGACCAAAACATCAGGATGTGGCCCACGACTGGAAGAGATTTGAGGCATTTTAAGCTTCTACGATTGTGGCCATTCGTTACCCAGCAACAGAAACTAAAATAATGGCAGGAAGGTGGGGGGGGGGGCGGGCGCACGCATGGATCTGCGTAGCAGACACTGTTCGTGTTTGGCGCAGATCCGCTCAGCTCCTCTTCCTGGCTTTAGTGCGCCCTTTCCAATCTGCCGTGTGCTCAAGCGGCCCACATCTGCAGTTCTGTTTTAGCCAGCTGGCCAGCGGCTTCCAGAGCTTCTCTCCCCAGCTTGTGCGGAGCTGAGATGCCTGGGAGTGTCTGCTCCCCCAGCGAGACACGTGGGCAAAGATTATAGCTGGTATGGAGGCATAGCCCGGCTCCCCCTCTTCCAGTTGGGGTAGATTCAGAGGTGTCACTCAGCCCCCTCCGGGCCTCCTGCACAGGATCAGGATCAGGCTGAGGCCGAGGCTCGGCCTGTGATCACACCTTGCCTGGCTCCCTTCCCCTCCCTGCCCTGTTTTCCCCCCACTCCCTCAGTGGCTGCCCTGGGAGTCTATCCGTAATCGGTGACTCACATGTGAGTCTTCACTTCAGATTCTTCTCCATAATCTTACGTCTTAGTCTACTTGCTTTTGCTATAACAGCATACCTCCTCAGAGTGGGTATTTACAAAGGAAACCACTTTATTTAGCTCACATTTTGAAGGCTGAAAGTCCAAGCTTGGGTGGCCCCGTCTGTGCAGCCTCTGGTAAGGGCCACCTGACTCCATCCCAGCAAGGCAGAGAGGAGGGAAGGGAAACAGCTGTATGCAGAAGACCCCAAGTGCATGGGGGTGGCCTTGATCTCTAACAACCCACTCTCAGGGGAACCAACAGGGGTCCCGAAAGAACTACATTAATCCCTTCCAAGGGTGGCATCCGCAATGACCAAATGACGTCCCACTAGGCCCTGCCTCTTAAATGTTCCACCACCACTCAAATCACCACACTGGGCACCAAGCTTCCAGCACATGGACCTTTGGGAGATACACTCAGACCATACCCAAACCACAGTACCCATCTCAAACATTCTGTTATCCCTTACATTTCCTCCCCTGCCTCACCCCGTGGAGGGAAGAATCAGATAAGATGACACTGGTGATGTCATTTAGTTGTTGCCAAGTGCCCCCCCCCCCCCCCCCCCGCTGTGAATTCCCTTAGGTGCTGTTTTGTCTCTGCCCTCTCCCTTAAATGGCCATGTAGTGGGGTGAGATAGTTATTTGAAAGGCTGCAATGGACTCCTTTTTAGGAAAGAAACAGTGTTTGTTTAGGAAAAGGCCTTGAATGGGCAAGGAAAAGTCTAAGGGTGGGCTTTAGAGGAAAACCAACAAATGAGATCAATAAAATGTTATGCATAGAAAATGAATGGGGAACAGTCCTTTGGCCTAATGGTTAGGATGCCAGTTAAGATGTCTACACCCCATATCTGAGAGCCTGGGTTGAATTCCCAACCCCAGATCCTGACTCCAGCTTCCTGCCAATGCAGAGCCCAGGAGGCAGAGTAGTTAGGTCCCTGCTACCCCATGGAGGACCCAGATTGGCTTTGTCCCAGCAAGGGAACTGTTGCAGGCATTTGGGGGGTGAATCAGCAAATGGGAAATTCTCTCTCTCTCTGTCTCTGTCTGCCTCTCAGATTAAAATGAAATGAATAGGAACTTGGGGGACATGGGGAAGGGAGAGAAGTGAAGAGCAGAGTAGAGGGTAGGCCAGGTAGAGGAAGCAGTCCAAGAGGCACCCACCAAGGAAGGCTGCGGGCAAGGAGTCCACACTGGTGTGGTGGTGGAGGAGGAACTGGGAGTGTGCACTATCCTTGATCTTTTTTTTAAGATTTACTTATTTGAGAGGCAGAGGTTGAGAGAGAGAGAGAAAGAGAGACAGAGAGAGGTCGTTCATCCACTGATTCACTCCCCAGATGGCTGCAACGGCCGGAGCTACCTGGATCCAAAGCCAGGAACCAGGAGCTTCTTCTAGGTCTCCCACACAGGTGCAGGGGCCCAAGGACGTGGGCCATCTTGTACTGCTTTCTCGGGCCATAGAAGAGAGCTGGATCGCAAGCGGAGCAGCCAAGACTCGAACCGACACCCATGTGGGATATCGGCATCGCAAGCAGCAACTTAACCTGCTGTGCCATAACGATGGCCCTCACATATTTTTTTCTTCTCATTACACTTATCACTTAGGTCTATTTATTTGAAAGGCAGAGAGACAGACAGACAGACAGACAGAGGTCTTATCTCTGCTGGTTCACTCCCCAGATGCCTGCAACAGTCAAGACTAGGCCAGGTTGAAGCCAAGAGCTCAGAACCTCCATCTGCATCTCCCACATGAATGGCAGGGATCCATACTTGGGCCATCACCTGTTGTCCCCACCCCACCCTGGGTGTGCATAATAGCAAGCTGGAATGGAGTCCTGAGCTAGGACTCAAACTCAGGCTCTTAGATATGAGATGAGGGCATCCTAAACAGTGGCTTAACCAGAGTGCCCAATGCCTGAACGCACTCTCCCACACTCACCAACTGAGCTCCCCCGCGCCAATCTCACTCCTTCCCCTTGTGAGCTAAATCATCTTTCTGGAAGGCAAACCTTATGCTCTCACTCCCCTGTGCAAATATCTTTGAGAGTTCCTGGCACCTCAAAGACCAAACAGAGATCCTTGACGTTGGCCCCAAAGCCCCCCTCCTCTACGCACTTGTCCACCCTTGTCCCTGACATTTCCTGGCTTGTTCTCAATATTCCAGCCACCGCAGTGCCTTTTAGCGTCCAAAATCTGCCATCTCTTCCCCTCTCTGCCATCCTGTTCCTGCGGCCTCAGGCGCCTTTCTCCCTCTTGGCCCTCTCCCAAATCCCTGCTCTTCCTCCAGGGGTCCCCAGCTCTGCCTTGACCGCTGCAGCTCCAGCCACTCCCAGGGTCACTTTGCACTGGACTTGTCTCCTGTGTGTCCCCAGCCTCAGGACCAGCATCTGGCACCTAGGAAAGCCTCACACATTTACTGAATCAATAAGAGGAGGAAGGAATGAAGACTTGTTCTTCCGGGGGCCACTGAGGTGTTGCAGCGGAAAGAAACTTTGAAGACTGGATAAGGGTTCAAGCCCCGTATTTTGCAGAAAAGGAAAGCGACAGCTCATCCTACTGCCCACAGAGAGCAGGATGAGTAACTCCAGGCCCAGGCCAGTGGGAAAAAGCCTTTCCATGGGTGAACCGACTGGAGTGGCCAGGCCAAACCTGGGCCTGGGGCCATGCTTTCCCTTCACCACTGGGCCCTGCCACCTCCATCACCAGGCCCTCCCACTGCCACCCTCCAGCCCTGGAGCAGGACTTCCAAACCGCTTCTCACTTCCCAGCCTGGGGACCTCCAACTTCCCCTCCCAGTACAGATGACTCCAGCTAGAAGAGATTTTCTTTGGTGTCTTAGTGCATTCCAGCCACTGAAACAAAATGCCATCCGCTGCTGGAGGGCTGGCAACCAGGACCTTGCATTCATTCGCACAGTTCTGGAGGTTGGGAAGTCCCAAGGTCAAGACTTCTGCAGATTTACTGTCTGCTAAGGTCCACTGCTTGGCTCGTAGCTGGCACCTTCTTGCTGTGCCCTTACATGGCACGAGGGGCAGGACTGCCCTCCGGAGGGCACTAATGCCTTTTGTGAGGGCTCCACCCCTTGTGACCTAATCAGCCCTCAAAGGCTCCTATCTCATAACTCCAGCACCCTGGGGGGTAGCATTTCCACATATGATTGAGGGGTGGGGACACAAACATTCAGACCATAGCACTAGGAGAAGAACCCTAAAATGCTCAAGCTTCAAATCCCACCCCAACCCTTACTCCCATCCTTTTCAGTTTCAGGCTGAAGTGGGTGAGAACATCCCACTGATTTCATTGAAGATGCCAAGTTCAAGGCCAAATACAATGAATCTTGTATTTGAAAGCTCATTGTAAGCCCCTGGAGCTTCATGGAATTGATACTAAAAAAAATCTCTCATTCATACAACACACACATACAACACACATAATGCAAACATGGAATTATCCAACACAGAACACATGTAAATGCGATGTACACAAACAAGATGCATACAACACATAATACAGACAAGGCCAACACAGAATGCACACACCACACAAATCAGATCATACAGGCAATATACATGACATACACAACATACACAAATGTGTTATACTCAACACATAAACATAACATACACAACGCAGAGACACACATGCAATGCCAAACCCAATGCAGCCCACACGTAGCACACACATGTGCATGCACACACATATACATACTATCTCTTCTCTGCCAGTTCCTTGCCCACTTGGGCCGGAAGTGACATCCGAAACAGGCATGGCACCAGCTATGACCTCGTCAGTGCATCTGGACTGCACCCAGTACGGCACTGAAGAGGGGGTTATTCCAGTTCATTTCCACGAGGCATTTTAACCGACTTTTTGCTTTCTTTCTCATGCCTCGGTATTAATTAGCCCCGGGATTTAAATCTGATGCATTAGGCAAAAACAATTCTAAATGCTTTTGGAGAAACAAATTCCAAATTAGCTGTAGCTGAGCGTGCATCTATTTGAAAGGCAGGCAGCATGAACACTGGCACTATAAATAATAGAAGTGAAACCCCCTAGGAGGGAAGGCCAAGAGCAGCAGTGTTTGTTGAGTGCCTGGTCCACAGCCCAGCCCCGGTGGGGGCTGTGCAGTCCAGGTTCTTGGGATGAGAAGGAACGAGAAGTTTTTCGTCTAGGTTACAGGTGGCAGGGGTGACAGCAATTCTCTCTTTCCTGCATTCGTCTCCCTGGCCGCCTCTTGTCTTTGCAGCAGCCCTGCCTGGAAGTCTAGAGAAACCCATTATCCTAAGGCCATGAGAGGCGAAAATCCACCTCCGGTTTCTCCTGCTGCGTTCAGGAATCTTCCTCCACCTGCCTGTCCCCTTTGGGCGGTCCACAGTACCCCAGGGCCCGAAGCCTCACACCTGCCTCTGACCATGTCCTGGGGCTCTGCCTTTTCCTCTCAGTAAGACTTTCAGTTCCTTACATGCAGGCCTGTGGCACCCCTGTGGTTAGGGACAGCAGGCCTGCAGCTGTCTTCTGTGTGTGGAGCCCGACTGGCTGCTCCACAGGAGTCTGAGCGGGGAAGCCGAGTCGGTGGGACCACAAGGAGAGGGAGTTATAGGAGTTATCGGACAGATCATGCCAGCTGCGGTGGGGGAGCCACTGGGCAGTCTGGGGGAGGCTGCTGCCTCTCTGCCTGGGGTGGGCTCCCAAGGCAGCCTGGCCAGTACTCAGGAAGGTGGACATGGGTGGGCTGGGGGACCAAGAACTCACCAGACCTAACTGGAACCTACATCTATCCCTCCTCACCTCTCACCTCAAAAACATGGGTGACCCGCAGGCTAGCCAGTGCCCTCCACCACGGAGCCACATCCAGCAGCCTCCAGACCCAGGGCAGCTGAGAGAGAGGCACTGGCAGGCGCTGGAGGCACTACTGACCCCGCTGTCGCCCACACCGTCAAGGTCAGCCTGCAGGTGAGGGCTGGCACGCGTGAGCTGCAGCAGCGCCTGCCAGGCCTGCTCTTGACTGGCAGAGGGTACGAATGGCTGCATTCCACTTCCATGCATGCGCATTTCTCGTCTGGCCAAGCACAACCTGGAAGCATACAGGGCAGGGGATGCTGGGAAACGTAATTCAGCAAAGTCAGAGTGACACGGGGCAAAGCCATTTACTGGGTAATGACTTCCCCATTTGCTCAACATCCCCCAATCATTCCCATTTCCTCCAGACAGCAATTAGACTGGATTATTGGTGTATCAGTCAACTACGTAACAATCTCCAAATCCTAACAGCATCCAGCAACAAGCCCCGTGTTCTCACAAGCCTGTGGTTTGACTGCGGGACTTGGCTCCCAACACGGTCATCCTCCTCCTGGGACTGATACAAGCCAGGGCATCACCTTCTCATGGTGACAGCGGGGACAAAAGAGTACAAGAAAAAACTCACCAAGTCTCTTAGGGCCTAGGCTCCGAATCGCGACATGAACACGTTCACCCCATTCCATTGGCCAAGCAAGTCACGTGAGCAAGCCCAAAGCAGAGGAGGGGTGAAACCACGACAAGGATGAGACTGCAGGGGAGGGTGAAGAATTGGGAGAGCCGACTCCACTTACCACGAGGGGAAGACGCTCCCGCTGCATGTACGCCACCGTCATTACATCACCAAGCCACTGAGCGCTCACTGCCTCTTTCCGCCTCTGCCCGTTCAGTTTGGCTGCTCGGGCGATGAATCCCTGGCTACTCCTTGCTTTATACCTCTGTCCTGCCACCCTTCTTTCTTTCATAGCCTGTCTAACAATCACAGGGGAGAAAAAGAAACCTCCTTTTTATTTTCTGCATTCCACTTCTCAGCGATGCCACATGAAATTCTGCAACAGATACAGCTGAACCAAGGAGAAGAAAGGCTATTAGTTTTGAAGTGAAATTAGATAAAATAAAGAGTCAGTGCCATCAATCTCTAACAACCCTTGAAATTGTCTAGAAGTGCCATCCATAATCACTGCCAAGTCTCCATGTGTCTCCTCAGACATAGCTAATTAATATCTATTTTCCTTCAAGCCTCAGCATTGGGCTTGAAGATACTTTCTCCATTTGAAGCTACTGTCCGTGGTATTCGGATCTAAGGAATCTACCACTGGCAGTTTGTCTCAGAGGGTGTGCTTGAGGAGGGATTCGGTTAGGTTCCAGAACACACGTGGCACACACAGAATCGTGGCACTGGCCACCACTGTCCGGAGTGTTTGCAGTCCTGGGGACAGAGGCACAGGGCTGTGGCTAGCAAGCGCTGGTGACCAAACTACCCCAAAATGCAGTGGTGCAAAACAACAGCTGTGAAATGAAAGCTCACAGAGCCCGTGGGTGGGCAATTCAGACAGAGGACAGAACAGGGGGCCTGTCCCCGCCCCGACTGTGTGGGCCTCCGCTGGGAAGTCTCCAGTGGTGATGAGTGACTTCATCGACTATGGGCTCAGAGTCTTTGTGTGCGTGCATGCGTCCGTGCGTGTGCGTGCGTGAGAGAGAGAGAGAGAGAGAGAGAGAACCCAGGGCTCCTCCACATGGAGACGCAACCTCAGGGTAAGCAGACAACCTCAGGTGGTGGCTTTCCAGCAAACAACGCAGAAGCCCTATGGCCTCTGAAGTCACATGACATCACTTCTGTCACCCCCTATAACTGCAGTAGCCACAAGCCCAGCAAACTCAGAGGGAGGGGATGCAGAGCCCATTTTTTAAGAAATGTTCCAACCATGTTTTAAAGCCGCCACTCTGTATTCCCAGCACAGTCTCAGTTGGAACTATGTTCTTCGGTCCAAATAACAGATTCCCAAGTTAACTTTGCAACACAACTCGTTCGTTAAGGTGGGTCTTCCAGAATTCTCATTTTCCCTCCAAAATATCTACCACTTGAATACAGCTACCAATATTATTTATTAATTAATTAGTAACATGTCTGGGGCACTTTTTACATACTAGGCTCAATGCTAAGTACTCTATGTGCATTGGGTCTCCTGCTCCTTCTTAGAACCCTCCAGACGCTGTGGTCATTTCCATGTCACATGTGGGGAAAGAGACATGCCAAAGGTCATAAAGCTAAAACTCTGACACCGATTTTGCAACCAGTTCTGTCTGATCCCCAAACTCCATGCTTCACTCGTCTACCATGTGCTGAGTCCATAAATATTAGCAGAGTAAATGAAAATCTCTAGGGGCCAGCGTTGTGGTGTAGTGGGTAAAGCCACCACCTGCAGTGCGAGCATCCCATATGGGTGCCGGTTCGAGTCCCGGCCACTCCACTTCCAATGCAACTCTCTGCTGTGGCCTGGGAAAGCAGTAGAAGATGGCCCAAGTCCTTGGGCCCCTGCACCCACATGGGAGACCCGGAAAAAGCTCCTGGCTCCTGGCTTCATATTGGCACAGCTCCGGCTGTTGTGGCCAACTGGGGACTGAACCAGCGAATGAAAGATCTCTCTCTCTCTCTCTCTCTGTAACTGTGACTTTCAAGTAAAATAAATAAATCTTTAAAAAAAAATCTCTAGACATTTGCAAAGGCCACAGGGCTCTCTCCAGAAAAGTGTTTTGCGAGGATACTCCCCAAACTTCATGAAACATGGGAAAGGTAAGGTTTTTCTGAGTGCAAAAAAAGAAAAAAAATCTTGAAATCTATGCATACCATGGGATCTCCAAAGTTTATGGAAAATGTGTATCATGGAAAATCTATGCATAGATGTCAAAGATTTTTTTTTTTTTGCAGCGAAGTAAACTTATATTTTAATTCCATTGTTCCATGAACTCTTGGAAGTCCCATCATTAATGTCGCCATCAGCTCTCACCACGAGTGATGTTCTTGCGCCAGTAGGTCAAAGGGTAGCAAAGGCAGTGCCTTGCTGGCCGGGTGGATCTGGGTCCCACGGTTCTTTCACATGATCACAGCTAATTTGTGTCCCCCGGCCATCGGCCATCGCTGCCTGGCCCCGGAGGTCCCCGCCTTCTCTGTCCTCAGCAGCCCCATGGTTTCGAAACCACAGCAAAGGGAGCTACACTCAGCTTTTTGTCCCCAGGCATGGCCGGGAATGAAGGGCCCTTTTTGTCCAAGGCTGTACAATGCCATTTGTGTGGGGGCAGCTCTGGGGCAGTGCGTGGATGAGGGAGAGAGAGAGAGAGGCAGAGAGAGAGAGAGAGAGAGAGAGAGAGAAGCAAACACCACCGGCATTCTCTGGGGCGGGTAAGCAGCCTGCCTCTGCACACGCAGCAGGAGGCCGAGTGAGGCTGGAAGGCCTTGCCCCCGGGGGGCCGTTCCAAAGGAAAAGACACTGCTGCTCTGGTGGGCCGTCCCTAGGGGTTTCACAGTCGAGCGTCTGTGTCACCGGCCCCAGCCACCCTCCCCCTATTCCCCGTTTCCCCAGCTCCTAGTGCATCCTGCAGTCTGCGAGGAGAAAACCCCCTTGTTTGCAGTCTTTGCAAGAATGATGAAAGCCTTTTTCCCCCTCTTTATAAGAATTCATCTCTGCATTCCAGAGGGGGCATTTATCACCCCATGGCCAGGCTGCAGACGGCTCCCTCCTTCAGATCCTCCTGCCCAGAAAGGCGGCCTTGTCAGACACATGACACCGGCCCCTCTGGACATCTGGACCAGGCGCGGCCCTTCGGCTGAGCACGAGGTGCTCCTGAATGCCACAGAGACTCAAAGGACAGCCCTTGTTCCTGGTCCCAATGGCCCAGCTAAATGGATGCAGCTGGGCCCAGTGGGGGCGGTGGGGTGAAGAGGGGAGGCGGGCGCTCCTGGCTGGCAGCCTCAGGCACCCCCGCGGGGCAATGTGAAAGGCAAGTCTGCTGCAGTAGAACTTTCTGGAGCAGCCTTAGTAACAGCCACCTGCCAACAGTTAAGAAAGCCCGGTTGGTAACCAGTCGTGGGTGGCTGTTGCTTTGGTCTATGCAGCACCCCCCCACACACACACAACCAACTCCATGAAAAGGTGCAAGGCTGCCACCACCACCTTGCACGAGACTCAATGCCCAGCCCTCGCTGGCCAGTGAGGGGCACAGTCACCGTGCATCTGATGCTAGCTTGGCCAATCACAGCTCCCCTTAGGACGCTCCACCAGGGTGAGGGAGCATGCAGCTGCCAGTGGCCATCTCGTCTACCACGTGCCTTGAAACTGGCTACGAAACGAAATGACAAAGCTTAAGCCCCTAGACCCAACAGTGTCTGGTGTTATTTGCTGGACACTTCCAGTCCCCACACCAATAAGTTTGACTTTTTGCTCCAGTGCGTTGGAGTTGGGTTTCTGTCATTTGCACCCCCAAAAAAGACTTGTAGTTTCTCCTCAGCCTGGCATTTTGTGATGTAGCCAGAACGTAGCCATGCCAGGTCCTGGTGGGCCACCTAGGCCAGCCTTGTCCCTGCACCAGAAGGCTCAGTCCCAGCCCTCTGGGAGAGAACGTGACTCTCAGGTCTCTGGGCAGCTGTGACCTGCAGATGCGCTAGGAGGAGCCTCTCACCCTCCCACTTGGCCCTGGCCCCGGTCCCAGGCAAGGCTCTGCACCAATGGTGGCAGGCCAGCTGCCAAGTCTGGGCACACAGCTATCACCTGTTTCATCCCAAGCCTGCCCAAACAGCACATTCTGTTGCCCCCAACGAAGCAGGAAATGCACAGGATGTGTTGGGACTGCCTGGGGCAGAGTTGCTCCCAGCAGCACCTGCGGGCCACCTCTGCAGAGACAGTCTCCAGGCCTCCTGTGTGAAAGAGCTGCAGCTGACATCCGGGTGGTGAGCACCCAGCTTCCCTGAAGTTTCTCACGGGGCCTCCTCCCCAGCTTCCAACCTCTCCGCCAGCTCTGCAGTCCCGTGTGCGCATGCCCATGTGTGCATCTGTGTGTGCGCATCCAGGCACAAAACCAACCACGATCATCACATGTCCATCTCCCTCTTTCCCCCCACGTTCTTCCTTCAACCCTTTTTGAACTCACACTTAACATCTGTCCTCTGTCCCCCAAGCACTACACTTGATGAGAGCGTTACTGAGACTCTTTACCTAACCTACTTCCTAATAGCTATTGTCACCCCCACTTTATGGAAAAGGAAATTGAGGCCCAAAAGGACAATGACTACTAGGGCTTGGATGTGGCTTGTCCCCCAGGGGTCCATGTGCTGGACTCTTGGTCCTGAGTGTGGCAGCATTGGAATGTTGAGAGCTTTAAAGTGCAAGCCCTAGTGACAGGTGCTTGGGTCTTTGGGGGTGCACTCCAGTCATTCTCTGGCTTCCTATCTGGTGATGTGGCCTGTCACCTCCTGAGGCCACTCCTCAGGAAGTCCTTGCCAAAGTGGTTCATGCCCTTAAATCTCGAGAACTATGAACCAGGTAGACCTCTTTTCTTTATAGACTTACCCAGCCTCGGGCATTTTGTTACAGTCCACAAAAACAAAGACAAGCACATTGTCCCAAAACACACAGCCGAGTTGGGATTTGAACTCAGTTCTGAGGGGACATGAGCACCTTCCCACCATACCCTGCCGCCTCCACTGAAGTCCCATGCAGAAACACCTGCCCGCAGTGTGGCTAACTCGTCAGAACCATTCTGAAGTGGTTGGACTTTCCTTCCCTACCTCCATAACTGCCAGCCTTCAAGCACAGTGACTTGGTTCTTTTCTCTGTCCTGTGTCCCATCTTCTTCCAGGGCTGGCATTTTTTAAGCACTCAATCAATAGTGATTAAATTGAATGTCATAAGAAGCATAGAACTAAGTCAGGTGGCCAGGAGGGTAGCCACTATTTTAAAAATAGCTAGGGCACCTGGTACTTACCATCTTTGGAAGGTTCGTGGTCAAGTTCACATGCAAAAAAATCATGGAGACAACACTGCTCAGTGCTGGAACACACAGTAAGTGCTCAATAGATATTAGATGTTATTGCTGTTGCTACACTTCCCACCCAATGATCCCAGCTTGAAGCGAACTTTTTAATTCCTTTTACTCCAAGACAGCACCAACAACTGCTTCATTCACGGAGAGGCACACGCAAGAAGGCAGAGCTGCATAACCCAGTGACAGTGTCCTGGGTTCTGGCGCCGGGGTTGGAACTGCCTTTACAGCCTCTCATAAACCCACCACCCTCCCGAGGCTCTCAGCGGAGGGAAGGAGGGAGGGAGTGCTGCCGACGGAGCCGCTCTGTGTCTTACTTAGAAGCCAGCTTGCACCCTGGTGCCAAGGTCACTGTACCGCGGCCCACGTGACTGAGCCCGTGCCTGGCGAGAGTCGGCGCCCAGGATCCGCTGTCGAACTCATTCTTGCTTCCTGCAGGTCACCAAGCACAAACCCGCCGCGTGCCTGAATGCCAAAATCATTTAATGATTTAAAAAGATCAAGATCAATGGCTTCAGCAATTTCTGGGAAGCGGTAACTCAGCGAGCTGTGGAAGGTTCTCAATTTGCTGTCTCCAGCCTGGCCCCGCGGCAGGATTTATGCTGAATGAGCTCCACGAGGCAAATCTATCCTGGGATCGGGCCCCATCCAATCACCCCACCCAGGAAGTGCTGGCATACTGACATCACCCTCACAGCTGCCAAGTCCCCCTTGCTCAGAGGGGCACTCTCTCATTTCACATTAATTAGAAGGCCATTTTCCAAGCATTTCCAGCCCATAATGAAGGGCTTTCTGCAGCAGCTCAGTGAAATATTAAAACATCTGACTTGGAATCTTAACAAAAATCCATCCTGCCTGCTCAGTCTGTGTATTGTATAACCCTTCATATCCCCGGGGCTGGAGAGAGGTGAGTTCACGGACAAGGACAAGTTGTCCCAGGTGCTGGCAGAAGGGAGGTGGGCTGGGAACAAGCCACCCCCACGGCCACTGACCACTGTGCTGCCTGGTCTCCCACACACGTGCCTCTGATGGGGACATGGGGATCAGTGCAGAGGACGGCAGGAGAGAACAGAGAATACAGAATGTATGGAAACCCAGACCTCAAAGGGTACAGAAGTGGGAGCGGCTACTGTGCTGGCCCCCAGTGAACAATGCCTCCCACCCAGTATTCACCCCTGTGCGCAGTTCCCTCCCATCCTGACTCTGGGCCTGGACCATGTGACCTGCTTTGGTCAATGACCTTAGCAAGAGCGATGCAGGCAGAGGCTAGGTAAGCACACGTGCATTGTTCTCTTGGGACACTCACTCTTGGGATCTAGCCACCAAGCGAGGCAGCCCGAGCTAGCCATGAGCAGAAACCATGCAGACGACCCCAGCTTTCCAGCCAGCCCACCAGAGAGTCAGCTATGTGAATGAAGCCACCTCAGACATTCCAGTCCTGTCCACCATTGACTTTAGCTGCACCAGAAACCCCCTGAGCAAGACCAGCAGAAGATCCACCCAGCTGAGCCCTAGACAACCTACACAATCCTGAAAAATAATAAAATCACTTCGGCCTCAAACCCACAGGTTCTGGGATAGTTTGTTACCAGCAGTGAATAAGCAAAACATAGATCATTCTTCAGCAGCCTCAAGGTCATGATCATACATTCTGACAATTTTTATGAAAATTCCACATGTCTGCTGTTGACATGCACTTGCTACAGTGGGTCCCCACCAACGACCACTCTTCTCCTACCCCTCTGTTCAGCAAAAGTAGGGGTTCTGCTAAACTGTAGCATCTACATCGCCCACACAGTAATCTTCATGATCAAGTGCCTCCCTCAGTCACGGACCTTGACTGTGATAACATATTGGAGCTCTAGGGTTATAAGGATATAAAATAAAATTTCCCTTCTACTCTGTGTGGCAAATGATATGGATGCTGAGAAACAAGATTTGAATTACTAATGACTACAAGTTATGGGGCCAGCACTGTGGCATAGTGGGTAAAGCTGTCACCTGCTGTGCCGACATCCCATATGGTCGCTGGTTTGAATCCTGGCTACTCCACTTCTGATCCAGCTCTCTGCTATGGCCTGAGAAAGCAGTAGATGATGGCCCAAGTCCTTGGGCCCCTGCACCCACATGGGAGACCCGGAAGAAGCTCCTGGCTCCTGGCTTCGGATCTGCACACCTCAAGCCGTTGCAGCCATCTAGGGAGTGAACCAGCGGACAAAAGACCTCTCTCTCTTTCTCTCTGCCTCTCCTTCTCTCTCTCTGTAATTCTGACTTTCAAGTAAATAAATAAATCTTTTTTTAAAAAAAGACTATGTTTTACATACACACATGCCCACACATACCACACACAGGTACACACACACATAGACAGGGCAGGCCTTCAAAAAGTTCATGGAAACAGTGTATTTTGCATGGAGTTTATTTTTTTGCACCAAAATAAACTTACCTTTTGATTCAATTTCCCCATGAACTTTTCGAAGTGGCCTCATATAGTGATTTTTATATATATATATATATATTTATAATTTCTTGGTTCATGCTCTATCACAAGCTAAGCTAAGTAATGAAAGGCTGTTTTGCTTTGTGGAAGTCCTTGCTATAATGAATTAATAAGAACGCTGTGCAATCAACATATTAATTGTATGTAAATGGTGTTTTTTAAATGCTTTAAAACAATTTATTCCCCTGAGCATTTTAAATAGGCCCCCTGGAGTTGTTTCTGTAGTCATTTGCTTGGTGAACTTCTCTCTCCTAGTGGGTGTCTTCAACCCACAAATGAACACTTGAGGAAATCTTACTGCCGCCTTCCTCTTCCTTCCTGGGGCCCAGTGTGTGTGTGTGTGTGTGTGTGTGTGCGTGCACGCACGCGCGCACACGCACCTGAGATCTGTCCTGGCGGTTCTGAAATCTGATCACTTTGTCTCCTTTGTCTCTTATCCCTTCTGCCAATTGATTCCTGAGGTCTGGGTAAGGTTCAACCCTGGGTGATCACCTAGACAAGAGAATCCATCAAGCTACTGCCTGCCTGTGTTCCGACCGCCCCCACCCCTTGGCACAGAAGGAAAAGGTTGCTCAAGGCACACATCCTACGCATCCCCTAGCATTACGATGTCACCAGTCTGCGGCCGGAGTTGGGTACAGTGGTTGGGATGCCCACGACCCATATGGGAGTGCTTGCTATGCGTCCCAGCTCTGCCTCCAAAGCAGCTTCCTGCTAATACACACCCTGGGAAGGCAGCAGTTGGTGGCTCAAGCAGTTGGGTTCCAGCCACCAATGTGGGAGACCTGGATGGAGGAGTTCTTTGCTCCTAGCTTCAGCCTGACCCTGGCCTTGGCTGTTGTGGGCATCTGGCGACTGACCCAGGGGAGAGAAGATAGATATCGCTCTTCCTCCCCGCCCCACTTGGCTCCTCCCTCCCTCTCTTCCTTCCGCCCTTTCAAATAAATAAATAGACACAGTCATTGCGTACCTTCCAGTCAAACTGAAGCAACAAACCAGGAATCAAACAACACCAAAACAAGATGTTCCATAGTGAAAGTGCTTGACTTGAAGAAATAGAAAGTGCCATTTTTAAATTTTATTTTGTTGTGGGCTACCAACAAACAAACCTAATTTTAAAATTAACCTGACTTCCCAGGGACCTTCGCGATAAGTAAGGTTTCTGGTGAGACCTGACCTAATGCAGTCCTGTTGTCCGTCTAGAATTTTCCCACACGCCCCCTCAGAAGTAGAATTCAGTACATTCTCTTGAGACACACACGATCCCGGCATGGAAGGAACACACAGGGCCCTGTGCGTGCGGGGTGTTAAGAATTCAGCTTTGAACCTTGGAAGAATGCAGGGCAGCTTCCAGGAGCTGAGCCCCCAACCCATCCGACGCCCCAGGCCTAATAAGAACCCCAGGGCAGCAGGGGGCACTCTGAGCTGGCTTCTGCAAAGGGTGCATTCTGGAGCTGAACTGACCTTGTGGCTCTGCCTGACCCTGAGGGGCAATTATCTGAAGGAAGTTGGGGTGGGGGGCGGGGCCAGGGTCCTGTTCTCCAGCTCAGCAAACCTTAAGCCAGGAGCAGCTAAGGGTCTCTGCTTCCCTTTTGCGGTATAAGCAGGTGGGAAGGTGACCAGAGCCGGCTGCTTTTCTCAATGCAGCCAGCCACAGCTGACCAGGAGCAGAGCCTGCAAAGGGCTGTGGAAGCAGCCCCCGCTTTCCCAAACCACCCAGGTCGGGGGGAACGGGGGGACTAAGGCCAGGTTGGTCACTCTGCACCTCTGTGATACTCCAACCTCAGGCCCTCACCACCCTACCACCCCCGCCCAAGGCACTCCCAGACAGATGGCCATGTCCCTGTCTTCCGGTGGTCAGGCTGGGGAGGGCAGCTGGGTATGCCACCCTCTCCATCTTGGCACCCACTCCTCCCTAGCTGAATCACCTCTGGGACACAAGATTTGCAAAACCTAACCTGTAAAGAACATCTGGGCAGGCGCCGCGGCTCACTAGGCTAATCCTCCGCCTGTGGCGCCAGCACACCGGGTTCTAGTCCCGGTTGCTCCTCTTCCAGTCCAGCTCTCTGCTGTGGCCCGGGAGTGCAGTGGCGGATGGCCCAGGTCCTTGGGCCCTGCACCCGCATGGGAGACCAGGAGGAAGCACCTGGCTCATGGCTTCGGATCAGCGCTGTGTGCTGGCCTTAGTGGCCATTTGGGGGGTGAACCAACGGAAGGAAGACCTTTCTCTCTGTCTCTCTGCCTGTCAAAAAAAAAAAAAAAATCTGAAGACAGGACCAAAGGGGAGGCCAAAGCTTCATAGGAAAACAATGAAATCATGGGAGAGCTATTTGGAGCCTCCACAGCAGGGATATTTGAGAGTGAGGTCTCTCAAGTTCACCAACAGGTCACTAACTGGCCACCTAATACTTTTGGAAAAGCCAGGTCAGGGACAGCCTGTCTTCTCCACTGGCCAATCAGAAAGGAAGAGGCCAGGTGCAGGGTCCGGAAGCGTTCCGGCTGCACCTGCTGTTAACCCTTTCGTCGCTGGGTAGAGGGAGGAGGTGAGCTAGGGGAGGGGCCCTTGGAGCTGTGGCTGCAGGAGCTCAGAGGAGTGGTGATGCGGAGGCTTTGCTGGAGCCACCCAGCTGCGTGTGATCCAGGCCAGGGCCTCCTGGTGGGAAGCCAAGGGGACAGAGCGCTGCTCTGTAAGCCAGGTCCCCAGGAAGGAGCGGGGATGAGAGAGAGTCCCTTCTGAAGCAGACACTCGCTGCAGACACGCGGCGGCCGGGCTCGTGGAGCCCTCTTCCCACAGGGAGGACGGAATGATTTGCAAGGAGCCTCCCGCTGTCTTCCTGGCCCGGTGCCTGGTCTCTGAGGCGGCATATGTGAGCAGAAGGAGGAGGAGGCCAAGGCCCCCCACCGGCCAGTCTCTGCGCAAAGCTAAGTAGCCTGGGGGGCTGGGAGGAAGACCTTGACCTCAAGAGCCCTAACCCTTGCCTGACAGCAGACTGCAAGGAAGGCCCCCCGGGAATGGCGTTTTATTGAGGGACATTTGTCTTCATTTGGGGCAGTCTACATCTCATCCCGGAGGCGTGCCCTGAGGCTCGAGTCTCCCTGACCCCTACACCCACCGCCCCCGCGCTGCAGCCTCTGTAAGCCCCTCAGAGCCAGGTGACAGATGTCAGACAACTCTGGGCAGCACCCCAGAAGGCTCCACACCCAGCCCAGGACTCCTGACCTAGGGCAGGCGGGAGCACCTCATCACAGACTCAAACCCCTAAAACCCGGGTCCTCCTGGGCCAGCGATTCTGGAAATTTGAAACTCCCATCCAGCCTGAGAATCATACTTTGGATTATAAAAAAAAAATCACTGATGGTTTTCAGAATGCGAACTATAGAACTTACCCTCCTCGAAATCACTGCGCTGGCAGAGTGGCCCCAGATTCTCTCTCTTGGGGGGGGGGGAGACAGACTGTTGGAAAGGACTTTGCAAAGGCCTTTTCGAAATCTAAAAATATCGGAGTGCAAGATCTGGGTGGGGTGTATTTTTCTCTGAAAAAGTCGGGGTATTTAAAATGTTAGAAGACCACAAACCATTTCGCTAGATGCTGCTACTTATTTGTGGACTTGCGAATAAATCATTTCACTTCTCCATGCAGTATTCTCCAAATATATATATATATACACATATATATATATATATATTTCAAAAATTGCCTGATCATCAAAGGCGATGCCTGGAAGCAAGACTGCCAAGGCGCGACGCTGATTATACCCCCGACCCAGGTTCCCAACTTAGCTTTGCCTGGGAAAGGCCTGTCTGGGCGGGGGAGGCCACATGGAAGGCTTTGGTTAGCCGCACGGAGCCAAGCACAACCCGACAGCGAGATTCAGCGAGTTGCGCAGGGGAGGCGTGTGGCGCGCCTCGCTCCAGCCCTTTCCAAACGCACAGCCGCGCTAGACAAGAGCGGTGGCGCCCCGGGACGATCGGGGTCCAGATGTCCCTACCCAGGGGTGAGGGATGTGGATCCGAGGGGGGCGAGCCGGGTCCGACCTCCTCGCCCATGCCCGGCTCACTGCAGCGCTCGCCAGCGCTGCTCGCCGGATTCATTTCCATTTGGAGCGCAGCGCGTCCCAGACGCCCTTATCTCGCCGCCGCCGCCGCGGCTCTGCCGGCGCGGGCGCCCCGGGCTCCCTCCCTTCCCCTCCCCCGCCCGCCGCCCGCCGCCCGCCGCCCGCCGCCCGCCGCCCGCGCCTTTGTCTGGCCCGGCGGCGCGCTCGGAGCCAGCAGGGCGGGTAATTGGCGGCCGGAGGAGGCGAACTGGCCGGCCCGGCCTCCGCTAATGAGCGGGCGGAGCTGCGGGGAGGGTGCGGCGCGGCCCGGGCACAGAGCTGGGGAGGAGGGATTCCGTGGCCGCGCGAACCCCTGGCATGGCCCTCGGGGTCCCGGCCGCCCTCTCCCCGGCTGTGGCGGGGATCGGTGCCCTGCAGGCATTCCCCCTCCTCCAGCCGGTCCCCGGCGCGCTCCAATTACCCTGCGGTGATGCCAAGGCCTCCGGCTGCCCCCGGGCCGCCTCCCGAGTCCCCGCAGCAGTGCCAGGAACGGAACGCGCAGACGGGCAGGCGGAAAGAGGGGGACTCCCTGGGGGGTTCGCCACGCTGCAGGAGACCCTGGTGGTCCAAGCGCTCCAACCCTGCCGCCCCCTCCCGCATGGCTACTGCCGGCAGATGACGCCCCCAGGCTCCAAAGCCCGAGAGCTCTCCCAGGGAAGCCCGCAGGCAGCAGCGAAACCTGCTCCAGCGTAGAAGGTGATAAAAAAAAATCCGCCCTGGTTTCTAAATTAATTACACCGAGTCCGCTGCGCTCTGCCGGCCCGGGCTCCGGCGGGCTCGGACGAGCCTGCACCGAAGGGCACAGTGGCCGGGAGCGGTCATGTGTTACTGACTTCCCTCTCCAAGGCGACAGAGGCCAGCGGAGATGAAAAACAGGGACCAGAAGGAAGCCTCTCTCCAGGCAGTCCTCCCCTTCCTGGAAGCCTGCCTTGCTGCCACCAACGACCCAAAGCCTCCTGCTTCAGGAACCCATGCCCTTCCTGTGGTCCAGTTCCCAGCTGCAGAAATTCTGCACCAAACGCCACCCCCGCCTCGCCCCGCCCCGCGCCCCACGCTCCACTTCCACGGTGGGTGCCCACTGAGCTGTGCCCTGTCTCCACTCCAGCCTGGGCTTGTGCTCCGTGTCTGGGTCCCTGGTTCTTGAAGTCATCGGTGCTTCTTCGTGTCCACAGAAGTCGGGGTCACCCTTTCAGACCGGACTTCTGAGACTTGGAGATGAGGTTCTTCCTGTGCAAGGCAGGGGCCAGGCCTCAGGGCCTTAGGGGTCCGTGGAGGAGCCCCACATTGCCCCCCCCCCCACCACAAGCAGTTCAGAATAGCCCCAGAGGGAGCACCCTAAGGGCTTCCAGGGTCACTGACTTAACAGGAACCGCCACCTAGAGCCTTCCCCTTTCCGACCCCGCCCCCTCCACCTGGGCAACCCGGAAGCAGCCTGCCGGCAGCCAGCCAGCATTACCCCATTTCTGTTGAAGTATAAGCTTGGGGCGAGGGGGGGGGAGGGGAAGGCCTGATGATTTTTTCTCCCGACCATCAGGGACAAGACTAGGGTAGGCGTTTGGCATAACAGGTGAAGCCATGGCATCCCATACTGGAGCGCCAGTTCAAGTCCCAGCTGCACCACTTTCATCCAGAAGGCAGAGGAAGATGGCCCACGTGTGTGGGCCCCTTGTCATCCATGTGGGAGACCGGGATGGGAGTTGTGCTGTATACGGAGGGTGGGCTGGAGGCTGTGGCAGGCATCTGGGCAGATACCAGTCTCACTCCCTTTTGAATAAACCAAAAAATAAATAAATAACCCTTTTTAAAAAAATAAATAAAAACCTTTTTTTAAATGTGGGGGGGGGGGCATCATAACTCATATTTCTATAGCACAGGTTAATAGGAGAAAAGCCTAGCAAATGTATTTACTCACATTTTCCGTGGCCAAAGACTTCAGAGCCCAAAGACTAAGCTCTGCCTGTGTTCTGGGGTTCAGAGAAGACTGCAGAGGGGTGTAGGCCACAGAGAGATGTGACGGGACACGTGGGCCAGGTCCCTCTACCCACGCCCCTCCAGCCCACCCCAGCATACAGCACGACTGTTGTATCCTTCAAGGGACAAGGCAGTGAGTGACCTGTCCAGCTTTTTTTTTTTTCTTTAAGATTTATTTGTTTATTTGAAAGGCAGAGTTACACAGAGAGGCAGAGGCAGAGAGACAGAGATGTCGCTGGTTCACTCCCCCAAATGGCTGTAATGGCTGGAGCTGCGCCGATCCGAAGCCAGGAGCCAGGAGCTTCTTCCGGGTCTCCCACGTGGGCGCGGGGGCCCAAGGCCTTGGGCCATCCTCTATTGCTTTCCCAGGCCATAGCAGAGAGCTGGATGGGACGTGGAGCAGCCAGGACTCCAACAGACGTCCATATGGGATGCTGGGGCTGCGGGCGGCAGCTTTACCTGCTACGTCACAGCGCCGGCCCCACCCTGTCCAGGTTTTAGGGCTGACTTTCAGAGAGAGGGGTTCTAGCTTCTGTGACCCACCTTGCGGAAGGATCATTCTGACTTCTGTGACTCCATGAGACCCGAGGGCAGAAGATCAGGGAGAACTTGCTTCCGGGGTTGCTGTGTTCCAAGTCCTTTGGGGTGCTGTGTTCCGAGCCCCAAGATACACACCTCCTAAGGGCACACCTTGATTATCTTTCCATATGACTAAACCTGCATAATTTCCACCCAGGTCAAGGTCCAGAACTACAGACCGTTGCCAGCAGTCCCGAAGGTTCCCTCACAGCCTCTCTTGGCCAACACCCTCCAATCTGTAGCACCATAGAGTAGCTTTGCCTGTTTTGTCCATGGAGTCATGCATCGTGTGCTCTTCGGTGTGCGGTGTCTTCACTCATTTCCTGCTGTATCCATCCATTCTGTGGTGTGAGCCATAGTTCACCCTTTTCAAACCCTGAACGGTGCTCCATTGGATGAATGAACCATTATTATCTGTTGGATTGTTGATGGACATTTGGAGTGTCTTCAGCTTGGGACCGTTACAAATGAGGTGATTGTGAATATTGTCTTATATGTCTTTTAGCAGATAGAAAAACCTGTTTCTTTGGAATTGCTGAGCCATAAACTCCATTGTCCAACTCCGCTGTCAAACCGTTTTCCTAAGTGGTTGTACCCAGTTAACTTTTGAAAGTTGCAATCCAGGCACAAATATCCGGTCAGACCCCATTCAGAGAAATAAATTGCAAGCACAGCATAATGATGGCAGTGAATACATCCTAAGCGCTTAGTAAGTGCTAGGTAGTGTTCTAAGGGATTTGCATGCAATTAACACCAACTTCCATGGATTTATATGCAAACATTCTCACTGCATCCGGTTTCCTCTTAGAGTGGGCACAGGTCTCACGGGCTGGGTCATACTGATTTTTGCATTGCCTACCCTAGTTGGAGCCCAGATCCAATAGTCTGTATTTGAAGAGTGATTCGTCTGCTTTTTACAAATGAGGAAACCAAGGTGCACAGAGGTGGTGGCTTGCTGAAAGTGCCAGGGGTAGCGAGTGGCAGAGCCAAGTCTACAGCTCAGGTGTCCAGGCTGCTGGCAACACCGGCATTCTGATGAGGAAGCCCAACTGCACTTGTAGCCTCCCTCCGAGTTGGCACCCTCAGCGTGCCAATCATTCGGGACCCTTGTCTTTCTTTTCCCATGACGTCTTTGTGTATAATAAACCGCCCTGAGATGGAGTGCCTTCAAACAGCCATCATGATTGTTTCTCAGATTCTGTGAGTGGAGTGCACTCAGCTGGGTGGCTGTCACTTGGAATCTCTCGTGCAGTCACAGCTGCAGCCATCTGGGCTGGACTGGGCTGGGCATCCAACGTGGCACACACACGTGGCTCAGCAGAGGCTGTGAACCAGAGTACCTCCTGGTGGCTTGGGCTCCTCACAGCACGGCGACAGGTCTCAAGAAGCAGAAGGAGGAAGCTACAGCAGGAACTGGTAGAGATTCCCTTCTATCACATTCTGTTGCTCAAGGGAATCATGGGACCTCTCCAGATTCGAAAGACTGGAGGCAGAGATTTGATAGATGAGTGGCAGGCCACGCTGCAGAAGACCATGGGGAAATGGTAGTCATCTTGGTGAAGCACACACCTTCCTCACCCACTGACCTTGACCCCAGCTACAGGTCCAAGAAGGCCAAGAACAGTTGCTACCTCTTCAGATTCTGAAGATACAGGATCCCCAGGGCTCTTTCTATTTTGGATCAAACATCGCTGCCCTGAGCCTTCTCATCACCGGCCCCTTGCCCTCCCTGGATCGTGGTCTCACTCAGCTTGCCATGCCCCTCTGGGTCCCTGCCCACATATGTCAGCTTCTGTCCACCCTCTGGGCACCATCACCACTCTGGGGCGTCCAACCTGACTCCTGCTGTCCTGGCCTGCCAGCCCCAGCTGCCACCTGTCCAGGCCTTTTGCCTCCTGCCAATCCTCTCTTCTCAGACACAGAACTCTTTCAGACCCCTCATCGAAGCAGCATTCCCCTAAGCTGTCTGCAGCAGGAGGTTTGGTGTCTGCAACTTGCACTACCGTTGAAAGAGCACAAACGTTCTAGAGGGAGGACCCGATTTATAATTATAATTATTGGACCCACCTGTGAGGGCAGGTGTGAGGCTTAGAGGTGGTAACACATAAACAGCTAGGAGAGAGCAGATACTCCCAGAACCAAGTCTTCTCTTCCCAGACTCCAAAGCTACTTTTTGAAAGTGAACTTGTTCTGCCTGATGAGTTTTGCCATCTGATGACTTTTCACAAAGCAGATCATGCAACCAGCAGCACCCGGATGAAGGAAGCAGAACACCAGCAGTGGCCCAGGAGTCCTTGCTCCCAAGACTGCGTGGACTTCTAACAACCTGGATTCAAATCTGACCGCACTTGAAAGGAGCCCCAAATCAGGCTCCTAAGGGGTCCAGATGGCTGAGGCATCCCTCTATGCGCCCCACCCAGGGTTCCCCTTTAAAATGCAAATCCATCAGTGTGGCAGGTAACAATTCCGTAGCTGGCCAACTTCTGCCTACTGGACACTCCCAGGACAGTCAAGTCTTGGTCACCAGCAAACAAACGGGGCTGGGGGGGGGGGGCAGTGGAAGAGGACAAGCATGGAAGGAGGAAGGACTTCACCTGCTTCGCAATTCCGCCAAAGCCAGCCAGATTTTTAGCATATTTTTTTAAGATTTATTTATTTATTTGAAAGTCAGAGTTACACAGAGAGAGAAGGAGAGGCAGAGAGAGAAAGGTCTTCCATCCTCTGGTTCACTCCCCAGATGGCCACAACAGCCGGAACTGAGCCAATCCGAAGCCAGGAGCCAGGAGCTTCTTCCGGGTCTCCCACGCGGGTGCAGGGGCTCAAGGACTTGGGCCATCTTCTATTGCTGTCTCAGGCCACAGCAGAGAGCTGGATCGGAAGTGGAGCAGCCAGGACTCGAACCAGTGCCCACATGGGATGCAGGCGCTGCAGACAGCGGCTTTACCCGCTCCACCACAGCACCAGCCCCTTAGCATATATTTTAATCTGACATTTAAGACTTACGCCACCGTCAGCCAGAACAATTCCGGGTGGGCTGGGTGCGGCCACATGGCAGCTCTCACAACGCACCTTTTCCAAGTCAGGCCCAGGAGAGCTGTGGCTCTGTGACATCATCAGATGTCAGGCCTGTGACAAATGAGTCCAGCCCGCAGCTGGAGCCTTTGATAAGCCATTTGCGGGCGTCCAGGAGACATCCACGCCGGCGCTGGGAATGCATCCTAGCCCCATCTCAAGTTCACATCTTTTCATGTGTTTTTTTAAAAGCATGCTGTGCATCTGTGAAGATTCATGGCTTAAAATATTTCTTCTTTTTACTGACATTTCACCTTTTCTCCTTATTTTATTTTTTTTCAGGAAAAGAAAATATTCACTCCAAGGTTCATTTAGTTTCTCGGTAATAACTGTCAGATATTAACAGATAGCCCCATACATCCAGCATACAATAATAGAATTTGTGGAGTGCGTTAGACATCCAATAATGGGCGCGGCGGCCAGCGTGGAGGGCCGAAGAAAGGTTGCTCTTGGTCGAAGGGAATGCGTGCTATGAAAAACAAGACATAAAGGACGTTTGTCAAAATGCCCTCCTGGACCTTCATGCATTTGCAAATCCAAGTCTCCCTACTTGGAAAATGCTTTCTTGACTGCCTCTCCCAGCACCTCCTCCGCAGCCTACACACCAGCCTGCCCCCACCTCCTCTGGTGGGACTCTCACCTGTCCCACCCGGTCCCTAGGGCGCCCTGGGCTTGCTTCGGCCAAGGCACTTGTCGTAGGGCTCTGTGCGTGTCCGCTGCACTGTTGTCATCTACAAACCGCAAACTCCTTGGGGGCAGGGCTGCGTCCCCTGCCCCTGCCCTGTATGAGACTCAGGCCAGCAGGTGCAGTTCGTGCTCACCGGTTTGAGCCCTGGCTTTCCGGCTTCTGTGTAGGCAGACCTCTCCAATTCCGATAGTCAGCCTCTGTAGTTTTGCCCGGGTGTTTTCTCTGGCTTCCGGAGCCCACTTTGCTGTTCCTGCGGCTGGCTGGGAGAACTGGAGAATGAATGCCCTTCCCAGCAGCCCTCAAAAGGAGTTGGCACGGCCCTGTGCCTTCCTGGATGGGAACGCTCAGGCTTACGATCCCCAGTGGCTTCAGCGTTGGCCTACGATGTGCACCTCCCTTGCCCTCACTGGTGGGGTTTGACAATACACTGTTTATTGCTTGCCTGCCTTCCCTCCCTTCCCTCGCCCACTTGGCGCTCACTTCCCTACCGATGCTTCTTGAGATCACCTCCCAAATAAACTACTCTTCTTGCGTTCAAGTCCTTCTTTTTCTTTTTTTTTTTTTTAAGATTTATTTATTTATTTGAAAGGCAGAGAAACAGAGGGAGCGGGAGGGAGAGGGAGAGAGGGAGAGAGGGAGAGAGGGAGAGAGGGAGAGAGGGAGAGAGGGAGAGAGGGAGAGAGGGAGAGAGAGAGAGAGAGAGAGAGAGAGAGAGGTCTTCCATCCACTGGTTCATTCCTCAAATGGCTGCAATGGCCGGGGCTGGGCCAGACCGAAACCAGAAGCCAGGAGCTCCCTCTGGGTCCTCCACATGGGTTCAGGGGTTCAAGGACTTGGGTCATCCTCCGCTGCTTTCCCAGGCTATAGCAGAGAACTGGATTGAAAGTAGAACAGCCAGGACTTGAACCAGCACCCATATGAGATGCTGAGGTTGCAAGAGGAGACTTATCCTGCTACGCCACAGCACCGGTCCCTCAGAGTCAGTTTTTAAAGAAACCAGACTGGGGCTAGTGTCATGAGGTAGCAAGTTAAGCTGCTGCCTGCAATGCCAGTACCCCACATGGGCAACAGTTTGTGTCCTGGCTGCTCCACTTCCAATCCAGCTCCCTGCTAACATGCCTGGGAAAGCAGCAGAGAATGGCCCAAGTGCCTGGGCCCCTGCATCCATGTGGGAGACCCATCTCTGGCGGTTGTGGCCATCTGGGGAGTGAACCAGCAGATGGAAGATCTCTTTGTCTCTCCTTCTCTCTCTGTAACTCTGCCTTTCAAATACATGAATAAAATGTTAAAAAGAAAAACTAAGACAGACCCACATAACAGATCCTTAATAAATGATTTCTGAATGAATGATGAAATGTTTACAGTAGAAATGAGCTCTCTGGGACTAGATTCTCTGTAGGGTGTGTAGTGTGCATTTTCTGTGACCAGCCTGAGTCAGATTGGAAGTCTGCATGCAGGTCAGGCACTGTGGCACAGCAGGTTAAACCGTCACTTGCAAAACTCTCATCCCATATCAGTGTCTAGTTCGACTCCCACCTTTGCTTCTGAGCCACACCCTGGGAGGCAGCGGATGCTTGTGTCCCTGCCACCAGCATGCGAGACCCGGATGGAGTTCCTGGCTCCTGGCTTTAGCCTGGCTTAGCCTGGCTGCTGTTGGCATTTGGGAAGTGAATTAGTATATAGAAGATCTCTCTTGCTCTCTCTCTCTCTTCCTCTCTCTGTTACTCTGCCTTTAAAATAAATAAAAATAACTAATAATTCCTTTTTAAAAAAAATTGTACTTGAAAAGCTCTCCTTCACTTTGGTTGGACCAAGCAGACAAGGCCAGGGTACAGGTGCCAAGAACTGGGAAGACCGCAGAGGGTGTGCCGTCTCCATCCACGTGCTCGCTGTGGCTGCAGCAGACTTTGTGAGGAAAGACTTGTTGAGCTCACAGTCCTGGAGGCTCGGAAGTCCAGGAGTAGGCATGGACATCCGCCTACCTTCCGGTGAGCGCCTTCTTGCTGCTTCGTAACGGGGCCCAAGGGCAAGGGGGAAGGAGCAAGAGAGAGCTGAGGAAGCCCACCTTGCTCTGATGATAGCCCACTCTCGTGAGAACGACCCACTCCCGCGAGAACTCACTCAGTCCAGTGAGAGCAGCCTGAAACCATTCATGAGGGTGAAGCCCTCAGGATCTAAACACCTGCCATTAGGCCCCACTTCCCAACACGGCTGCATTAGGAATTCAAGTTTGAACACATGAACTTCTGGGAGACACGTTCAAGCCATACACCGAGTTAGACATTAGAAGCCATGTCACTTTGTTGTTGTTGTTGTTTTTAAAGATTTATTTATTTGCTTGAAAGACAGAGTTTGAGAGAGAGAGAGAGTGAGAGTGAGAGCGAGAGAGAGAGTCTTCTATCCACTGGTTCACTCTCCAAATGGCTACAACAGCCAGCGCTAGGCGAGGCTGAAGCCAGGAACCAGGAACTCCATCTGGCTCTCCCACGTGGGTGGCAGGGACCAAAGCACTTGAGCCATCTTCCACTGCTTTCCCAGGCACATTAGCAGGGAGTTGGATTGGAAGTGGAGCAGCCGGGACTCGAACCGGAGCCCGTATGAGATGCTGGCATTACAGCTGGCAGCTTTAAACCTGCTGCACCACAGTGCCAACCATAACTTTGGTTTTGATTTGGGGCTGTAGACCACACTGGATCCCCCTTTTTCTCTGTTCTGAAATTGATCACGTTGCAGCTTCAACTGAGTCTTGGGATTCTGGTAAGTGAGAAACGGACAGCCCGTGTGTGCTGCCCCTTTCCCCAGGGAGACATCCCAGCTGAGAATCTGTCCTCCCTGCTGTCGCTCAGCCTTCTGAGCTAGCGCAGGGGGCTGGGGAGCGCGGGTTCGGTGAAGGTGCTGTCAATAGTGGACACTGATTTTTCTGATGACCTTGTCCCCTAGTGGTCACGTGTCCTTTAGACGCTAGCTTGGTTCTAAGAGAGCCTTTGTCACCCTGGCTGATGTTTCTGCCACCTATTTGGTTCAGGGAGCTCTTTCTGGAAGTACTCCAGCTTATTGGTGATAGAGCCGACTGCTGACATCCTTTCTACTTGGGAAACTCTTCAAAAATTTTACAACATCCACATTTTTCATAAACTAACATCTATCTGTCATTCTCATCTCGCTGTATTTCCCAACAGGATTTCTGAATTGGGACTTTTTTCTCTTTTAGTCCTTTTTGTAGGCAAAAGAGACGGTAGTTAGGTAGAGGAACCCAACACAAGTAGCTAATATCAGTTGAGTCTTATAATGTACAAGAGCTCTGCGTGTATTATCTCTGTTAACACTCACACACCCCGAGGCCTCATGACAGATGTAGAAAATGAAGTCCAGAGCCCCCAGAGAACTGGCCCAGCGTCAGCTGGGGAAATGGCAGCTCGGGGCCCACACCATGAGCCCACATTTTAACCAGAGCACTCAACCATCTCAACATTTATTGAGTGCCGATTATTGCTAGGAGTTGTCATGCTTCTTCTCCATGTTGTTGTTGTTGTTATTATTATTATTAATTTGAAAGGCAGAAGGAGAGAGGAAAAGGTAGAGACAGACACTGGTTCACGCCCCCAAATGACTACAAGAGCCGGGATGGGCCAGGCCAAAGCTGGGGGCCCAGAACTCAACCCAGGTCTTCGCCATAGTTGGCAGGGACCCAAGGACTCAAGCCCTCCCTCACCTTCTGCCTCCTAGGCAGCAGGAAGCTGGCTGGGAAGAGGAGCAGCCTGGGCTTCCGCCGGGCACTGCACTATGGGATGTGGGCGTTCCAAGTGGTGACTGAACACCCGCCCTGCTTCCTTTCCTGTTGCACCTCCTGCTCAGTACAGTCTATGAAGTCGCATTTGTCTTCCCCCAGAAGGAGACCATGAGATGAGGATATGAGCGCAAGTAATTTGGGAAGGTATTCCAGCAGGTGCCGACAGCGGAGTGGGGAAGTGAGGCAGGGAAGGAGGGGAAGCCACTACCACCACCCTGGGCCGCTGGGGCTCAATCCTGCTGGGGAGCTTGGGGAGCCACTGTAGAATATGCACTTTGATTAACCTGTTCACGGAGCACAGAAGCTGGGGTATTGATCCACCAAGGGGCGTGAGTCCTCAGTTGAGGGCCAGCTCCCTGCTCTGCTGTGTGCAGGTGGAGTGGGCTGCAGATCCGGAGGAAGTCAAGAGACACAGATATCTTAGTGGCTGGAAGACAGGCCTGTGTGCACTCCAAGGGGAAGACATAGGGGGTCCGGGCAAGGTGCCAATAGCGCCTCTAACACCAGCATTATCCGCCTTGTGTGAATGGGGAAACGGACACTTGATAATAAATGGGAGAGCCCTGGGGAACTGTAGGTGGTGGCCGCAGTAGCCGGAAGTAGCAAGACAGCACGGTGTCTGGCCCTAAAAGGTTTCCCACGTGAAACTAAACGGAAAGGACCTCCACCTGGGATTACATTGTTGAGGGGCTACCGGCTCCCCTGGGGGTACCCCGAGGGAGACAAAGGCAGCAGACAGTACTAACAGAGGAAATAGGAATAATAAAATTGGAAAGAGAGAGCTATGATGTGGGACAAAGCCCTAAATAGAAGAAAATTCCAGACTATGAGGGCCATGTTTTAAACTTCTTTTGACTGTGACCAGCATTGTGACATAGCAGACTAAGCCTCTGCCTATGGCGCTGGCATCCCATATGGGCACTAATTCATGTCCCAGCTGCTCCTCTTCCTATCCAGCTTCCTGCTAATGCACCTGGAAAAGCAGTAGAAGATGGCCCAAGTGCTTGGGCCCCTGCACCCACGTGGGAGACCAAGAAGAGGCTCCTGGCTGCTGGCTTCGGATCGGCGGCTATGTGGACAGTGAACCAGCGGATGGAAGACCTTTCTCTCTGTCTCTTCCTCTCTCTGTAACTCTACCTCTCAAATAAATAAATGAAATCTTTAAAAAAAAAAAAAAACTCTTCTGATCAAACAACAATAAGATATCCTCCACTTAAAGTGCTACCTCTAGGTTTGAGGGAGACAAAGTCGTGTAATTGATGGCTTTCCATCAGGGAAGTCCCTCCTCTCACATCATGTCCAGGGACTGTGAGCCCCTCCTTTGCCCAATCACAGGAAAGAAGAGTGGCCTTGAATGAGAACCCTGCTAGGAAATGCCCTGACCCCCAAAGCAATGCTTCCCTCGGCTGAAGTTCTGGGAAAACTCATTTATCCCAAGGGAGAGAAACCATTTCAACTAAGGAAAGGGCTCTCGAACCATACAAGTTCAAGTTATTTCTCCTATGACTCTTAGCTTTCCCATACTGCCAAACAAGGCCTGCAAAATGATAACCCTCCCCTCCAAAGATAGCCACATCCCAATTCCTGGGACCTGGGACTCTGTTACCTTATGTGGCAGAAGGGACTTTGCAGGTGTGATTAAGTTGAAGACCTTGGGATTGGGGGCATCATCTTGGATGATCCATGTGGCCTCAATGTATCAGAAAGGTTTTTTATTAGGAAAAGAGGGGGGCAGGAGAGGAGCTGAGAGCGAGGCCCTGGGAGACAGACTCCACCTGCCGTTACTGGCTTGGCAGGTGAAGAAGAGAAAGCACAAGACAAAGAACATGGGTGGCCCCCAAAAGGTGGAAAAGGCCAGGAAAGAAAGCCTTCTGTAGAAGCTTCCAGAAAGGAGACCCAGTGACACAGTGACACCCGCTGACACAGTGACACAGACCCATTTCAAACGCCTAACCTTCAAGGCTGTAAGATACGAAGTTGGTGTTCTTTCAAGCCGTTGTGTTTGTGGTGACTTATTACTGCAGCGAAACAAAACCAACACAGCAAGCTACGCCAGGAGCTCACGAGCCCGCAGCCCACAGCCTGCAGCCTGTGCAGGTCCCCTGTGAGCACCGTGCAGCTTCGCCACTCCTCCGAGAGCTCTGGGGGAGAATGGCAGCACAGCCTCACCTCCCGGAAGACAGAAAACAGCGGTCCCCGGGAAATGTCAGGACCCCAGAGAATCCCAGTCCCGGCATCCACCTGGGAGCTAAATGCCACAGGAATTAGCAAGCAGCTCTCCTCCGGGGATTCAGTGAGTTAACCAGAACCCCCAGCTGCTTCTCGCCATCTTCAGATGAATTTAATTGCATCTAGAATGCGAAACCAATAGTTTCCAAACCTGCCTGAGTCTCAGAATTACTGGGACCCTTGCAACAGGAGCCCCAGACAGCACCGTCTCTGTCCGGAGGGGTCTCCAGTCCAGGCCTCTGAAGTCAGAACCTGTGAAGGCAGGGCAGGGCTGGGCATCTGCATGATTGACAAGCATCCCCAGGGGACTCTGGTGCCTGCCTGCAGACCAGGATGTAGGAAACGCTGCCCGCGCTGCCCAGCTGCAGAACGTTCGTGGGATGCTCCCACCCTCAGCAGCCCTGGCTTAATGGAAGAGTTTGGCCATCCGAATGCACACCTGCAGCCCAGGTAAAAGGCACCTGGGCCATCTTTAGCTGAAGGTGTGCCCCAGAGCTGAAGGTTCACCTTCAGGCCCCAGGTCCCCCTCCTTTCCCATGCCCTTGACCTCAACCCTGGGGCCCCACGGTGGACGCTCTTGGCTGACTACTCAGCAGCCTCTCTTCCCTTCTTCCTTGCTAACAGAAGCCTGGCTTTGCTGGCAGGGAGCACCTGAGAGGGAAATATGGCTCTTTCTCCAGCCTCAGAGGGCCGCTGTGCTAATTCAGCCATGGAAATCCCAATCCTCTTTGGCAGAGATTGGAAAATGATCCCATGACCCAATTCTGCGCAAGGAGTCATTAAAGTAGGAGAAAGCACTTCAGGAAGAATATTCCTTTTCTATCCACTCCCTTCTTGCCTGCTTGGGGTACTATTATGTGGGTACATAAAACCGTAACTGCTGTCTTAGGACCATAAGGTGACACATTTAAAGGTTGAAAGAGCATGCTTTTAAAAATTTTTAAAAAGATGTATTTATTTATTTTGAGAGAGAGAATTTTCCATCCTCTGGTTCACTCCCCAATGGCAGCAGTGGCCAGCGCTGGGCCAGGCCGAAGCCAGGAGCCAGGAGCTTCATCCAGGTCTCCCACATAGGTGGCACTGGCCCAATTAACAGGGAGCAGGATTGCAAATGGAGCAGCCGGGACAAAAACCAGCACGCATACGGGATGCTGACATCACAGGCGGTGGCTTTACATGCTATGCCACAGCGCCGGCCACGAAAGAGCATGCTGGAGATTGCGAAGCAAGGGCAGACATTTGACCTAGAGGGTGAGATGCTTGCACGCCGTGTTGAAGTACCTGATTCCCAGATGCAGCCCCTGGTCCCAGTTCCTGCTGATGCAAACCCTGGGAAGCAGCAGTGACCGTGGGCGTCACTGTGTTCCTACCACCATATGGGAGGCTTCAGCCCCGCCCAGCTCCAGCCATCGCAGGCGGTTAGGGGCTACACCAGCAGATGAAGGAATTTTTAAAAATTAACAAAATAAAGACTTCAGAGCAGAAGCATGAAGCAGGCCTTGATAATAATCACTGTGTACAACTTGACCAATCTTGTAAACACCTAACTCCAGACTCCTTAGCACGGGAACTAGATAAAAGTCTGTGTTGCTCAGGCTACTGTTCTATGGTTATTCTGCAGGGCTATTTTAGATCTCTCTCTCTCTCTCTCTCTCTCACACACACATACACACACACACACATCAACAGAAGGGTGAATAAAGAAAATGAACTGTACATATACACAGTGGAATACTATTTAGCCTTAAAAATGGGGGAAATCTTGTCATTTGCAATGGATGAATGGCTGGATGGATCTGGAATACATTATGCTAAGTGAAATAAGCCAGGCACAGAAAGACAAATACTGCATGACCTCACTTGTATGTGGAATCTAATAAAGTTGAACTCACAGAAGTACAGAGTACAGTGATGGTTACCAGAGACTGGGAGGCAGCAGGAGGGAGGGAACGAGGAGCTGTCAATCAAAGAGTGCAAAGTTTCAGGTAAACAGAAGGACTGGGCTTTTGAGATCTATTGCACAGCAGGGGGACCATAGTCAATAATAATGTATATTTCAAAATAACGGAGAGGACATTTCGAATGTCTCACCACAAAAAGTGATAGGTAGGTAAGCAGGGTGATGTACATGTCAGTTTAGGTAGATCGAGTCGCTCCACAGTGTACACATACATTAAAACACCACGTTTTAGCCCATAAATACATACAATTATCATTTGTCAATCAAAAAATAACATTAAGCACAAATTTTTTTAAATGACTCTCCAATTTTTTTAAAAGATGTATTACTATTTATTTGAAAGAGTTACAGAGAGAGGTAGAGACAGAATGAGAGAGAGAGAGAGAGAGAGAGAGAGAGAGGTCTTCCATGTGCTGGTTCACTCCCCAAATGGCCGCAACAGCTGGAGCTGCACCAATCCGAAGCCAGGAGCCAGGAGCATCTAAGTCTGACCACGTGGGTTCAGGGGCCCAAGGACTTGGGCCATCTTCTGCTGCTTTCCCAAAATTTTGACACGCCCCGCCCCCCCCCCCCCGCCTTCCACCAAGAGGCAGAGTCTACGCCCTCGCCTTCCCCATCCTGAGTCTGGGCTTAGGCCTTAGGAAACAGGTCATCCTCTTCTTGTCTGCTCGGACATCTGCCCTTAGAACCCAGACTCAAGGCCATGAGGAAATCGGAGCAGCCTACACGAAGGAGAACAGGGCCCTGGCTGAGCTCCCTCCCACTGGGCAGCCAACCCCAACGTGCCAACATCTGAGCACGCCATCTTGGAAGTGGCTTCTCCAGCCTCGAGCTGCGCAGTTCCAGCTGACGCCACGTGGAACAGAGACACCTTCTCTACTGCGCTCTGCTCCGATTACACATTCAGGAGAAAAATCAATGATGCTTGTTGTTCCCAGCCACGAAGTTGTGAGCCATTTTATTCTGCATCAGTAGGTTACCGGAACACTCTGTCACTTGCAACTGAGCTACAGTCAAACAGATACAGAGCCATTCTGTAGACTGGAGGCCCTCCAACTGCCTCCTGTAAAGGGCTGGATGATGAGGACTTTGGGCTTTGCAGGCCTTGGGATGTCTCTTCCAACTACTCCACTCTCCATTGCAGCATGAAGACAGCCATAGGCAGTAATTAAAGGAATAGGAGTGGCCCTGTTGCAGTAAAATTCTGTTGGTACAAACAGGTGGTGGGCAGAATTTGACCTCCAGGCCGTGGTAGAGCAAGCTGCACGTTCTGCCTCCTCCTAAGCCAGGCTCCTTCTGATGGTCCTTGCCTTAGTCCTGCTCTGTCTCCAGAAGAAACCCCTGGACCCAGTATCCTCACCCCGACGATGGTTCCCGCCAGCCAGCGGGGAAGTTGAAAAACTCAGCCCTCAGGTGTCTGGTGCACTTGGAGCCTCTCCAAAAAGTCTTCCCAAAGCCTCTGGCTTTTTCCAAAACCATAAGGACCCTTGCCCAGGCGAATCCTAGCCCCCACGCGATACTCTACGTAATGGAAAGCCTTTCCCCCGAAATAAGTATATGAAGCTATGCTTTGCATTTTTTACATGAACTGAAATTCGATGCAAATTGATAATAAATTACCTTCCCCCTACTCATTCATTTGGGAATCACGTAAACTAGTTTACGGTTATGTATTATTACAGTTCCCATTAATATAGCCATAGGACGTTAGGCTTTGGAGAAATTTGTTCCCCAGCAAACCATCAGAAATTGAGGCGGTGAGAGCGGGATTTGTTGGAATAACCAGCTCTCCTAATGTTCCAGCCATGGAGAGCTGGCAAAGTAAACCATGAGGGCAACGCTTGAGGCCCAGCTAATTCATCAAATGATCGCTATCCTACTTTATGGCATAATTTTTCTCACTTCAGGATCTTCCCGTCTTCCTACCTTCCTTCCATTAACTTCTAAATGAGTACTTTTGGAACCACAAGCAGGATCTCTGGTGGGAAAAAGCAAATTAGAGAATGCCAAAGGCTTACCGTTTAATGGAGGTGAAAAGCGCTAGACAAAGATGCGCATTGACTAAAGATATTCAAGAAAAAGTTCAGTGGAGACTTTTACTGAAAAGTGGTGGACTAGGACCCAGCGCTGTGGCGCAGCAGGTTAATACCCTGGCCTGAAGGGCCGGCATCCCATATGGGCGCTGGTTCAAGACCTGGCAGCTCCTCTTCCAATCCAGCTCTCTGCTATGGCCTGGGAAAGCGGTAGATGATGGCCCAATTCCTTGGGCCCCTGCATCTACAAGGGAGAGCCGGAAGAAGCTCCTGGCTCCTGCCTCTGGATCGGCTCAGCTCTAGCCATTGCGGCCATCTGGGGAGTGAACCAGCAGACGGAAGACCTCTCTCTGTCACTACCTCTCTCTATTACTCTGTCTTTCAAATAATTAAAATAAATCTTAAAAAAAAGAAAAGAAAAGTGGTGGACTAAACACTCACACTTCCCTCCGATTCCTCTCAAAACGTCACAAACCCATAGAGAATAAATTTTCTAAAAAGGCAAATCCACAAAAACAGAGGAAATGGGAGTGATGGCAAAGTCTTATCCTCTTAGACCACAGAAAGCAGATAACCGAGTATCAATGACTTCTCAGATTTGGGAAAATGAACCCTCAGTAGGCAATGGGATGGGAGAGAGCCTGGGACAACATCAGTATCGTCGAACTGCCCAACTACGCAGGCACGGCTGGCACCAGGCGCCTGCAGAAGCACAGGTCAATGTGGAGCTGAACATCTGTTGAGAAGACCCCCGCAGTTCCCTGCTCAGTTTCCCACAGCTAAGCTGCTGTTTTTGTCCCGTTGGGTGCGTGATCTCCAGAGAGCGTCAGCCTAGAGATTTCCCGATGGGGTCACGGGCAGATCTGAACTGATGTGTCCCCTGCGGAAAGGAGTCAGGTGAAGTTAACATGTTGAATGCCAGAAATGCCCATCGTCTTGGCCACTAGCTCCCACACTGACACTCCACCCCCGCCCCATGTCCCCAGGTAGGAAACAGGACGTGAGGGTTAATTTTAGGTATCAACTCCACTTGATCAAGGAATACCTAGACCCCTGGAAAAGCGTTATTTTGAATGTGCCTATGGGAGCATTTCCAAATGAGATGAGCGTGGGTGGGAAGACCCCACCTCCGTGTGGACAGCACCATTCATTGGCTGGGGGTCGGGAAAGACTAAACACAGAGGCGGGTTTGGTCCCTCCCTCTGAGAGCCTTGGGCGTCATTTGCTGGCCTGTGGACTCTGGGACTTACACCAGCGCCCCCCCCCTCCCCTCACCAGGTGCCACCCAGGCTTTCAGCCTGCAACTCAGAGTTACAGCTTTGGCTCGTCTGGTTCTGAGACCCTCAGACTTGGACTGAGCCATGCCACAGGCACCTCGGAATCTCCAGTCTGCAGAGACCACCAGTTGTGGGACTTCTCAGCTGCCACAGTCGTGTAAACCAACTCTACTCATAAATCCCCTTTCCTATGCCTATATACACAGCCTGTCAATTATGTCTCTGTAGAACCCTATATGGATTCTGATGGCAGGAGAGGATCGTATCCAAGGCCAGGCCAAGAAGAAACGTCTGAAAATAATGAAACTTACTCTTAGATATAAACCAATAGCCAAAGGCCAGCAAACACCTGCAGAAAATTTCAACCTTGAGAAAGAGATCAGTAAAAGGGGACATAACCTTGGCTGAAAGAAACGCTATGTAAGGGGCCGGCACTGTGGCGGCATCCCATATGGGCGCTGGTTTGAGACCTGGCTGCTCCACTTCAGATCCAGCTCTCTGCTATGGCCTGGGAAAGCAGTAGAAGATGGCCCAAGTCCTTGGGCCTCTGCACCCACGTGGGAGACCCGGAAGAAGCTCCTGGCTCCTGGCTTCAGATCGGCGCAGCTCCAGCCTTTGCGGCCATCCGGGGAGTGAACAAGCGGATGGAAAACCTCTCTCTCTCCCTCTCTCCCTCTCTCTCTCTCTCTCTCTCTCTCTGCATATCCTCTCTCTGTGTAACTGTGACTTTCAAGTAAAATAAATAAATCTTAAAAAAAAGAAACACTATGTACAGAGAAAAGAAACCTGAAACATAAAAAAAGCATTGTTAACATTGTCAGAGAAATAAGATGATGCTAATAGCTAAAACTTATCGAGTGTTTATCATATACAGGTACCACTGTAAGCCCTTTATATGCTTTTTTTAATTCTTTCAGTAAGGTAGGTAGAATTATTATCTCCATTTTAAAGATAAGGAAACTGAGGCCTAAAGAGATGGAAGAAGTTCCCTATGTTTATGCAATCAGGACGTTAGATCTAAGCCTAAGCAGTTTGGCTTCAGAGTCTACTCCACCAAATAACGTTGCCACCCCTGGAACAACAGCAGGGTATCATTAAAGGCCAGTATTTGAAAAGGGCAAAGCAAGACAAAAAGCAAAACACTCCTGAGAATACAAAATACTATAGAGGAAATTCAAAAGTGGATAGGACAATTAGAAGACGTACGTGAGGAATTTTCTAGAAAATAGAGCAAAAAAGACAAAGAGATCTAAATAAGGAGAGAAGTGGGAAGAAAATTAAAGGATCAGACCAGAAGAGCCAACACCTGAATAACAGCTTTTCCAGAAAAAGAGGAGAGAAAATAAAGGGAATTTATATCATCTAAGCAAAGAACTCAAGAAAATTTCTTAGAACTATAAAACACAAATTTCCAAATTGAAAGGGTGCTCTAAGTACCTAGGACAGAGAGCAGGCCCTAAAGGCTGCCAAAGAGAAAAACCATGATTGCAACAAAAAGCTATAAAATCAGAGTGCTAGTGGAGCTGTCCACACCATTAGAAGTTAAAAGATCATAAGAGAAATGCCTTCAAAATGGTAAACAATTTCCAACTTGGCATCTCATACCTAGGAAAAAACACAAATGTGGATGCTCCTTGATTTATGATGAGTTCTGTCCCAATTATCCCATTGTAAGTTGAGACTATCCTAAGTGGAGAAGGCATGGAATGCCCTAACCCAGGGCCCATCCCAGCTCAGCAACACAGTGTGCTGTAGAGTGGCCAGGGGTTGGCCTCATGACCATGGGGCTGCCTGGGAGCTGTGCTCGCTGCCACTGCCCAGCATCACGACAGAGGCAACGACTGTAGACTGCTAGCCTAGAAAACAGCAAATGCCACCAAATGCCACATTCACAGTATAGTTTTGATTGGATGTGCATTGCTCTCTCAGTATCTTAAGATATGTAAGTTGAATCATTTTAAGTCACTATGTTAACATAGGGAAATATTTGCAAGCATGCGGATTCTTAAATTTTTACACTCTAGGCATCCTTTCTCAATAAACTAGCAGATATGTTCCACCAAAACGAGAGAGGAAACTATGAAGGAGGGAGGCCTGGAATCTAGGAAACAGGAACTCTCTTACAGAGGAGGAGAACAGGAGTGTCCTGGTAAAGACAGATTGAGGAGCACCGTTGTGTAACAGGAGTTAGGGGCCAAGAGTACAGATTAGAGTAGGTCAGAAGGTTCCAGAAGCGATGTCTCCAAGATGACGGAATTTATAGAATATTGTATGGGCTTGGTTATATTAAGAGGCGATTAGGGAGCAAACAGAGATTTGGGGGTTGGGTTAGCAGGAGGTGCCTAGAACAATATCTCAGGCATCTATTGCCATGTAATGAACCTCTCAAACACTTAGTGTCTTAAAACAGCCACCATTTTATTTGACCACAACTTTGTGGATCAACGACTTGGGCTGGGCTCATCTGAGCGGTTCTTCTGGTTTGGCCTCTAGCCACTTATGTGGCTGCGGCCATCTGATGGCTCAGTTGAGGTCGGACAGTCCAAAATGGCCCAACTCACAGGTCTGGTGGTTGCCAGGCTATTGATTGGGAAGCTTCAGTTTTCCTTTATGTGGCCTCACCAGCATGGTAGCCCAACTCAATCATATCATGGTCTCAGGTTTCATACTGCTCCACATTTGCTCATGTCTGTGGCAGACTGAAAAATGGCCTCCCAGATATGTCTGTCGCTTAATCCCCAGAACGTGTGATTGTGACCTTACCTGGTGAAAGATGGTGTGCGGATGCCATCACATTTAGGATCATGAGATGGCAAAGATACCCTGGATTCTCCAGGGGAGACTGACATCCCCCAAACGGTCCTTATAAGGAGGGGGCAGGAAGAGGCAGAGGCAACGGAGGAGGTGTTGTGATAGGAGCAGAGCTTGGAGCGATGCACAGTGAATACAGAGGAAAGGCCACAAGTCAAGGAATTCGGGCGGCCACTAGAAGCTGGAAAAGGCAAGGATAGGGTCCTCTCCTCAGATCCTCTGAAAGGAACCAGTCCTACCCGCACGTGGACCTCAACCCCGAGACACTGATTTCGTCTCTACCCTCCAGAACTGAAGCGAGTAAAACTACGTGGGCTGCAGCCACGAAGCGTGTGATAACTGGCCACAGCAGCACCAGGAAAGGAAAACGATGTCTCATTGGCCAAAACCACTCACATGGCCAAGTTCAGATTCAGGAGATGGAGAAAGCGACCAAGAGGTGGAGGGACAGCGGCATGCATGGCGAAGAGCTGCGCATTCATGGCAGCAGTTCTGGTAGCCATGTTTGCGAATCATCTGCCACAGGAGAGAGTGAAGACAGGATCCCAGGGTACTACACGACTCAGCTATGAACGTTGTTTGCACAGTCATATCATCCAGCCACAGATTCAATCAACTGCAGATTAAAAATAATAGAAAAAATCGTGTCTGTGCTGAACAGGTACAGGTTTTTTTCCCCATCGTAATTCCCTAAACAACACAGTGTAACAACTATTTACATAGCATTTACGTTGTATTGGGTATTATAAGCAAGGCGATTTAAAATATAAAGTATAGAGGATGTGATTAGGTTCTGTGCAAATATTATGTCATTCTGTATAAGGGCCTTGCACATGCATGGATTTTGGTATCTGTGAGGGTCCCGGAACCAATATCCACTGGACACCAAGGGATGACTATAATACGAATGCTAAATATTGATCTGACTTGAGAAGACTGAGAACGGGGGAGCGTGGTAAAACAGAACCCAACGCTCATATTCTGTGATAGGCCATCCATAGCAATGAAGAGATGATGCTTACGACGGAAAAATCCGGAAGTGCTGTGCGTGCATTAGTTAGAGAGGTATGTCCGTGCAGAGCTGGGCAAAGGAGACGAGAGGGGAGAGCGGGGCAGGTTTGCCAGAGATTTGTGTTTGTGCACAGAAAGTCTGGTAGAGCTGTCACACGGCTTAAATCACACGCGTGCACAGGATGACACAAACCGCGAAGACTGGTTTGGCGAGGAAGGTGCACTACGTCTTTTTGTTGTTGTGCTGATTCCCTTTTCTACGGAACTACCTCTGTTCTCCAGCCACACAGAGCCGAGGCTAAAAGCTAGGGTTTTCCCACACTAATAAACAAATAAGAATACAGGCAATGTTTTCCACAACGCACGCAGATGAAACTACAAGGCCTCCAATAGATGTCAAGTGCAAGTGCTGTGGCCCGGAGGCTGGCAAAAGGCCACCGTAATGCTAACAGGCTTTTGCCTGCTAGTTCTAAAGGTAATTTATACCCAGAACACTTCCACCGTGTGAGAGAATGACCCTCCATTTTACTACATGCGGTATTAATGTCAATCAATATATGTTTGAGGGCTTTATACATTATGGATAATCATATCGGAGCTTTGCGAGTCATTTCTCTCGGGGGAGCCACGCAAAATTCTGCAGGAGAGAGGAGAGCAAAGCAGTCAGGCCCTGGGAGCCTAAGCTCCTGTTCCGTGGGTGCAGCCCATGTTAATCAGCTCAGCTATGCAAATGAGAGCAGGAGCAGGCAGACTCCCAGATGGAAAACAGGAAATGCCCTGGGAGGGGGCGGGGCCATTCAAAATGGGAAAGTGGCCTCTGGCTGTGTTCTGGGGAGAGTTCTGTGGGGACCCCGGGACTTCTTCCTGGACCACACCGGCTGTGCTCAGGAAAGACAGCCACGCAGATGGGCTGGGGGACTTTGGCCAAGTCACTTAATGATTTTAATGTCTCAGTAGTGCTTGCTTTTTAAAATTGGGCCCACTAATCACCTATACTTGGAGTTGTTGTGAGGACTGGAAAATCTATACACATGCGCCTCGATTTACGATGAGGATTTTCCGCATAAGGCCATCAGCAGTGGGAACTACCCTAAGTACAAAGGCACAGACTTCCTCTTACGCAGGACCCATCCCAGCTCAGCAGCGCAGGGCACGGTAGAGCATGGGTGCTCTCCCTTCACGACCACAGTTGCCCAGCCTGTCCAGACAGCATCCAACCACTCAGCGCTAGCCCAGGAAGGGGCCAAATTCAATGCTCGAAGTATGGTTTTCACTGAATGTGTGTTACTTTGGCATCATGGTATGAAGTTGAACCATCGTAAACAACACTATCTGTGTTTCATATTTTTAAAATTGTCTATTTCCATTAACAATCAATTAAATGATTGGACTGGATTCTTCCCCGTTACCTGCACCCACACGCTTTGTCATGCTACTTGGTATCCATTCTACTTCCCCTAATTGTGATACAGAAAAATTGAACCCAGGTTGCTGGACCCTAGACGGCCGACTTGACAGAGAGCTGATGTGAGCAAATGGGTTCATTCAAGAGACCAGCAATCTTGGGGGGAAAGCACACAGCTTTGGACTCAAAGGTGCTTTTCCCGCCTTGCTAGCTAGCCAGAGCAGTCTTAAAGGATGAATGGGGGTTGGGGCGGGGGGTGTTAGGGAAGGTAATGGGCTCACTTGATTGTCAAGCAGAATTGCAAGGTTGGCTTGAAAGTGGCTTGGTGATGGTCACTTTTGTTCAAGGCCCAACTGTGTACAGGGGCGGTTACAGTTCCTGGCTGGGTCTCATAAGCCCAGTGATTTCGCTATAGTCAGTGCCTGGAATTCTTAATCAAGCATTAGTTATCTGTTTAAATATAATTCTGACTAGCTGTAAGATCAGCAGTTAGCTTTCCTTGATCAGAACGGGCAAAGAAAAGGAAAGATGTACTCTCTTACAGTTACAGGTGTATGACTAGTCACAAGGTTGGAATAGGGAAAAGGACAGGAAGTTATCCTCACTCCGCTTACACCTTGATTTTGAACTTGGCCATATGTCTTACTTTGGTTGATGGAATGTAGCAAGAAGTCACTGTGTCTATTTGAGCTTAGGCCTTAAGAGGCCTCACTTGCTTCTGCTTGCCTCCTTGTCCCTCTGCCATTGCCATCGGAAGAACATGCTCCCAGCTCTGCTGCTGGCCCAAGAAGGATGGGAAACACGCGGAGCCAGTCTCCATCCACCTTGCAGCCTGGAGCCACGCCCAGCAGAGCCATTCTAGGTTCACAGAGCAGCCGTAGGCAACTCGAACGACTGGGAGAAAGAAATCCTTATGACGGTACCACTGAAATGTTGGTGTTGCTTTTTACACAGCAGTAGCTAAGTGCTGCACGTGGCCAAGCCGAGAGCTAGTAAAGAGAAGAAGACCAGAAGCCGAAAGGGAAGGACACCAGGCAGCCCATCTCTAGACAGTGGCCAGGCAAAACGCAACGACTGCGGTAGGAACTCAGAATATGGAAATGCGACGCGGAGTGTCTTATTAGGATTCCTGGGATTGGGTGTTCTCCTTTCATAAACAGATGGTCTTAAGCATTTTTAAATATTTGTGTTTTAGGAATTCTTCTCGTCCTTAGCTTCTGCGGCAGCCTTTCCATTCTGCCGAAGAAAAAAAGAGAAACATTCATGCCCTGAAAAGGCCTGAAGAGAAAGAGGCACAGTCGTGGTGGCGAGGAAAGGACACCGCTGAGGGAGAGGCACAAATTCCGAGGAACGACGTCAGGGGAGGCAGGTGGCTGCTCTCACCTCCAAAGTCCACTTGCCCCCCTCGGAGCCCTCAGCCCTGTGCTAGGCTTAAGCTTATAACTCCCGTATGCAACCAAAATTTATTTGGGTTTGAATTGAAAGCATAATTTCAAGTTGTTCCACTAGACCTTGAACTTCTTGAGGGAAAGAATATCTTTTTAAGATTTATTTATTTGAAAGATACAATGACAGAGAAAAGAGGAGAGAGAGAGAGAGAGAGAGAGAGAGAGAGAGATCATGCATCTACTTGTTCATTGCTTAAATGGCCACAACAGCCAGGACTGAGCCAGGCTGAAGCCAAGAGCCAGGAACTTCATCCTGGTCCACACGGGTGACAGGGTCCCAAGTATTTATGCTGTCTTCCACTGCCTTTCGAGGAGTATTAGCAGGAAGCTGGATTGGAAGCAGAGCAGCCAGACTTGAACTGGCACTCTGATATGAGACGCCGGCATCACAAGTGGAAACTTAACTCACTGTGCCACAACACCAGCCCCTAAAATGTCCTACTCCACCACACAGCTCCTATGTCTAGCACAGTGCCTGGCCCACGTTAAACGGAAGGATGGTTGGAGGGTAAGATGATGGATGGATGGATGGATGGGTGGGTGGATGGGTGGATGGACGCATAGGTGGATGGGTGGATTCTGCAGGTGTAAACTTGTACACAGTAGAGGTATTTTTTACTTTGAAGTAACCGTATTCAGCACAGACTTCATCTAAAGTTCCGAAATCATTTTGTGGATTGTAAGTGCTCAAATATCTCTAACATCATTGCTATCATTTCCTGTCTGGTAGCTTCCTCCAGCAGCTAGTAACTAAAATAGCTCCGATAACCCAAGTTCTCTGACCTCGGGGACTTCACCACGTAACGGAACGGAATGGTAATGCAGTCTTTGAATTGCAACAGTATTCGTACTTTTGGTCACATGTCATTTCTCAGTCTCGTTAATTTCTGTTTCTCATAGTCTAAATGCTAATATGTCAATTGGTTACGACTGAGGGCCAGGTGAGCCAGGTAGCTTGTCTGCCCCAGAGTACACTGGAGCCCCACCAGGGTGGCTGGGAAATTCACACACTGAGCGTATCAGGATGAAGATGACCTCCGGAGGTCGGGGCCACAGCCGCATGTCTTCCCAAACACCGCTTACTTCTGAATACCTTTCCCGCCCTTCTTACCTCTCTGATGCCCTTGACTTCCAGGCTCTGAATTCTCGGCTGCCTGACGATGCATCTCGCCACCACCTGGCCTCCCCGGCCCTCCATTCCCACCCTAGTCTTTAACTTGGATGCCTGCCCCACCCCAAGCGAGCACCTTCCCTGGTCTGGGATCTCCCACTGGAAGCATCAAGAGATGCAAGTAGAATTTTCCAGAGCTGCTGATGGCTGCGTCGCTAATGGCAAGAGTACCTGCAGACGTCGAGCCGCGGCTTCCTGTTCATTGATTTCAATTTGCTGTGCAGTCATTTCTTGGGCTCTCATTGGCCCACGCGCTCAGAGCCCTGTTCAAGGTACTGCTGAGAGGAGCTGTGGAGCTCCTGGGGCAAGCCAGTCCTTCAATGCGGGGCACAACCCGGAACCCTGCGGAAGCAGCTTCAATATGTGGGCCAGCGCCGAGCAAATGGGAAAACATTTTGAAGCCGCAGGCTTCTCCTGAATTAAATATTTACTCATTTCATGCCTCTCCCTCTGTCCACGGAGAATCCAGCTCAAACTAAATAACAAAGGAGGTCAGGCTTCTGATCGGCACAGAAATACTTACCCTGCAATTATAGGAATATTGGGCCTTACAATTAATGCCAGGCCTGTGGAACTTGGAGAGGGGCCAAAGAACAGCAATGGAAATGATGAAGGGGCAGAAATATAAAGCTGTGGGAAAGACTACAGAAGTAGGGCTGGTTTTCAATGGAAAAGACCTTGGGGGTGGCTTCACTGTGGTCCTCAATACATGCAACATGGGGTCTCCAGTTCCACCGGACGTGTTTAACCTCTACCATCAGGTCGGCCACCTCTTGCATCTCAACTTTTTCATCTCACTTCCCTATTAATAAGAACATATTGAGCACTCCCCATATAATTATGTACACTTACTTCATTTTAACTATGTTTAACTTTAAATGCAAGCTTTTACCAAAATTATCTTCAGTAGGAAACACACATGGAAATAGAAAATAATAGAAAAAAATAGAAAATAAAACACAACTTTCTTCCCACATCTCCGGGGATTACCTGGCTGTCTTTCTGCCCCACCAAGGAGTCCACTGCTGGATTAGAAATAACCTCAGCCACAAGGTCTTCTCGAGGGAAGGGGACCTTGGCATGCCCCTCTCATTCAGCTGAGTGTCCCAAGGACCCGGATGGGCCACTGCCTTAGATCAGTCTCCCCAAAGGCAGATCCTGAGATGCACAGTCCTGTGCAGTGTTTGCTTAAGGGTACGCATCGAGCGGAGGTGGGAAAGGGAGCTGGGAAGCAAGACAGGGAAGAGGAGGGTGCCAGAGTTCCCTGCCTCCAGTTATTGGTGAATGGGCCCTGATCATTGCCTTTGGGCTGGGCAGCTGGGCTGAGGGACGCCAGAAGTTTCCTCAGCTCCCTGTACAGGCAAGGCGGCTCCAGCAGCCTGGGGCAATCCTCTGAAAAGCAATCCCCAGTGCTTGGCTGCAGAAAAAAAACTCCACATGGGGTGGGAGAGGTCGGAAAAAAAAACTGATGGCAATGTATCCCAGGTGATGGGTGACACCAGCATTGTGTGTTATGGTAGCTAATTCTTTGCATATGTTCCACAAATGTGTGCTGCCTCATGGATGGAGCTCGGCCATGCTTGAATGCACCTGGGGAAATTTGCATGCTCTCTGCACAGGGGTCTGGGAGCTGCCATTCCACAGGGGCCCTGGTCCCTGCCAGGGCCTGGACAGCAGAGGAAGCACTGTGAGGCGCGTGCGCTCTGTAACCTGCGACAGGGCAGCCCTCTGGAGATGGTAGCCTGTGTGAAACACTGACGAAGACAAAGCACTGCCCCCGAGCTGGGACAGCATCTGCATTTTCCAAAAAGCGCTTCTCTAGGCTTGGCTGAGCAGAGGGCACCTGCCACCCCGGGGGGAAATTGGGCCAATACCCCATTTGCCAGCCCATGCTGTGGCCGTGTGACCTTGGGTACAGTTCGGCATCACTCAGCGTGGACATTTCTGCATCTGTTAAAAAGAGGAGAGCCGTGCTGGCTTCCTGCTGGGTGCACATGCAAATATTCTGTTGCTGGTAGACTCAGGAGACCTTGGAAGCAGGGAGATGACAAGTCGCGGGAGCCACAGGTTCCTCATTTGTAGTGCAGCCACCCAACAGCACAGAGACCTGTTAAGTGCTCATGGCTGTGCTGCCGGGGCCCAGAGCTCACCCTGTGGCCATCTTCGCAGAAACGAACCACTGGGTTCCTGCCCTGTGATGTTTCTGTCCTCTGTTCTCGGATCACCGCCAGCCTTTTCATGAAGAACTCTATTTCATCATGTGAAATGCCGTGCAGTTGAAAGTGTGAGGATCCAGATTCTAAGGCCACTGGATTCCTGCGTCACCAGCCAAATCCACTCTTTAGCTGATGTGTGTCTTCCGTGTTCAATATAATTCTCTTTGGCTTCCTAGCTGCCGGTGGCTGAGTTCTGCTGTGTCCTAGGGCAGCTCACCCGTGAGCTGCCTCTCCATGTGGCCTCTGGGGTCGATTCATTTTTCTCCCAATGCCTTAATGAGTGATGATTTCTCGAGACAATCAGATCGGCTGTGCGGGAGACTCCTCTCCATCATTACGACAGCCGGATACATCACAGGCACCATTTTTCAAACCCATGTTTTTCATCACCCAGATATGACTTGATTAAACCTTTGTGCTATTATACTGGGATATTTGGGAATAGTCTTTAGTGGCCAGCATGTGCGTCTTGTTTGTCATAAATCTAGCACTTCCAGGGGAGGGCGTCTTACATACGGGGTTTCTCTGAAACCAGACTGCCTGGGTCCAAATGCCAACTCCACCACTAAGCAGCTGCGTAACTTTAGTCAAGTTGTTCAAGCTTTCTGTGCCTCAGTTTCCCTATCAATAAACTAGAAATAATGTTGTTAATAGGAAACCTACTTTACAGGGTTGTCGCCAGGATTAACGGAGTTAACATGTACGAAGTGCTTAGCACGGAGGAAAAGATGTATATACGGGGACTTCAGAAAGTTCGTGGTGGGGCTGGCATGGTGGCGCAGCAGGTTAAGCCTCGGCGTGGGACAGCCTACCGGAGTGTCTGCTTCTGGTCCCAGCTACTCTGTCTTTCCAAATCCAACACCCCGGGAGGCAGAAGGGGATGGCCCAAGTACTTGGGTTCCTGTCACCCCCGTGGGAGACCTGGATGGAGTTCTGGGCTCTTGGCTTCAGCCTGGCCCAGCCCAAGCCATGCAGCCATTTTAGGAGTGAATCACTGCAGGGAAGATGGATCTCTTTTATTCTCTCTCTCCATCTCTCTCTCTCTGTCATTCTGCCTTTGAAATAAATAAATCTTTTTTTTAAAAGCTCATGAAAGAGGCCAGTGCCTCGGCTCAATAGGCTAATCCTCCGCCTGCAGCGCCAGCACCCCAGGTTCTAGTCCCGGTCGGGGCGCCGGATTCTGTCCCAGTTGCTCCTCTTCCAGGCCAGCTCTCTGCTGTGGCCAGGGAAGGCACTGGAGGATGGCCCAGGTCCTTGGGCCCTGCACCCCATGGGAGACAGGAGAAGCACCTGCCTCCTGGCTTCGGATCAGCGCGGTGTGCCTGCTGCAGCGCGCCAGCTGTGGCGGCCATTGGAGGGTGAACCAATGGTAAAGGAAGACCTTTCTCTCTGTCTCTCTCTCTCACTGTCCACTCTGCCTGTCCAAAAAAAAAAAAAAAAAAAAAAAAGCTCATGAAAGAGTGGAATTAAAAGTATGAGTTTATTTGGACAACAATTTTTTTTAAATGCAGGCACAGTTTTTTTTTTCATAAAAAGTTTGATGTTTAAAAATTCTTTTGCACCTAAATAAACTGGTAAGTTGCACTCTGCCATGAGCTTGTTGAAGCCCTCTTGTATATGATGTTCGTGCATACAGCTTGCGCTGCTATTACCCTCCTCAGTATTATTTACCCAGCACTACATTCCTGAGAGGCAGAGCTCACTTAGAGCTAGGGAAACTGATGCTGGAGGGAGGTAACGTAGCTCGCCCCAGATGGGGTCACGGCACCAGATTCCACATGCAGAATCGCATGTATGTGCTGGCTGCTACTTGACATCTGTCGCCCTTCAAGGTCAGCCTTTACGTGAAGGTCGCAGAACAGGCTGCAGGCACAAAGAGAGGCTGGCTACTGCCAGGATCCCACCTCCATCCCCATCAGCAAGTGAAAGGAGCAACTGAGACACGCAGCGCGAGCAAGTCTGGCAGCGCTAAGAGGTAGGTCCCTGTTGTCTCCAGACGTCACAGGCTGCCTAGAGAGCTGGACAGAGACAGAATGAAATCTGTGCACTGTAGTCTATGCTAGAAAAGACACCTGCCCTGAAGGTCAGGGGGAAAGTGAGGTCTGGAGAGAAGGGGCAAGCAGGGAACGTGCTTCCATTGGTGGCTCCCCTGGCTCATGCCTTGTAGCAGTCAGGACTCTGCTCACACCGCTGTGTAACAAACAATCCTCAAGCCTCCATGTTTACAGCGACAAGCATTTCTTTTCTTTGTTCCCACCCCACCCCCCATTAAACTTGGCTCCAGGCTGTCGGTTCAGGTTAGTTTCAAGCCTGCTCCATACGTCTCTGCTTTCTAGGACGGGCAGCCCCCCGCACATCTGCCTCACAGCAACCAGCAGGCCAGCAAGAGGCCAAGGCAAGCCACACAAGCATATTTAAAGCTTCTAGCCATTTTCCGTGAGCTGAAACAAGTCGTACAGCCAAGCAGCATTCATGGCCCAGGGAGGCACGCCGGGCCTGTTCTAGTAAGAGGGTCTTCAAAGTCACGTGGGCATGGTGGTATAATTCTGTTATCAGGATAGACTGAAGAATTGGGAGCAAAAATGCAGTCTACTATGGGTACCGCAGGCAAGACCAACAAAGAAGATGGCGGCTTTACACAAGCAGGAAGCACTGCCCCCAGGGAACAGGGTGGGGCTGCTCCATGTATGAGGCGAGAAACAGGTGCTCCACGCAATGTCCCTCTCACTCAAGCCAAAAGGGAATGCATTTGCTGCACAACTGGGAAGTCTCCGAGTTGTTGAATTCCAGTTTGACCCTTTCCAAAGGCTCAACCGTGTTGTCGGGGGTCAGTCGCTCGCTCTCGGTGTCTCTGTCCTGTTTCTCAGTGCGGTTGGAAGGTGGCCATGGCATCCTGAGGATTCCAGACAAGGACGCCGGAGGAAGTGACACACTTAATCTCAGGCGCCCAGTAGATTGGGCCGGGTGGGCCCCCTCTGCAACCCTGAATCCATTGCTAAAGCCCTGGAGTAGAATGTTCTGGATGACTGGCTAGAAGGGCGGTGACCTGGGGACACGATGATTGGCAGCCCCACCAAGATCACCTGGAGTAGAGAAAGGACCGGGGTCCAAAGGAAATCACAAAGAAGATGTTGATTTGGGAGGTTTTTTTTTTTATATTTTGCTGTGTAACAAATTTCCTCAGAACTTCATGGCTTGAAAGACTGACTTACTGGGGCCGTCGCTGTGGCCTGGTGGGTAAAGCCACCACCTGCAGCGCTGGCATCCCATATGGACTCTGGCTCGAGTCCTGGACATTCCACTTCCGATCCAATGCCTTGCTGATGTGCCCCAGAAGGCAGTGGAAGATGGACAAAGTCCCTGGATCCCTGGGAGACCCACATGAAGCTCCTGGATCCTGCCTTTGGCCTGACCCAGCCCCCACATTTGTGACCATCTGGGGAGTGAACCCACAGATGGAAGATTCTCCCTCTCTCTGTCTCTGTCTCTCTTTCTCTCTCTGTAACTCTGCCTTTCAAATACATGAATAGGGCTGGCTTTAGCTCAGTGGCTCTTTCGTCTACTGAATCAAATAAATCTTGTTTTAAAAAAATTGTGGGCCGGCGCCGCGGCTCAATAGGCTAATCCTCCACCTAGCGGCGCCGGCACACTGGGTTCTAGTCCCGGTCAGGGCGCCGGATTCTGTCCCGGTTGCCCCTCTTCCAGGCCAGCTCTCTGCTGTGGCCAGGGAAGGCAGTGGAGGATGGCCCAAGTGCTTGGGCCCTGCACCCCATGGGAGACCAGGAGAAGCACCTGACTCCTGCCATTGGATCAGCGTGGTGCGCCGGCCGCAGCGCACCGGCCGCGGCGGCCATTGGAGGGTGAACCAACGGCAAAGGAAGACCTTTCTCTCTGTCTCTCTCTCTATCACTATCCACTCTGCCTGTTAAAAAAAAATGTGATTCATTATTTCGTGTGGTGGTTTTGCTGATCTTGCCTGGATTTGCTCATGCACCTGCTGTCACGTGATGGGTTAACTGGGACTGGAGGCTCCAAATTGATCCCACTCAGCTGTGTGGAATTTGGTGCTGGTTGTGGCTGGCTGGGGTGCCCTAGTTTTCCACATTGCTCCTCAGGCTCTAGCTGGCCATCCTGGGCTTCTCCTCAGCATGGTGGTCTCAGGGGCCCAGGAAAAGTTGAAAAGTCAAGCTACCAGATCACTTGGGCTCTGGTCTTGGAGTTACACAGCATCACTCCACCACATTCTAACAGTGAAAGCAGGCCACGAGCCAGTCCAGACTCAAAAGGAGAGGATTCCACGTCTCCAGGGAAGGAAAGGCAAAGTCACCTTGCCAAGGGGCCATGGGGGAAGGGGAAGCTTGGGAGGATTTGCTGCAGGCATCTTTTTAAACAATGAATCGTAGTAGGTTTGGGGTGGGCCCAGGCCGCTTGGCCGTGGACATGGGTTAGAGGAGGGAGCGCCCTTTGGAAATGCATTAAATTCCTCCCCTATGCAGCTCTGCTGACCCCTATCCAAATGTCCCCTTCGAGGCAAACACCTGCCACACAGCTCCTGCAGGAGGCCCTCCAACATCCCTCTTCCCTCAGTCAACTTTCGCAGCCACTGTTCTAGGGTGTTCTAAAACCAACACCGGCCTGTCCTTTCTTGCCCTCTCTTCATGTGACCGTCTGAAGTGGCAGCTTCCTGTCCTCAATTACCACTCACACCACACTTGCCGTCCTTCCTCCAAGCCCTCCTAAGACACAAAGCCCTCACTGGATGGCTCTCTAGCTCCTTACAGGGAAAAAAAGGTCCAGCGTGAGAGCGAGAGAGGCAAAAGGGAGAAGACATGAGCTACGCCACTCTCCTGGATCCCAAGCAAGGGAGCTGAGCCCAGCGCAGGTTTAATTCAACAACAAAGAATCGCGCTGTCGCAACAAAGCACAGGTGCGCCCATCTCCGGCTGCCTCCCTACCCAGCAAAGCCAACCCGAGTTCAGCACCTCTTTCAGCCTGGCTTCACCCCGCGGGGCAAGGAGAACCAAACCCCAGTTGCTCTTCCCTTTCTCAGCCACTCAGTTCTTAAGTAACAGGAAAGAGCATCATATTAGGGCTGGCCGGAAGTGGCATTAAGTGTCTCAGCTATTATCCAACGCTCATTAACAGGACCAATCGGATATTTCCGATAGGTTGCGGTACTCCTGGAAGAAAGGAATTTGATTTAAGAACCAACAGGGGCTACTGGTGTGAGCTCTATGGAGTCCGCCCTCCTCTTCCTACCACTACAGTTTCTAGAAAGTTCAGTTGTGACGAGTAATGCCACGGTTTGGAAGAAACATAAATTCTCCTTCCAGGTCATTCAACAACCACCAGGAAAGCATCCTGCCCTTTTCCAGGGCTTCTGTCTTTGGCAAAGCTCCCACGGAACTCCCAGTCCGTCCCCACAGAGACTCCTGTGACACAACTCTGGAACCATTGCTCCCCTCGGTTGTGGACTGCCTTCCGAGGCAATGCCTCTCCTCTCCACGGGCGCTGTGCTGCCTCCTGCTCAGATCTCAGGTGAGATTTAAAGCGCATCCTACTAAACAGAGACCTCAGCTCCTTCCCACCAGTCCACAGCCTCGACGCCGGGAGATGCTGGCCCTTCAGACTTAGCTCTGACCAGCCACACCACGAGAAATAGCGCCAAGATGTCGAGCGGGTCGCCGAGCGCAGGTGAGAGCAGGGTGGTGTAGGACCACGCAGCCGCTTAGCAAAGGTTTCCTGACCAAGGCCCAGGCCCTGGGAGAGGGAAGCTGGCGAGCCCAGGAGTGCAGCTGGCCCTCAACAAGCCCACAGCGCGCTCAGAAGGCAAGTTCCCTCCCGAACAGTCACTAGAGAGTAACACACAGGCTGGAAGCGGTAGCGCTTGGGCGGAGAGACGGGGGCCCTGGAAACAGTGAAGTCAGCCCCTGAATGCTGTGCGGAGAATACAAGGGCCAGCCCAAGCGGCCCCCAGGCTACAGCTGAGCGCCTCTGGGTTCATCATACCAGAGGACATTGCAGATAGGATTCAGACGGGGTAGAAGTGCACGGAGATGGCAGGATAGACTGCTGAGGCTTGGGAGTTCTGAGCAGGCTCAAAACCCATTCTACTGTTGCTCTCTCTCTCCCACTGTCTGTCTTTGTGCCTGCAACAGGTGTTCCTCTACTTATGATGGGGCTACTCCCCCCGATAAACCCATCGTAAGTTGAGACTATTGTAAGTGGAGTGCACCGAATCCCCTAACCCAGGGCACATATCAGCTCAGCAACACAGCACGCTGTAGAGTGTGGTGCTTTTCCCTCAGGATTCAGCAGGGCTGCTTGGGAGCTGCACTCACTGCTGCTGCCCAGCATCGCCGGACTGCATCTCGCTGCTCCGAGCTAGCCTGGAAAAGATCCGAGTTAGAAACAGAAATACGGTTTTTACAGAATGCGTATCACCTTCCTACCATCGTAAAGTCAAAAACTGAAGTTCAACCATGGTCAACTGGGGACTGACTATTTCATTTTGTCTTTTACCATGTTTCTCTCTCTCTCTCTCTCTCTCTGCCTCTCTCTGCCTCTCCCTCTCTCCCTCTCTCCTCTTCTCTTCCTTCTTTGCTTTCTCCCTCTCTGTGCCTTTTCTTTCCATGATTATCATTTCTTTCCCTTCCGGATTTCCCTTTTGGGTTCTCATGGTTTTTTCTTGCCATTCTATGTGCCATCTTTCCTCTCCCCTGTCTCAAAAAAAGGGGGCCAGAAGTACACTTTTTAATTGTTTTGAGTCATTTGCTTCAAAACTATTCCTTTAGCTTAGAAAGTAAATAGTGGGGCTGGCGCCGCAGCTCACTTGGCTAATCTTCCACCTGCGGCGCCGGCACACCGGGTTCTAGTCCCGGTCAGGGTGCCGGATTCTGTCCCGGTTGCTCCTCTTCCAGTTCAGCTCTCTGCTGTGGCCCGGGAAGGCAGTGGAGGATGGCCCAAGTGCTTGGGCCCTGCACCCACATGGGAGACCGGGAGAAGCACCTGGCTCCTGGCTTCGGATCAGCGTAGCTCCGGCTGTAGCGGCCATTTGGGGAGTGAACCAACGGAAGGAAGACCTTTCTCTCTGTCTCTCTCTCTCACCGTCTAACTCTATCTTTCAAATAAATAATAATAATAAAAAAGAAAGTAAGTAGTGAACTTGACTTTTAATGGGAAAAGGCAAATATTTAAGTTAAAGGTTGCCATGAAATCACCCTCATGTGTGAGCTTCCTTAGATATTGCCTGCGTTCACTGCTAACAAAATAGATAACAAACTCAGAGGCCATTTCTTTTTCCAAAATCCACAGGGGAAAAAGTGGGCAAAAATGGTCAAATAACATGGGCAAACAATTCATAGATAGAAAACATCCAATACCTAACCAGAGGGAGACGTTGTCCGCCCCCAAAAGCACTCAGAGACATACATATCACAACAGCATCCCTTCAAGCTGAAAACACTGGCAAAACGTGTGAACTTGAATAAAACCAAGCGCTGTAGAAGATGCGGGAAATGGGGACCCATGCGACTCTGGGGAAACTGCCAAGTGACACTGTCATTCTGGAGGACCCTGCGGGGCACGTGGGTGGCAAACCTATGACCCTGAAAGCCCCCAGGTCTTTAACTCAGAGACCCGTGCAATGGTGGTAGATACATGTGACAGAATTCCGGGTATCAGTCAGAAGCAATAGACCAGATTTACATACAACACATGGACAGATCTTTAAGACAACGTGCTGAGTGAAAGAGGAAGAAGATTTATAGCTTTATATTAAATTACTCTTCTTATAAATTAAAAGCACATGTGTACTCCATAAATTACCACATGTCTTTGAAAGAATATATATTGGAGCGGGTGCTGCACCTGGAGGTGGGACGGGGGGAGAAGATGGAGTACAGATGAGGGATACAGAGGGAACCAAAGGGAACAGATAAAACAAGAAGGATCTACGCGGGGATCAATGAGAAAGGCAGCGAGTCATGATCTCAGCTGTGCGGCTAACTCTACTGCGTGCGTCTGAAAGCCAGAGACCAGAATACGAGATGGGCTCTGCGCCTCCACGCTCCCACCTTCTGGTCCCCCTCACCGGCTGACGATCCCCAGCCATGATCCTCGCCGTGCGAGCCGGGGAGTGTGGAGCCCAAATATCTGCAGCTCAGGAAGAGGTTGGAAGCGAAGTTCCCCAGCTGTCTGAACCTCTGTGCTGAGGGGCCTCCCCAAGTCCCTAGATTCTTTGCAGTGATGGTAGCAGAAAAGTTGGTTCACTCTGAGGAGAGAGGTAATGGCTACGTGGACACAAAAAGCAAGTTTCTGAAGCTGGGGGCTGCTGTTGAAGCCACCTGGGCTCTGGGTTAATATGCCCCGATGGCAGAGTGCAGGGACCTTACCCAGCCCCTCTCAACCAAGGTTTCATGACCGGACAGGGCGGAAATGTCTCAGGAGCATCTGGTCTCCCTTGATGCTTCCCCAGTGCACTTGCGGCCACCAGGTAGGGGCACAGCTCAACGCTCCCGGTGTTTGCCTGTGTGGGGGAGTGCATGCAGCTCCCCTACAATGCAGCTTTGCATGCTCCCTGCATCCCTCGTGTCTCTCCATCTACCCCTGGAGTTTGGGTGAGTCCTGCCTCAGGCCTCCCTTCTCAAGGGGAGGCCAAGAGAGGTGTCAGGATGAATGGGGAGTCTTGGATCGCAGTAACGGTTGCAACAGTTCCCAAGTCAATAAACATTAGATGATGTAAGAAAGAAGAAAGAGGAATGGCAAGAGGGAGGGAGTAGAAGGGAGACCAACAAGGTCATGGTCCTCAAAGAGTTCAGAGCAGACCTGGTAGATCCTCTTTTTTAAGAACAGAAAGATGAAGTTCAACATAACGCCATTGCAAGCCTTGGCCAAGGCAAACAGCAGATAGAAGCATGGGTCAAGGTCTTCTTGTTTCAGTGGCTCAAATTCAAGCATTGGCCAGATGACCAAGATGCTGGCCAAAAAGATGTAGGGAGAAGGAACTGCCAAACAGGCTTGGTCAAGTGGATGAGGACTGTTGTCTGAGCAGGCCAGACAGCTGGGCAGTGGCTCAGAGGGGCTGAGAGCCAGTGGGAAACAAGGCAGCAGACCCAAGCCTTGAACGGGTACCATTCCCATATCCACCAGCGGCAAGGTGGGACTTGCTGAGAAACCCCTTGGACACTTTCTCCATCACTCCTTTGCTGCTCTCAGCTGTTCTAGAGATTTCTTCTCATCCTGACTGTTTCATGTGCAGTTGTCCCTTGGTAACTGTGAGAGATTGGTTCCAGGACCCCTTGTAGATATCAAAATCAGGGGCCGGTGCTGTGGTGCAGCGGATTAAAGCCCTGGCCTCAAGTACTGGCATCCCATATAGGCGCCGGTTCTAGTCCTGGCTGCTCCTCTTCCGATCCAGCTCTCTGCTGTGGCCTGGGAAAGCAGTGGAAGATGGCCCAAGTCCTTGGGCCCCTGCACCCATGTGGGAGACCTGGAAGAAGCTCCTGGCTCCTGGTTTCAGATCGGCACAGCTCCTGCCATTGCAGCCATCTGGGGAGTGAACCAGCAGATGGAAGACCTCTCTCTCTCTGGCTCTACCTCTCTCTATAACTCAGTCTTTCAAATAAATAAAATAAATCTTTAAAAAAAAATCAATGGATGCTCAAACCCTTTATATAAAGTGATGTACTATTTGCACAGAACTTACACACATCCTCTAGTAAATTTTATTTATGTATTTATTTATTTTGACGATGTATTTATTTATTTGAAAGTCACAGTTACACAGAGAGAGAAGGAGAGGCAGAGAGAGAGAGAGAGAGAGAGATCTTCCATCCGCTAGCTCACTCTCCAACTGGCTGCAACGGCTGGAGCTGCGCTGATCTGAAGCCAGGAGTCAGGAGCTTCCTCCAGGTCTCCCACGTGGGTTCAGGGGCCCGAGAACTTGGGCCATCCTCCACTGCTTTCCCAGGCCATAGCAGAGAGCTGGATCGAAAGTGGAGCTGCCAGGACTTGAACCGGTGCCCATATGGGATGCAGGCGCTGCAGGTGGAGGCTTTACTGGCTATGCCACAGTGCTGGCCCCCCTTCCATAAATTTTTAATCATCTCTAGACTACTCATAATTCCTAATAAGATGCAAATACTATGTAAAGGGTTCTTATGCTATCTTGTTTAGATAATAATGACAAGAAAAATATCTGTACCCAGTAAAGATGCAGGTGCTTTTCTGGAATATTTTCAATCCACAGTTGGATGACTCCATAGGCGTAGCACCGGCAGATGTGGAGGGCCAGCTATAAATATGTATGCACTCGGCACTTCTTCAGTCGTAAAGGAGAGAAACACAGCTCAAACCAAACCCAACTCAAGCCAAAGGGGAACGCGATGGGTGGGAAGTACCTGCTCACAGAACTTGCCAGTTCATGGCTGTAGCCCGCTTCAGGCAAGGCTGGCTCCAGAGCTCCCAGGAGCAACAAAGGACACGGCTTGTTTGTTTTCATCTCCCTTGCTCTCTCTCTTCCCACCCCGCTCTGTTCTCCTCAGCATTGGCCTCATTCCAAGGCAGGATTTCCCCTCGCTCCCGGCTGAGACAGTTGCTGGCCAGTCTGGGCTAATATCCTGTTCACTCATCAATAGCAAACCCCTGAGAGTATCCCTTTTCCCATAGCAATAACGAGTTGCAGGGAGGGCTGTCATTGGTCTGGCTTGTGTTAAGTGCTGAAGCTGGAACCAATCACTGCAGCCAGGGGATGTTCTGAGCTCTGGTTGGTAGGCCTGGATCATGTCCCTATCCTCACAGTGCACAGGGGGAGTGAGTGTTAAGGTCAATACCAACCCTGAAAGGAAATCAGGTTGCCATGTCAACACAAATAATAGATGTCCACTAGCATATATATGTCTGCATGGGTGCGTGTACATATATGTGTACATGTATTTGGGTATGTATTCATACACACTGAGACATGACTTTGTGTTTATTTGTATTTAGCTCTTTTTACATAGCTGATATGGTCCCAAGGCTCAAAATTCCAAAGGAACAAATGAGTGGACAGTGAGGAGTTGCCTTCCGCCCCTGATCCCTGCCACCCACCCAGTTACCGTCCTGGGTTCTTATCTTTCCTTCCAGGGATTTTGTGTGTATACACACAAGCCAGTCTGGAAACAGACCTCTGCCCCAGCCCCACAGCCCACTTATACACAAACAGATGGGTTTGTGTACTTGGGGTGGGGGAGGGGGAGGGCAGGCATGCCTGTGTGCTTGCATTCTGTGGTGCAGAGGGAGCACTTTGACCTTGGCAACCTGCTCATCCTTTCCACCCAAAAGCCAGGCCAAGCAGCGTCACTCGCTGGAGCCCACCAAGCTCCTGGCCAGCTGTACGCCCCGTGAGGAGCCGCCAGCCCCCGAGGGAGAGGTTACAAGGGACTCTCAGGTGGCATGGCAGTACAGCAGCGCCTCTAGCACAAGGTCATGGCCACCTCTGACCGGACACCTGTTTTCAGGCCAGGCCAGCCGACCAGGCATACGTCTGGGCAGTGGGTCCACCCCTAAGGAAGTGGCAGCTGTAGTCTCCCCAGGCTAGAGGTACTGGCCAGACAGAGTATAGTGCTTGTTGAAGGAGCCAGTGCCAGGGCGGGTGGGGCAGGGGGAGGTGAGCTTACCAAATGAAGAGAGGACATGCTTGCCAAAGGTGGTCCCAGCCCAAGGCAGCTGAGAGAGTGGCTGCGCTTGAGCAGAGGCCCAACACAGCCCCAACCTTGACCTGTCTGGAAAACAAGACTTCATCCTAAAGGAAGCCGTCCCCACTGCTGCCGCTAAAGTGGAAGAACTGAGGGGTGACCTCGGACTTCGGGGGTCCCCTTGCACCACATCCATGACTGTGTTTTGGCTCTGTTACAAGTTAAGTGCTATGCTTGTATAGGTGTTTCCCAACATGATCCTGCTGAGCCCTCACAACCCTCCTTAGGAGACAGGAAGTAGTGTTATACCCCCTTGACAGATGGGAAAATCGAGCCCGAGACCCGAGGCACTTGGTATGGATACAGATCCAGGTCTAGGCTGTATCAGTCGGCCTCCCTGTGCACCAGGGCTCCAAGGCCATGCCCACACGAGGCTGTCTCTTCCGCCCTGCTTGGTAAACTCCCAACAGGACCATGAAAATCAGAAGCCTGAAAAAAATCGAGACTCAGCAATGGCCATGACGCTTGGGCCATCTGACATCCTGTCACCTGTGGACGCTGAACCCCAGCGCGGGTTTTCCCATATACCTGGAGCACCCCAGGCCCAGTGGATGGGGCCAGGGTCTCTCCCCTTCCTCCCTGCAACCCCAGTGGGAACTTCAGGCTGCTAACGGCCAATGGCATGGAGAGGCGCAGGGGCACAGAGCAGCAGGGGTCACAGCGGTTAAGTGTTGTCATAATTCTCTCTCCTGGAGCAATGAACTCCATCTCTGTCCAGTCTGTGTGGGAGAAGCGTAACCCAGTTCTCCTTGGAACTCGGAGCACATAGTAATTCCTTTCTCCTTCTGTGGTCAGGAAATGAGTTTTGCTGTTTTTCACTTGGGGGCTTATTATGCAATTGCTTAAAATATGCAATGGGATGCCGATATTTCGATGACGATGTTGAAATGATGGCTTTTTAATGAAAGTCATCTAATTATGCCATATCTGTGCCCTTTGCATTTTTTAAAAATTATTCTTACCGTCTTTCAAAGAAGAGGTGTGTGTGTGTGTGTGTGTGTGTGTGTGTGTGTCTGGGTTGTGTTTTTGTTTTTGTTTAGGGTAGGTGGTTTTATTTAATCTCCCAGACTGTTTAAATGGATTGCAAAGAAAAAAAAATCCAAAAAGTATATGGCTGCGATTTAACAAGATAATTAGCAGCTGTACTTTATAACAAAATCTAAGGCAATTATCACTTCAGGGGGACCCGGAGGAATCCCAGCTGCCAACATCCTGCCTCGCTGCCAGAGAGAATGACATCATAACTGCTCGAGACAAAGCGGAGGTGATTTCTGGCCACTGTGATGTCACTTGCTCCAGCAATCAGCCCCAGCCGGCTGGCAGACAGGCGGCTGCTTCGTAGGACGTGAGCGAGGAGGCTGAGGACCAAGAGGCCATCAGCACATCACGGGCACAAACCCTGGCCCGCAGGCCACTCCTAGTGGGCCACTGTGTCTGCTCCAGGTTCTCCCCTCAGCCGTCACACTATCTTCTTCAAGGAAGTGGAATTGCTCCTCTCCTCATCTCTGAAGCCGTGTTTCAAAATCTTTAATTCAACAAATCCAACTTTAGTGGCTTATTGGATTTCGCTCATGGTCAAGTTTCTCACTTAGCCAAAACATAGCCCCTCAAACAGGAGCATTGCTAAATTGCATTGGCTCCCAAGTCAAAGGCAGCTGAAGAATAAGATTCCTATTCTCAACCCGGAGTTACTTCTTTCACCCCGTGGCCAACTACTTATCAGTGTAGATGCCCCAGCACTTTTTTGATCAAAATAAAACACTCGGCCGGCGCCGCGGCTCACTAGGCTAATCCTCCGCCTTGCGGCGCTGGCACCCTGGGTTCTTGTCCCGGTCGGGGCGCCGGATTCTGTCCCGGTTGCCCCTCTTCCAGGCCAGCTCTCTGCTGTGGCCAGGGAGTGCAGTGGAGGATGGCCCAAGTGCTTGGGCCCTGCACCCCATGGGAGACCAGGAGAAGCACCTGGCTCTTGCCTTCGGATCAGCGCGGTGCGCTGGCCGCAGCACACCGGCCATGGCGGCCGTTGGAGGGTGAACCAACGGCAAAGGAAGACCTTTCTCTCTCTCTCTCTCTCTCTCTCTCTCTCACTGTCCACTCTGCCTGTCAAAAAATAAATAAATAAAACACTCGAGCAGAAAATGGTCCCAATTCTAGTTAGCAAACTGGAATTCGTCATTGAGGGAATCCTGTGTGTAAAACTCAGCCAGGATTATAAATTCCAGCAAATGTTTAAGGGCATTGAGATAGCCCACAAGTGAACGCACAGAGTCTTTGGAGAAACGGAGAAAGCAGTCTTGATTTTCTTGCAAATTATACGAGCTACAGACCAGCAAGGTGAGTCTGGGCACACACAATTAAAAGTGCCCTCATTGCAAAGCAACAGCCACGGCCTCATGCGTCACATTGCCAGGTGACATCCCTGGTGGCCGCGTGGGGGTCTTGCCTCTGTCCTCTGACAGGGATAAAGCCACAAGAAGGTATGTACTTGCTCATGCCCGCTAGCTTTGGCTCCCCACTGCTCCTTCCCTTCCAAAGCCACGCCCCCTAGGCGCGAGGTTCAAACCAGGGGGAAAATAAAAGGGTCAGAACATTTTTTTTTTCCCTTTAGATTTTACTTATTTATTTGAGAGGTAAAGTTACAGACAGTGAGAGAGAGAGACAGAGAGAAAGGTCTTCCAGTCGCTGGTTCACTCCCCAGATGGCCACAATGGCTGAAGCTACGCCGATCCAAAGCCAGGAGCCAGGAGCATCTTCCAGGTCTCCCACGCGGGTGCAGGGGCCCAAGGACTTGGCCCATCTTCTACTGCCTTCCCGGGCCACAGCAGAGAGCTGGACTGGAAGAGGAGCAACCGGGACTAGAACCCGGTGCCCATACGTAATGCCGGTGCCGCAGGCAGAGGATTAACCTACTGCACCATGGCGCTGGCCCCGGGTCAGGGCATCTTTCATGCCTGCTCCCAAAACCTCAGCTAGAAGGCTCCTGGGCTACATAGGAAAGGAAATGAAGCTTGAACAGCCCAGAGACAGTCCCCAAGCCCTGGCCTCACCCCGACACCGGGGTCAGTGACATCCAAAGGAACAAGACAGGCCTGCCCATGGTTCAGTGTCCCTCTGGACCAGGGCGGAGCTCCGCAGCCGGGAGCTGAGTGTGCAGCCCACACAGCAGATCCTTTGGCCCAATGCCATTCTCAACCTTCTAGAATACTTCCTGCCTCCTTTATGGAAAACAGGTGTCCATGTCTTTATGCATTAGGCTGGACGCCAGGCAGGACCCTGGGCTAAGGGGCTGTTCCCGTTATCTCTTGCTGCTTAACAAACCAGCCCAACCTTAGCAGTATAAACAACCGTTTTAATATGCTCCTGGATTCCATGGGGCAGGAATTCAGACGGAGCACAGCAGGGGCGGCTTAGTCCTGCTCCGTGATGTCTGGGACCTTGGCTGTGCAGATGTGAATGGCTGGGGGTGGCGCAGTAGCTAAAGGCTAGAATCATCGGGAGCTCTTTCACCCGTATGCCTGGCTTTGGGGCTGCAATTGACCCCAAGACCATTGCCGCCGGGACCGCTGGCTGACGAGACCTACATGGCCTCCTCACAGGAATTGGGCTTCCTCACAGCATGGCGGCCGGCAGTCAGCGCTCTGAAGTGGCCTCCCGTAATGTGGTCTTGGAAGTCACATAGATCACTCGCGTCGGTGTGTTTCGGTGGGAGCAGTCACAAGGCCATCCAGGTTCAAGGAGAAGCCACCTCCCGACGGGAAGCATATGAAAGAATTCCCACGGTGGACTTTCACTTTCAGTGGGGGCTTGAGCACTACAGTGATATTTTTCAACGCTAGGGATGGTGAGGACCCAAAGGGTCAAGGCGTGGAGGGCCAAAAGCAAGACTTTGGTTCGCCTTTTTTCAGTGTCTAATTCTGCTTATTTCCAAGAGTCTCTGAAGGTCCCCCTTTGCCCACCCTCAAAGCCTTTGCTGCAGCCCAGGGCTTCTGTCCTGAGAAGGGCCACTTTGCAATGGAAAGCAGCGGCGTATTTGAGATTACGGCCAGAGGCCTTGGCAGGACAGGGTACTGGATGTTTGCTTTACTGTTCTAGGCCCAAGAACGCACCTGAGAACCCGCCCCCAGCGTCCGCACAGCCCTTCCTAAGAGAGACCCCCAGTGAGGGCTGAAGGCGAGCTGCTAGCCCTGCAGCCCTCCCCCACCCGTCTTTTCCAAAGCTCAGTGGGGCTGTGACTCGCCCAGGGTCACCCGCGTGCCCTCCACCCGGGAGCGTCATCCCCAGCTGGCTGACTGCCAGCGGTTGCCCTCAGGGGAGAGCCACTAATCACCAGGCTTGGCCAGCTCAGCCAGCTGCCCTGCGCCTCTGCAAAGCTCCAGGCCTGCTGAGAGGGCCCTGCCCACCCCCAGCAACCCACAGAGTCCCTCCAGGCTGCCAGGGCCACGTCACCGTCAACCGCAGCCTGCGGTCTGCCCAGCTAATGGCAGCGGCTGCGAGAGGAGCGAAGCGGCGGCCGTAATTACAGCATCAAGGAATCACAAATGGGTCTGCAAAGACGACATTAGAAGCATTAGACCCGGCACGGCTGCCTCCGGAGAGGTCGCTGGGAGGCAGCCAGGGCCGAGGCCTGGGGACAGGAGACAGACGCGCCTCTGTCTCTCCCCACCCTCTGTGTTCCCAGCCGGGGCCGTGATGACAATGCCAGGATTCACAAGCCCCTCGCAGAAACCACGGCGGCCGCCAGTCCGTGTGTGTCAGCGAAGATAACAGATGTCTTTCACAGGGAAGTAATTACTTGAAACACAACTGGACAACCCCCCCTACCCTCCCCAAGAGGTTGCATAGGGGGAGGACGCCTGGCTTGGGGGGATGGGCGGTGATGTGGTAGGCAGCCCCCTCCCGGGTAACCGTGATCCCTTGACAGCCTACTGAGCCGAGCTGGCCTTGCTGGCGCAGCCCACAGCGCTGGGCAAGGCAATTATCATGTCAGAGGCGGCACCTCGCTCAGGCTCCGCCCTTAAGCCTGGAGGGCGTGGCTGTGGGGGAGGGGCTTCATGGGGGTGGAGGGGTTTGTGGCTGGAGGAATTCACTCGAGGCTGTGGGGGAAGGGCAAGGCCTCAGTCCATTGACTCTCATGCAAAGCCTGAGAAATGGGTCTGAAGCTCAAGGCTGCCTTTGGCCAAAGCTGGCACCAGTAGGTGTCACTGTAGGAAAGGAGGGGCCCCCTGGGGCTGTCTGCGGACTGCGTTGGTAAAAATAGATCTCGCCTGTGTTCCCACTGCCAAGTCGCCGCGCCTGGTGATTTATAAGGCTGCGAGCCGACGTGTGTGTAAATGTTTTTGCGTGCGAGATGTGTAGCCAACCGCGGGCTGGCTTTTTCAAACTTACAAGGAGAGAGCGAGCGAGCGAGTGAGCGAGCCAGCGAGCGACCGAGCGAGGGAGGGAGGGAGGGAGGGAAGGGGAGAGAGAGGAGGCAGCCAGGGTGGGAAGCACACGGGCCACTTTTATGTAACGCTCCTCTGATACACGCCGCAGTGGGGATTTATGCTCTCTTTGAAGTAAATTGCATCCCGGTGCACCATAGCATGAAAGTTAAGATTTACCATGGCTGCGACCTCCGAGACCCTGCTGGAAGCTAGAATAATTAGCACAGCGTTTGGCTGCCTCTCCTCCCGCTCGGCGGGCGGTGACAGGAGTGGCACTAATAGATCTTCCAGGCCTGGGCCCCGTGTGTTTGTCCTGGGGTCCGTGGTGACTGTGGGCGAAGATGACCCTGGTCAAGTGGAGAAGTGGAGGCAGGCGAGCGGGCGGGGCGTGCCCTGGCCTGGGGGCTGGGGGCTGGGTGCAAAGGAGCAGGCTCAGGTGCTGTTCTGTCAGAGGGGGCTGGCAGGGCCAGGATGAGCACTTTGGGATCCTAGGCAGCCTGTCTGTACGACAGATTCCAGAGCCAGACTCCAGGTGACTGTAGCTGGGCATCCTGGGCTGCCTGGCCAGCTCAGCCCCCACCCCACCGCCATTAGACCAGCTCCGGCATTCAATGCTTTTCCTGAGACAGAACCTGCCCCCCCACCCCACCCAAGCCCTGGCAGCTTTTCTCCCTCCCCTCCCCCTTCTGTAGGTCCCTTCCTTGCGTTCCTTCCCAGGGAGCCTTGCAGTTTCATGTTGGAAAAGCTGAGGAGGGAACTTGGTCAATGCATTCCAAGCCCCACGGGAAAGTCCTAACAGCTGCTTGGTCACCCCCCAGCTCTGCCGCTCGCCAGCTGTGTGACCTCAGGCAAGTCCCAGCCCCTCTCTGGGCCTCAGGATGGCGTTGCTAACATTCGGTGACACGTGTGACTCTGCCCCCTCCCCGGGACACCTGCTTCTGCAGAGCAGACAAGTGAAGGCGCGGTTACAGGTGCTGTGACGGGCAGCCACCCCGGCGGCGGGAGAGGGGCCAGCTGGCATTGCCCGGGGCAGCGGCTGTCAGTACCGGCTCACAAGGGCTTTCCTGCGGTTGCAGTCAGCTCCCAGGACCGAGTCACTCCTCCACAACGCCCAGCAGCTGGACTCTCACCACATCCTCTTAAGGTTGCTCCGAAGATGGTCTCCATTTCACATCTGAGGACACTGGGCTCTGGCCAGGAAGAGAGATTTTGGCCATCAAATCCACTGGCGTGCAAACCTCAACTCTGCTGCCCTAGTCGGGTGAAGCGGGATCGACGGGAAACTCTCAAGACCTTGGTTTCGTCATCTGAGAAATGGGCATGAAGTGAACGTCGGTGAGGTCCTTTGAGGTCTAAATGCTCGCAAGTGGCTGGATTGCTGGCCTTGGAACCCGTGCCACTGGTTGCATGCCAGTTTTGCCTTCCTGGCATTGCATGGGATCTGGCACAGGTCAGGCTGGCAAATATTTGCTAAACTAAATTACACCACTACCACTACAAAGGGCTCACTGTCGACAGTAGTCTCGGGGAAGTAGCAGACAAAGCTGCAAAGGCGACAGAAGGTTCTCGAAAGGAAACTGGGGGCCGCTGGTGTAGAAAGAGCTTAGGAAAGGGGAAGAACCGAGTTTAAAAGCTCACACAGGGCAGGCACCTGGTCCAGTAATTGAGATGTCTATTGGGACACCGACGGCTCACGTGGGAGTGCCTGGGTTTAAGTCCTGCCTCGGCTTCCAATCCAGCTTCCTGCTAGTGCGCACCCTGGGAGGCAGCCGATGATGGCTCAAGGACTTGGACCCCTGCCACCCACGAAGGAGACCTGGATGGTGTTCCTGGCTTCAGCCTGGCTCATCCCTGGCTGTTGCAGGCATTTAGGGTGTAAACCAGCAGATAGGAGCATTTCCCGGGGCTGGCACTGTGGCATAGTGGGTAAAGCCACCGCCTGCAGTGCCGGCATCCCATATGGGCACCAGTTCGAGTCCTGGCTGCTCCACTTCCGATCCAGCTCTCTGCTGTTGCCTGGGTAAGCAGTAGAGGATGGCCCAGGTCCTTGGGCCCCTGCACCCACATAGGAAACCTAGAAGAAGCTCCTGGCTCCTGGCTTCGGATCAGCAAAACTCCGGCCGTCGGGGAGTGAACTGGGGAGTGAACCAGCAGATAGAAGGCCTCTCTCTTTTGTCTGCCTCTCCTTCTCTCTCTGTGTAACTCTAACTTTCAAATAAATAAATAAATCTTTAAAAAAAAAAAAGAGCACTTTCCCCACCCCATCACTCTACCTTTCAGATAAGTTAATTTAAAATGCTTTAACAGAAATGTTTTTAATACTGGGATATCTGAAGACCTGTGGAGACTGGACCAGATTTAGCAGGGAACTAAGGTTCTTGGGGAACCCCCAAAATGCCCTGAGCAGTCTTTCTAACGAGGAACATCTGATCAATGAAGTGAAACCAGCAGCCACAAATGCCGAGTGAGATTTCGAAACAAACTGTCTTTCCAATCCTCTCGCTTCGGGCCACCACACCCTAAATTCCCATCTGCCCCATCCACGGGGCTGTGGCAGGGAGAGGCCAAGTGGCACTGCCTCTGCTGTCAAGCCTGGGGGGATTGCCTGGGGTGACGAGAACCTCCCCCAGGGAGGGGGCCTGAAGCTTCCTTGCCCTCAGAGGCACCTCCTTTCCTTGAGGTCATACCTGAGACAGGTGCCACAGACTTAGCGAGCAGACAAGCCAGCAGAACACCCCCAGGGTTCTTGGTTTCTCCTCCAAGATCCAGGACAGACAGGTGGATCGGTAGGTGGTGATGGGTAGATGGATGGGTGGATGGGTGGGTGGGTAGATGGATGGATAAGTAGGTGGGTGGATGGGTAGGAGTGGCAACAGATGGGGAGATAGATGGACGGAGAGCGATGGATGGGTGAATGGACCAATGGACCAGGTTTCCGCACTCTTCTGGCTTCTTACTCTGGAACTCTATAGCTCTTCCAACTGAAAGCATTTTCCAAGTATCTCACCTATTTCCCCTCCAGCTATCGCTTTTAAAAATACCACCTTTTCTCTGTCCCTTGCGACAAAACAAACAGCAAGGTAACCTCCTACAGGAAACTGTCACGTTCGGCTACCTGCCATTGCACACATATGACATCACGGCAAGAGGGAGGGCTTGGAAGCGAGCTCGTGGGGGGAGCAGCAGCCAGGGCTCTGGCACTGAAACACGTCTGGACTGGAACCTGCTCAGCCACTCCCTGGGTGGCCGTGAGCCAAGGCAGTGAGTTCAGCTTCCTCACCTAGCAGAGGCGCCTCAGTCTCCCCGTCTCTCAAACAGGCTATTAATATATTGCCACGGGGATTCAACATGTTTTACATGTACACAGTAGGTGCTTAATACACGGTAGCCATTATTATCTCTTGTGAAAGAAGGTAGGGGAAATGGGGGGGGGCGGGACTTTCAGGCAGTGGAAGAAGGGTGAGGACGAGGCTCCCTCCCACGCAGCTTACAAGCCACACCAAGACAGCACCAGGAGTGGTTTCAATCACGCTTAGTCCCCACCCCGCAGCCCGCGTCATTAGGACTTGGCTTGACCTCTGACCCCAGCTCACGGGGCCAGCTGACACCTGAGAGCTAATTTGGACCAGTTTCCTGGACTCCCAGTCCAGTGCTCTCCCGACACCTTCACCAGGTGCTGTAGCCAGAGCCCTGCCACCCTGGCTCCTAATCTCAGTGCCCCCACCTGGAGCTGGGTGACCACCGGCCGTGACTTACCCCTCTGTGTCTCGGTAATGGGAATGACGCAGCGCCTACCTCCAAGGGCTGTTGCCACGGTGGTGCCTGGCACCTGCAAAGTCCCCAATCAATGTTAGCTACGATTATTATTTGCTCTTTGCCACATACAGCTTTGATTTCTCAAACACCCATTAATCGCTCAGCCCCTTCTGCGAGGGATTAAAAAAAAAAAAAAAAACCAGCAAATGAAATTCTACATGAAATCATCACTGTAATATTTCTGCTGCCAGGACAAATCATTAGGAGGGGGAAGGAAGCTGGCAGTGATACCACTGGCTTGCTCAGAATGAAGAAGGGACATTAATACGGCAGCTTCCCGTCTAATGGCTGGCCGAGGGGGAGGGGAGGGCTACTGGACGGAAGGGGGGAGGGGAAGGCCTCCCAGTTAAGAGCCCCCAGGAGGTGAAGGACTGTCTGTGCCCTGCACGGAGAGACCTGGGGCGAGCGGGGACCCCCAGGAACCCAGGTCTGGTGGCCCTCCCTCCCTTCAATGCAGGCGGAGCCCAGCCAGTCGCCGACTCTCATGCCTCCTCCCCGCAGACACAGGGAACAACTTGCTTTGGTGTCCGTTGAAGCTGGTCCCAAGGGACAGCGGACCTGGGTTCCTGCCTCTCTCTGTCCACCCCGTCTCCGCCCCCACCCCCGCCCCAGCCCCTTTCCTGGCACCGATGGCCTCAACTGGAGGGTATGGGCTTTGACTGCAGGTGTGGCTTTGAAAGCGATGACAGTGGGAGGGAGGGCGGGAGTGGCCTGGTAAAGGCCAAGTTTGACGCGGGTCTCCACGCTGCCTTTCTCAGACTCAGCCACCCAGAGTGTATAAAAGGACTGCGGTTCCAGGTAGACATGAATTTCTATCAAAAGGACTGCACTGCTTCGAGCTGAGCCATGCCCGGAGCCCAGGGCTCCAGCCGCCCGCGTCTTAGGAGGGGCTGTGGCTAGGCAAGGGGAGTTGCTTTGGCCCTGACTCTGGATCCAGGAGGAGAGGGCTGGGCCCTGGGGCCTTGCTGATCCCGTAAGAGTTTATTCCCTAGCAAGGGCTGGCTGGACACAATGCCTTGGCCCCGGGCTACCTTCAGCAGCCAAAGCCAACAGTGGCCTCGGCTTTCGGCCTTGCGCCAGCACGCGCTCCTTGGCAGGAGAGGTGGCCTGCGGGCAGAAGGAATGCTGTCTCGCTGCTCCCCAAGGGGCGGCTGGGAGTCGCGTGCCGGGCTCAGGCCTGGGATGTCTCAGTGGGCTGTGTGTCCGACTGGGGGTGGGGGGTAGGGGTTGACAGAGGCTGTGCGGAGGGACCTGTGACCTTCGGGGACTAGTATGAATTACCACACCGCCCACTCCCTGAGCCCCGGAAGCTACACTCAGCCTTGGCGGGGGGGGGGGGGGGTCCCTTCCAGAAGGTATGTCACACATAGATGCCGAACAGCGCGCCGTCACAGGATAGGACCCATGTTCCACTGGAAGTGGGGGTGGAGGTTTCTCTCAAGGAAGAAGAACTGCACCCCACCCCCCCGCAAAGGATGGCCAGGGCCCGAAGTGTACTGACAGCTTTGCGGGGCAGCGCATCTGAGCTCTTTGGTGCCGGAGTGAAAGCCCTCCGACTTAGGGCCCCTGCCTGCTCTACCACCCCAGCAGCCAGGCCTTCCCCAGGCCCTTGAACTTGGCCGTTCAGGGACAATCAGACCACTCTGTGCCTCCTTGCCTTTGCACATGCTGTTTTGTGAATGGACTAGCCATTCCCTTTTCCTCTCGCCTACCCTTAGCCTTCTCTGCCTGGCAGGCTCCTGCTCACCTTTCAAAACCCAGTTTCCCTTCCTCTGAAGGCCTTCTCAGATTCCCTCCAAGGACCCTCCTCGCCCCTCCTCCGCCTCCCCCTAATATCTTACATACACACATACCACCTGGGGCGATGGTTACATTGATTGGATTGTGGCTCCTTGATCCTCCATATAAACTACAACTGCATGTGTGCTCACCTGCTTCTTTTTTTTTTTTTTTTTTTTTTTTTTGACAGGCAGAGTTAGTGAGAGAGAGAGACAAAGAGAAAGGTCTTCCTTCTGTTGGTTCACCCCCCAAGTGGCCGCTACGGCCGGAGCTACGCCAATCCAAAGCCAGGAGCCAGGTGCTTCTCCTGGTCTCCCATGCGGGTGCAGGGCCCAAGCACTTGGGCCATCCTCCACTGCACTCCCTGGCCACAGCAGAGAGCTGGACTGGAAGAGGAGCAACCGGGACAGAACCGGCGCCCCAACTGGGACTAGAACCTGGGGTGCCGGCGCCGCAGGCAGAGGATTAGCCTAGTGAGCCATGGCGCCGGCCTCACATGCTTCTTCATATGTTTGTCCCACCTACTTACAAACCTCACCCGCCGTGGTGTCAGGAACAGCTATACCCAGCGTTTCCCAGCAGCCCCGTGCGTGCCTGGCCTCCCTGACACTGTGGACACTGTTGTCACATGTCACAGGGTGGTAAGTGGCCTGCCAGGGATCACACGATCAAGAAGGCTACACTAGGACACGTCCTGGTTCTTTTAGGCTGCAGAGCCCAGGATTTTCACTGCTTTCGGGTCACACTACCCTAGTACCAGAAGCTCTTCCCAGTTCCTGTCCCTACTGCCTGCCAGTACATGCCTGAGGCATGCGTGGGAACCAGGCAGAGCAGGTGAGGGACAGACGGTGTGACGCGAGCACTCTGACGCTGATCCCCACTGCGTGGCCTTGGACCAGCAGCAGGAGCACCCCTTAGGAGGGGCTTGTGCACAGTCTCAGGTTCCAGTAAGACCCACTGAGTCAAAAGCTGCACGGTTGACAAGACCCCTGGGGGGGTGTCATTTGAATACAAGTTGTCCTCACCAAAACTCATCATGAGGCTTGCTGTCCCTCAATGTGGCAGTGTTGGGAGGTGAGGCTTTGTGGGAGGTGTTTGGGTCATGGGATCAGAGTCCTCCCAAATGGATTAATTCCCATTGATCGTGGGGGTTCGCACTCTTCCGCACTCGCCTGCCCTTCTGCTTTCTACTGTGAGTTGAAGCAGTACAAGGCCCTCACCAGAAGCCAAACAGATGCTGACATCATGACCTTGGAGTTCTAGAACCATGACCCAAAATTAACCTCTTTCTTTCATACATTACCCAGTTGCAGGTTCTCTGTTGTAACAACAGAAAGTAGACTAAGCCAATGTCAAAAGTCTGCATTTTAATAACCATTTATTTTTTATTAACTTGTTTGAAAGGCAGAGTGATAGAGAGAGCCAGACACCAAGCGAGAGAGAGGGAGAGAGAAAGCGATCTTCCATCCGCTGGTTCACCTCCCAAATGACTGCAACGGCTGGGCCAGGCGGAAACCAGGAACCTGGGACTCCATCTGAGTCTCCCATGGGCGTGGCAGGAACCCACACACTTGGGTCGTCTTCCACTATCCTTCCAGAAGCATCAACAAGGAGCTGGATCTGAAGCGCATCAGCCGGAACTCAAACGGACACTCGACACTGGAGGCTGGCGTTATAAGCCTGGCCTAAGCTGCTGAGCCACAAGCCTGGGCCCCCTCAGAGCCTGCATTTTAAGCACCTGTGTCCACAAAGATGAGCCAGAGAAACTGGCAGAGTGGATGGCACAGGTCACTTCCAGCACAAGGGTTAAAAAAATTGAAAATTATGGGGGGCTGGCGCTGTGGCTCACTTGGTTAATCCTCCACCTGCGGCTCCAGCATCCCATATGGGTGCCAGGTTCTGGTCCTGGTTGCTCCTCTTCCAGTCCACTGGGAGGTTGCTCCACCTCCCAGTCCAGGAGGGCAGTGGAGGATGGCCCAAGCGCTTGGGCCCCTGCATCCTCATAGGAGACCAGGAGGAAGCACCTGGCTCCTGGCTTCGAATCGGCGCAGCGTCGGCCGGAGCAGCCATTTGGGGAGTGAACCAACAGAAGAAAGACCTTTCTCTCTGTCTCTCTATCTATAACTCTACCTGTCAAATAATAGTAAAAATTTTAAGAAATTGAAAATTACCTTCCTCATTCCTCTTTTACATTGCTAATTTACATTCTTAGGATATAAAAAGTATCCAGAAATGTCTGATCAAAAAGTTCATGGAGAATGGAATTTAAAAATAACCTTATTTTGATGCAAAAAAAAAAAACTTGTCATCCATGCAGCTTTTTCATAATATGGTTTTTTCCTTGAACTTTTTGAAGACTGATAATATTTTTTTCTTTGTTTGATACATTCAGGTTTAGGAATGAAAAATTGATGCTGCAGAAAGCCATTTGATGTCATTGGCTAGAGGTGAGCATGTAGGGGCCGGCGTTGTGGTCCCGGGGACTAAGCTGCCGCTTACAATGCCGGTATCCCACGTGATTATGGATTCCAGTCCCAGCTGCCCCACTTCCAATCCAGCTCCCTGCTAATGCACCTAGGAAAGCAGCTGAAGATGGCCCACGTGCTTGGGCCCCTGCTCCCACGTGGGCGACCTGGACAGAGCTCCAGGCTTCTGGCTCCAACTTGGACTAGCCCGGTCTGTTACAGCCATTTAGGGCGTGAACTAGCAGATGGGTGAGTTATCTCTCTCTCTCTCTCCTTCAAATAAATAAATTAATCTTTTTTAAAAAAGCTAACCATACACATACTCTTGCTTCCACTTCTAGGTGCAAGCCCACAGAAAGGAGTCACACGTGTCTACCAAAAGGCAGGTTCTACCGCGTCCGTAGCAAAGTGAACCCGCCCAAAAGCCCATCCAGGACACATGGTTCAGGAAATGGTGAAATCATCCCATATGGAATACTACGTGGCAAGAACAAACCATGAGTATCCGAGACGGGGTGGGTAAATGTCACCACCCAAATGCTGAGCAACCTTGCCTCCGGCTTCCTGCTAACACACCCTGGGAGGCAGCAGTGAGGGCCCAAGAGGGTTCCCTCCGCCCGCAGGGGAGACCTGGATTCCCGGCTCCCTGCTCCAGTCCAGCTGCACGTAAGCTAGTGTAGGCATTTGGAGAGTGAACCAGCAGATGGGAGCATTCTCTCTCTCTCTCTCTCTCTCTCTCTCTCTCTCTCTCTCTCTCATAAATAGAAATTTTCTTAAATCTTTTTTTTTTTTAATGTTGAACAAAAGAAGCCAGCCCACAAAGATGACGGCGGGTTCAAAGATAGACAAAGCTGCTCTCTGCACAAAGTGAGGACGCTTCGCTGGGGGAAAGCGGTGACTGGGAGAGGGAGCAAGAGGGCCTTTCTGGGGCTGCTGCGGCTCTGCGTCTCCTCCTGGGTGCTGTTACGCATGGGTGCTTTCAGCTTGTACAAATGCAGCAAGCTATAGGCTTCGAATATGTGCACTTCTCGGAATGTAGGTTATACTTCAATAAAAAGTTTTTTTTTTAAAGAAAAAAAGCTAATGTCGCCTAATGGCCTAAATTCTATGAATATGCAATAAACTTGCAGCACAGGAATTTTGTCCTGCAATTTGCCGCTGACTCTGAGTTCGGGAGGTGTCAGGGTAACAAAGCACCCCGGGGTGAGCATTTGACAGGAAGCATTAGCTGCCCCCCAGGAGCCTCAAGTACCTGATGGGTTTTCTTCTGCTTAAAATTAAAAACCTGCCCACAAAGATGCCCAGGAAGGGAGAATGCATCCACAACCCTCATTTTGCAACGTTATTAACTGTGGGAGTTGAACGCAGTGGGTAGTGGGATTCGTCTACGAATGCAGGCTGGACACCACGTTCCCATTCCTGGGGGATGAGGCAGCTGTGTCTTTATCATTACTCATGTGTGCATGCGCTCGCGCGCGCGCACACACACACACACACACACGTGCACGCGCACACATAGCCTCACCCGCAAAGGCATGAAGACGTCTGTTGCTTAATCAACAGTTTCTTACGGGCCACGGCACTTTGGCAGCAGAAGGAAGATCTCCCTTGAGTTTTGCACGTGCTGCGCACCCAGCCATGCTAATGACTTTCTGCGCCTGAGCACCGTCCCCTGAGGGAAGGGCCATGGTCACTCCCACTTTGCAGATGCAACTGGCAGCAGATGAAGACAGTAGTTTGCCCACGGTCGCACCGTGGCCATGGCAGAGCTGGGACCTCGTGCACACGGGGCATTCGATCCACTGCCACCAATGCCTTTAAGGCTTTACTGCCCCCCACCCACGCAATGTACAAGACATACCCGTGCTAAGCATTGTGCACTTGCTTATCTGAATTCCAGCTTCAGCTGAGCGGCCAGTACTTTATCTGCACCCCCTACCATTGGGCTCTGCATCTGCAGATTCAATCAACTTTGGATAAAAACTATTGGGGGAAAAAGGCATCTGTATTAAACGTGTGCACACTCTTTTTCTCTGTCATTATTCCCTAAACAACACAGTGGAACAACTATTTATGTAGCATTGGCACTGTGTCAGGCATTATAACTAATCTAGAGACGATCCAGTATATTGTATAGGTTCTATGTAGACACTACGCCACTTTATACAAGGAACTTGAGCTTCCGGGGATTTAGCTTGCTACACAGGGGTCCTAGAACCAAGACGCTGCAGATATCAAGGGACAATTGTAACACACCAAGGTGTGTCTGGACCAGGGGCCCGACTTCTCACTCAAGGCTCTCTCCGCTGGCTGCAACCCTTCCCTGAACCTCCTCACACTCTGCATATTGACAACCAAATCCATGACTTCCCCCAAATCTAAAGCCCTCTCAACCTTCGGTGGTGACCCGTGTCATCACATCATGTGACCAGCTGCCATCACTCCCCGCCTGCCATTCACCGGCATAGTGTCTAGAGGCGCTGGTTGACCTTGGAACTTGTAGGTCTCTTCACCCCAGCCAGATTGCAAACCCCGTCAGAGCAGGGCTAAATGCCATGTTTCTTGCACCCTGCTAAGTCAGGCCAGCTGTGCCGAGCTCCCACCACTGCAGTGTGCATAGGCTCAGCCCTAGACTATGGGAACGTGCACCCTTCCATAGAGCAAACCCAGGGGGCTCCTGAATTCACAGCCTGGTCATTCAGCCTTGTCACAGCCTCCTCTTCCACCTGCAACTGTGGTCCCAGGAAATAGGTGCTCCAATCATTTCTTGCTGCACCATAAGCCACCCCGAAACTTACAGGCTTCAAACAATGACGGTCACTGATTGTGCTCACAATTCTGCACCTTGGGCAGGTGTACACGGGGAGGATTGGTCTCTGTAGCACATGGCATCTTTTAGGGTAGATCGAGTGAGAACGAAAAGATTCACCTCTCCAGTATCTCATGCATGGCTGGCAAATCGGGGACGGTAGTCAGATGCAGGCTCAGCCAGAGCTGAGGACCAGGGGCCGTGGTCCCTCTGCGTGTGAGACTCTGCATGCACTGGGCTTCCTCACAGCGTGGCAGCTGGGCCCCAAGAGAAAGGCAGACAGACCCTGAATTGGCCCAGCCTCAGGAGTCAGCTAGTGTCACCTATGCCATCCTTTGGCAGCTGAGGCAGTCACAAAGACTTACCCAGGGTCAAAGTGACTAACAGAGACTTTACCTATTAACGGCTGTGCCAGGTTTCTAGAAGAGCAGGTGGGACTGGAAATACTATTGCTGGCAGACAGGGCTTGGCATTTGACACCACATTCACACTTTCTAACCACAGTCAAAGCCAGACTCTTGGAAACCCTTAGCCTCGAAAAAGGTATAGTGCTGCCCCTCTGGGTATTGACTTGGAGCTCAAGAAATTATAAGAAATAAAAATCAGGAGCTGGCACTGTGGTGTAGTAGGTAAAACTACCACCTGCAGTGCCGGCATCCCATATGGGCACCAGTTTGAGTCCTGGCTGCTCCTCTTCTGATCCAGCTCTCTGCTGTGGCCTGGGAAAGCAGTGGAAGATGGCCCAAGTCCTTGGGCTCCTGCACCCACATGGGAGACCCAGAAGAAGCTCCTGGCTCCTGGCTTTGGATCAACTCAGCTCTGGCACTTGCAGCCATCTGGGGAGTGAACCAGCAAATGGAAGACCTCTCTCTCTCTCTCTCTCTCTCTCTCCCCCTCTCCCTCTCCCTCTCCCTCTCCTCCTCCCTTCCTCCCTCCCTCTGCCTCTCCATAACTCTGCTTTTCAAATAAATAAAGAAATAAAAGAAATAAAATCCAAGGCACCTGCAAAACAACATGTTCCATAGGGTACCATTTATTTTTAAACATATTCACAAATTTTCATTTCTGCATACATGAATGTGTGTATAAATGTATTTTGTAAAATGTCTTAGTGAAGCAGTATCCGAGACATTACCAGGGCTCATGTCCGGGAAAGGGACTTGGACTGGGGGCCACTGGGAATAATATAGCAGACTGTGGCTTTATTCACGTAGCTTGAGTAATTTGTAGTGCTAATGTACTCTGGTCCATTGGATAATTAAAAATAGAAAAAGTACAAAATGGAGAGAAGAAAGAAGGCAAGAGTCAATGGCTTCCAGTTGTGTTAGAATAAAAAACAAAAGCCTTACCACGGCCCACGTGGCGACTGGATTTCTGTGTCTAACTTTTCCCTCTCCTGGAACCTTCGCCGTCTGAGTGCCCGCCTCCTAGTAGATGAGGTAAAGGGTCTTTCCGTGCTGACTTAGGGTCTGGCTTTGTCACTGACTTTGACCTGTAGAATGAGAGCAGAAGTTGTAGTGTGCTGGTTCCTGACCTTGACCCTAAGACACAATGGATACAACTGCCTCCTCGAGCTTTAGCCTCCTGACTAGTGAGAAGAGCTCATCCCAGGTGGCTGTTTCTCTGTCTGTCTTGGGCCCAGAATGAGAGAAACAGGGTGCTGCCCTGAGTCCAAACCAAAGCCAAGGACTCAGCCTTGGCCTAGAGCGCTGCAGCTGAGGCCCACTGAACTACAGGCCATCAAAAGACCTGAAAATGGGCAATGAACGTTGTTGCAAGCCATTGAGTCTGGGGGCTGTTTGTTAAGCAGCATTACTGCAACAGAAACCCGACTGGTGCAGCCTCCAAGCCCCAAGGGGTCTGGCCCTTGATGGCCATTCCCATCCCACCCCTCCTCACAATACCCCACTGGCCTTTTTTAGCGTCTCAAAGGCTTTTAGTCTTTCCACAAAAAACTCACGCTACCTAAACTACTTTTAATCCTTACTCTGTATCTATCATGAGTCACGCTCCCGACAGGAACTTCTCCAACGTCCACCACCTCCCACGGAAATGAGCTTGCGCCTTGTTTGGCTTTCTGATAACATCTGGTCAAGCCCGCAGTGTCAGTCTTCCTTAACGTGATTTATGAGTTCACATCTCTGTGGTTTGGGGGGTTTTGTCTCCCCCTTCATGGTACAGATAGTCTTTCGCACACAATGGCTTGAATCAAGCCTTTTGACTTTATAATGGCACCAAAGCAATATGCCTCCTGTAGAAATTGTACTTTGAAATTTAAGTTTTCTTTATTTGAAAGGGAGAGAGAGAGAGAGAGAGAGGAGAGATCTTCCATCTGCTGGTTCACTCCCCAAATGCCTGCACCAGCTGGCGCTGAGCCAAGGTGAAGCCAGGAGCCTGGAACTCCATCCAGCGCTCTCACATGGGTGGCAGGCCCTCAGGTACTTGGACCATCAGCTGCTGCCTCGCAGGCGCATTAGTTGGAAGCTGAATTGGAAGCGGAAGAAACTCAAACCCACCCTCCAATGTGGGCTGTGGGAGTGTCGAGCAGCTGCTTAACCTGCGGCCCAAGGTGCTCACTGCGTACTTTGAATTCTGAATATAATCTTCTCCTCTTCCAGGGCTAGCCATGGGGCACGGTCTTCTCTTGTGATCTTGGACAGTGGCTGCAGTTGCTGCTCTCAATCAGCCAGACAATCACAAAGATAAACCATCTGTATTCTACAGTGGACTGTGTCACCAACGTTTGTTGGATAAAAGTATTCAAAAAATTACATGAGACGTTCCCAACTTTATTGTAAAATCAGTTTTGCGTTGGATAGCTTTGCCCAGCTGCAAGCTGATGCAAGGGTTCTCAACACGCTCATCTGAGCAATAAAGATGCATGGGTTATGTGTATTCAGTACATTTTAAGATTTATTTATTTATTTGAAAGACAGAGTTACAGAGAGGCAGAGGCAGAGAGAGAGAGAGAGAGAGAGAGAGAGAGAGATCTTTCATCCACTGGTTCACTCCCCAATTGACCACAATGGCCAGAGCTGTGCCCATCCGAAGTAGGAGCCAGGAGCTTCTTCCAGGTCTCCCACATAGGTGCAGGGCCCCAAGGACTTGAGCCATCTTCCACTGCTTTCCCAGGCCATTAGCAGAGAGCTGGATCAGAAGTGGAGCAGCCGGGACTCGAACTTGTGCCCATATGGAATGCCAGCACTATAGGCGGTGGCCTTACCTGCTACACCACAGCGTAGTGCCACAGCATCGACCCCTTCAGTACATTTTATTTTATTTTATTTTTTATTTTTTGACAGGCAGAGTGGACAGTGAGAGAGAGAGACAGAGAGAAAGGTCTTCCTTTTGCCGTTGGTTCACCCTCCAATGGCCGCCACGGCTGGCGCGCTGCGGCCGGCGCACCATGCTGATCCGATGGCAGGAGCCAGGTGCTTCTCCTGGTCTCCCACGGGGTGCAGGGCCCAAGCATGGTGCAGGGCCATCCTCCACTGCACTCCCGGGCCACAGCAGAGAGCTGGCCTGGAAGAGGGGCAACCGGGACAGAATCTGGCACCCCGACCGGGACTGGAACCCGGTGTGCAGGCGCCGCAAGGCGGAGGATTAGCCTAGTGAGCCGCGGCGCCGGCTCCCTTCAATACATTTTTAACAGAATATTTTCAGCTTATGATAGCTTTGTTAGGACATGATTCAAGGAGCTTCTGTGTTGTGAGCTCCGTGAGGGCAAGGACGATGCCCATTTTGTTCATCAATAAATGCCCAGGGCCCAGGCATTGTGGCACACGTGGTTAAGCCACTACTTAGGACACCCAAATCCCATGTGGGATGGAGTGCTTGGGATCGAGTCCCACCTCTGCTTCGGATCCAGCTTCCCGCAGATGCACCGTGGTGGGCAGTGGATGATGGCCCAAGTACTTGGGCCCCTGACATCCACATGGGAAACTTGGATGGAGTTCTAGGCTCCTGGCTGCAGCCTGGTCCAGCATCCGCAGGCATGTTGCAGGCATTTGGGGAGTGAGCCAGCAGCTGGAAGCTCTCTCCCTCTTGTCATTCTGCCTTTCAAATGTCCTAATGGTGCCTGGAGCGTAGGGCTTTGTTGAACAAATGAAGATGGCTGAAAGCTTCCTAGCAAGCTACAGGAATCACAGAAGGGCTTCCTTCCCTGATGGACAGGGCTACCGCGGAGGACGTGGTGTTTAATCTGAACCCTGCAGGCTGGGTAAAACTCAACAGCAGCAAAGACGTGGCTAAGGGGAGCTCCAGCGACCCCAGGGAATGGTGAGATTCAGAAGAATTGCGCTAGGTCAAGGGCCTAATATGAAGAGCAGAGAGGTGCAAGGGCCTTCTCTCTCTGGCTGTGGCGTTCCAAGCTTCACCCAGCAGCCAGCAGCAAACCGTGGATGGGCTGGCGGCAAGAATGGGAAGTCAGGTGAAGAGAGTGAGGAAGTCTGTTCTGGAAGACACCAGTGGCCGGGGCCAGTCGCTGGGGTGTGAGAGGAGGAGGGCATGGGGCGAGGGGACGAGGAAGACCACTAAGCTACAGTAGTCAGGGCTGAAGGGCAACACAGGTCGGTGCTGCTCTAAAGGAGCTCGGGGTTGCTGGCAATAGTGACAGGGGCCGGCGCTGTGACGTAGCAGGTTAAACCCGCCTCCTGCGACACCGGCATCCTATATGGGTGCTGGTTCGAGTTCCGGCTGCTCTGCTTCTGATCCAGCTCTCTGCTGTGGCCTGGGAAAGCAGTGGAAGATGGGCCAAGTCCTTGGGTCCCTGCACCTGTGTGGGAGACCCGGAGGAAGCTCCTGGCTCCTGGCTTCAGATTGGCCCAGCTCCGGCCATTGCAGCCAATTGGGGAGTGAACCAGTGGATGGAAGACCTCTCTCTCTCTCTCTCTCTCTCTCTGTAACTCTGTCTTTCAAATAAATAAAATAATTGTTTTAAAAACATAGTGACTGGACATGGCAGAATAACTTCCATGTTTCAGTCTTAAACGACTAAGGGAAATGGTATGATGACTAGGAGATGTGGGGAAGACAGAAGAAGGGACTGGTTCAGTGGCGGATGAGTCAGTTTGCCGTGACTATAACAAAGCACCTGAGGCTGGGTACTTTATAAAGAAAAGAGGTTTTCCTTAGCTCATAATTCTCATCAATTTGGCTCTGGTGAGATGCATCTCATGATGGATGGCTTCACAACAGTGGGAATGTACAGGGAGCCGAACGCAACTGGGTTCTAGCAACTGCTAGAACTACATTAATCCCTTGGGAGGGTAGCACCCCAAAGAGCCTAAGGACCTCCCACTAGGCCCCACCTCTCAGAGGCTCCAGTGCCTCTTAACACTGCCACACTAGGGACCAAGCTTCCATGAACCTTTGGGAGAGATGCTCAAACTGTAGCCAACCCCGAGCAGATGGGAAGAGACTCGGTGTCATTTTGCACGCATCAAGTTTGCTGTGAGCACGGGTTGTCCAGAAGCCAACCAGGAGATGACTACCAGAAGTTGGGAAGGCGGCTCAAGAAAATGTCCCAGTTTGGGGTTCCCCAAATGCAGACTCCAAGACAAGGACTTGTGCAGTAGAGGCTTATGGGAAGGGGCTCTCCAGAAACCCTGATAGGGAACAGAGGAGGTGAGACAAGGTAGAGAAGGAAGGAAAGAGAGGGGGAGTTTGCAAGCGAGTTAGCTCTGGGAGCGAATGGAGCTTGCTGTGTGAGGGTGCTCTGGGAGACAGACAGGGTGTTCCGCCTGGAGTTCGCCCCCCCTCGGGGTCAGGAGCGAGGGGGGCTCTGCTTGCGGCCCTCTCATTCCTCAGCACCCCCAGGTTGCCATCCATACAAAAGACAGGGCTCTAGTGGCTAAAGAATAGCTTCGAGCAAGGAGATGCAGGCTGTGGGGGTTAGAAATGGGTAGCAGTGAGCAGAAATGGTAGACTGTTAGTCCCTGTTATATGCCACATCCTCCCTAGATACTTACAAGTAGGATCACATTCCATCCTTCCAAGAACCACTTAAAGGCCGGCGCCGCGGCTCACTAGGCTAATCCTCCGCCTAGCGGCGCCGGCACACCGGGTTCTAGTCCCGGTCGGGGCGCCGGATTCTGTCCCGGTTGCCCCTCTTCCAGGCCAGCTCTCTGCTGTGGCCAGGGAGTGCAGTGGAGGATGGCCCAAGTACTTGGGCCCTGCACCCCATGGGAGACCAGGAGAAGCACCTGGCTCCTGGCTCCTGCCATCGGATCAGCGTGGTGCGCCGGCCGCAGCGCGCCAGCCGCGGCGGCCATTGGAGGGTGAACCAACGGCAAAAGGAAGACCTTTCTCTCTGTCTCTCTCTCTCACTGTCCACTCTGCCTGTCAAAAAAAAAAAAAAAAAAAAAAAAAAAAACCACTTAAAAAGATGAAGAACCAGGGCGGCAGAACTGAAAGTGTGGGGTCACTGAGCCCCTCCGTGCCAGAAAGGCCAGGCAAGAAGATATGAGATCATGGCGGTTGCAGGGCATTGTGGGACGTGGAAACTTCTAGCCCCAAAAGCCCACTGTAGCAAGAAGTGAAGATAAAGAGACCTTACAAAGGCTGTTGGATGCTGGGCGTAGCAAGCCATGGCACAAAAGGCAAAGTAGAACCTGGAAATCCTACTGCTGTGAGTGGACAGGACCGAGTGATAGGACGTCTAAGATTCTAAAGGAAATGAAGCATTTCAATGGCTCTGATGTCAAGCGAGATGGCAAATGTCCTCAAGGGTGCCTGCTCCTGGGGATGAGAAGACCGTCTCCCAAGGGAGATCACTGTAAGCGTTCCCCCAAGGGCCGCCCCACCCACTGCCAACCTGCGCAGTTGATCTCAGTGCTGGGGAGACAGAGCCAGGCCCGAAGGGCCAGTTTTTGCAAATGCATCGCCAGGCTCTCTCAGCCACATGGAGGACACACGAGAGGAAATTAATCTATTGACATGGCGTGAAGGCAAAGAGCTGGTCGTGAAGAATTGGAGCAAGGGACTAGGAAACCATGGCCCACAAAGAAGGAAAGCTTGGTGAATGCTAGACAAATTAGTCATCGTTAGCAGTGATTGGCCAGCAGGCCTGCGCAGGCAGATGAGAGGCAAGGCACAGACAGCCATCGGCAAGTGTGCTAGAGGCTGTTCGTTGGGTCCTTGTCTCTAGCTGATGATGGCCGAGGCCCCAGGGGAGGTTCGGCGGTGACAGGCAGGACGGTGATCGTATCAGAATCCTCGGGGGAAGTCCTTCAGCGTCCAGGTGACCCAGCCAGCTCTAACTTCAGCAACTCTCCTTGTGACAGCGGTCCCCACCATGCCACCGCCTCCCGCTGCCTTCCATGGAACACGAAGGGGTGTCGCAGCATTCCTTCTCCCTTCCGCCACTGACAGTGACACGTGATGGCCTCACCTGTCTTTGGCCTGCCCTGCCCACACCCACAGTCAGCCTCCTGGCTGTGCAATGAGTGACACAGGCACACTCGCATCCCCAACCCTGATACCCAGTTCCAGGTGTGTCTTCAAAACCAGAGATTCCTGAAGGGACCATGGCCTCTCCCTGGGTGGAAACAGAAAAGGGCAAAACAGCTACTCAGGGCTGCAGGAGACGGCCAATGACCTCTCGAGACAAATGCTAGTCCTCTCCGCCGCGCACAGCAGCGGCGGGGGGCTGGCTCAGTCATGCTGTCCCAGGGCTGTCCAGGCGGCTGCGTGCCCCGTGGGGCCCATAGCTGTCACAGCTGCGGTGGCACTCCGGGCTCTCGTGGCTGTCGCGGCAAGCCTGGGCCCCCTGGGGACAGGCTGCCTAGGAGGATCCCAAGGAGACTGCCCTTGTCCTGGGCCCCGGGTGATTAATGGCCCCATCCACACACACACACTCACTCATCCTGTCCACAGACTGAATCTGGGCTAAGGCCCATAAAATAGGCAACAGCTATTGGCAAATTCATTAATTAGGATTCTGTTTGTACTTTTATTGTGAAGGAAAATCATTTGTCAGCTTAAAGTCAGACCCAGTGCCTGATGAGAACTGTTATTCTAAGATGCTATCGATTGACAGCTCCCACACGGCGTTCCCTCTCTGCCCATCGCCGTCACTCCCCCGCGCACCCGCCTCGGCCAGGGAAAGCCTCCTGTCCCTGCACTTGACCCGCAGCCTGGGTGGCAGATTTGGCCTTCCCCCCACCACTTCTTCCCTGCCGACCTCACCCCAGCTGTGTTCAAGACATCGCTGCACACCGTGGGCGACCGGCCCGACCCAGCTCCCAGGCGAAGCTTGATGACTCAAACTCCATTTCCTGTCCCAGCGACACAAATCCAGACCAACGAGGTGTGAAAAGAAGTCTCTCCTGGCCTTTTAAAAAGGTCTCAAAGGAGACAGGTGGTTGAGCGGCCAGTGTTGGAGGACCCGGGTTCTATTTCCGGTTCCAGCTCCTGACTCCAACTTCCTGCTAATGCAGACCCTGGGAGGCAGCAGTGATGGTTCAAATGATTGGCTTCCTGCCACTCAGTGCAAGACCTGGGTTGGGTTCCTGGCTCCCAGATTCAGCCCCCTGGGTGTTGCAGGCATTCTCTCTTGCTCTCGCTCTCTCTCGCTCTCGCTCTCTCTCGCTTCGCTCTCTCACTCTCCCTCAGATAAGTAAAGTTTGAAAAAATTTTTAAAAGAGAAGGACTCCCAGACAGAGCAGTCTTTTATGAAACCTTTGGACTTGTGCTGGAACGGGATGCCTGGAGCCAACGACGCTCTCTTGTGACCAAGAGGCAGGACAAAGGACCAACATTGACTGCTGAGCACGGCCAAACAAAAGGCTGGGAAGGACCTGGGGCCTCCATGATGTCAGTGAGCGCTGAATTCACCAACTAGGAATTGTCCTGCCTCTGGGCTTCTTGGCTACAGAGGATAATGGTCTCCCTATTGCCTGCACCGTTTAGAGTGGGCTTTTGTTATTAGAACTGAAAGCAGTGACTATAACTGCAAGCCTCCTGCTACAATATAACCAAGTTAGATTCTTTTAAAAATACATCTGTTTTATTTATTTGTAAGGCAGAGTGGCAGAGAGAGAAAGCTCTCCCATCTGCTAGTTCACTCCCCAAATGCCCGCAATAACCAGAGCTGGGCCAAGCTGAAGCCAAGGGCCCCAAACTCTATCCATATCTCCCCTGAGTGGCAGGGGCCCAAGCACTTGGTCATCTTCCACTGCCTTCCCAGGCACATAGGCAGGGAGTTAAAATGTAGCATCTGGGACTCAAACCGGCACTCATATGGGATGCCAGCATCACAGGCGGCGGTGTAAGCCCCTGTGCCACAATGGGCACCCCCAAATTCTTCATCCCCAGTACCTCGGAATGTGACTCTATTTGGAGATAAGGTCATTGCAGATGTAATTAATGAAAATGAAGCCGTACCAGTAAGAGTGGACCTCTAATCCAATGTGACTGTTGTCCTTATGAAAAGGGGACATGCGGACACACGACACACACAGGAAGAGCACCTGGGAGGCACTGCGCCCTGTGGGAACCTTGATCTTGGGCTTCTGGCCTCCAGAACCAGGAAACAACACATTTCCATGCTTTAAGCTACCCAGTCTGTGCCACAGGCTGAGTACTTGTCTACATGTTCGGAGACCGGAAGTGTTTTTGGATTTGGGATTCTTTTTTTTTCTTCAGATTTTGTAATATTTGAAAATCCGTGTGCGCTCTCTTGGGGTAGGGGACCCACATCTAAACACAAATCTCACTTATCCCTCGTATACGCCTCACACACCGAGCTTGGAATTCATCTGATACCTTTTTTCATGCATCTGCAATTTGAATGCGACCAGTCACATGAAGTCAGTTGTAGAACTTTCCACTCATGACATCATTGTCAGCATGCAAAAAGTTCCATATTTTGGATTTTCAGATTAAGGATGCCCAACCTGTACTGTGCCCTGGTAGCCCTACCAAACGAATTCAGTGCCTTACACAAACATCAGAGTGGGTGTAGGATATGGTGGCAGATTGCACCTGCCGGACGCCATCAGGCCAAAGTCATACCTTTTGAGTAGAGATTCTGTCCTCTTTAAAGTCCCTCCTAGTGTCCTCAGACACAGAGCTGCCTAGGCAGGCCAGCTGGGCAGCTGCCTAGGGTACCAGTCTGTTAGAAGGTCCAAAATACCGCTGGCATAAATAGAAATCCCCATGCCAGTTTCCACAAGTTCCTACCAAAGTAAACAGCAACCATACATGGAAATTTTAACAACACCCCTGGCTGGTCTTAAGCCCTCTCCCCGGGTATTTTTGTAATACACACATATAGCTGCCATCAGCTGAAATCTGAGACCAAATAAAGCATGCTGGGGCTTTCCTATTTACCGCAAACAAAAATTCGTTTTATTAGAGGAATTTGTAAACCTTTCAATCGGCGCCCTCCCCACCCCTCCCCCTAACACAGACCCAAATTGTCTGACTTGAGAAATTGCCAAGGAAAACTGAATCTGGGGGAAAGAGCTACAAAAACAAGAGCCGGTTTTCATTTTTTCTCTAACCAGAGGAGGTAAATTAGCCAGGAGTCCTGTCTGTACAGAAAATTGTTTAATTAATAAGTCAGTCCGACTCTGCTTCTAGCCCGTGCGGTATCCTTTATCTCTTTTTTTCATGCTAAGAGAGTCGCAGTTGGAGCAGGGGTTTGTGGCCACCCAGGGAAGGGACTACATTTCCTTGCTTCCCACAGTTAGGAGTGACCACGTGGAGACGTGCCATCACGTGACAGCTGTATGCCGCAAATGATGACGTTTCAGTTGCCGCTGAACCGCGTATGACAGTGCTCCCATCAGGTTGTGCTGTCTAAGGAGCTCATGGCCACCTTGGCTTCTGTGAGGACCCTCTGTGTCAGCACAATGATGAAATCGGCTAACGATGCGGTTCTCCGGACAGAGCGAGTGACACTCCACTGCAGTGGGTAGCCTCTGCGGCTGCTACTTCTTGGGCCTTTCCTCTTTCCCTCTGTCCACAACATGGACGTGCGCACTGCAGCTGCAACAGGTGTCTTTGACCGTGAAAGAACCAGGAAAACAGAGGCCATGCATGGTCGAGCAGTGGAATAGAAAGAGCCTAGGTTGGGTCTGGCGTGGCGGAGTCGTGGTCAGCCCGTACCCTGCTCGTCTCCAGATTGGCATGCGAGAAAGGATCCTGCCTCCACTTTGCTTTAGATTTCTTTCTCACTTGCAGCCAAATGCTGCCTTCGTAAGAAACCTTAATTTCCCGCCGCCATATGAAAAGGCACCATAGTATTCCCCTGTGCAGAGCACTGCTGGTGTAGCCTTGTTCCAAGGAAGCATGGCTCTCTCTCCTCTGGCTTCCACAGAGGCCCCGCTGGGTAGCTGGTGCTTTGATTGTCGCAAGACAGCTGTGAACCAAGGAGGTGGTTCTGAAACATGACCGCAAATTCTTTGACATTTCTCCCATCCATAGGTAGGGTCTGACTCCTTCCTCTTGAATGTAGGCCACTCTTAGGGACAGGTTTCTAGCCAAGAGAATATGGTGGAAGTGATGCCCAGTGACTCCTCCCACTCTAATGGCTTCCACCTGAGTCTCTCTCTCTCTCTCTCTCTCTCTCGGGACGCTCACTCTTGGAAACCAGGCAGCCACTTGGAGAGGCCACATTTAGACACTCTTGTTGATAAATCCAGCTCAAGTCTCAGCCAACAGCCAAGGTCAAGTGCCAGACATGTTGCCGAGCAGGCCTTCAGCTCCCAGCCACCCCAGCTGATACCGAGGCAAGCGGAGAAGACCCGTCTCCGGGAAGCGCTGCCCAAACCAAGTGTTCACAAAGAAATCCAGTGCTATTATTATTTTAAGTCACTGGGTTTTGGAATGGTTTGTCGTATGGCAAGAGATCATTGCAACAGCTGCTGCTCTGCCCACATCCTGTGTGTCAGTCATTGGATGTAGGTCTCCAGCTACCCTCAGAAGCTTCTAGAAAGTTCCAGCCTCATTTCAGTGGATTCCAGAGAAGGCAACAGGCGTCCTGGGCTGTACCTGGAGGGAAGGCTAAAGGGGGCACAGGTTGGTCATGTCAAGTTTGCAAAGGCCAGAGGGAAATGGCTGCACCTCCCTGCCTGGCAGTTGAAACTAGCAAGTGTGTGCATGCTCCAGCGTGTGTATCCTCACAAACACACACACACACACACACACACACCCCAAGCTGAAGCTCAGGCCGGAGTCCCAGCACCAGGGCCCACAGGCAGCACCGCTCATTAAGCCTTCTTGCCACCTGAATATTCTCCTGGCAGGGCCCAGCTGAGAGGGCCCCATTCATTCTATGACGTTCGGCAGGAAGCAGTTACCTGGGGGGGTAGGGGGGAGGCGCTGACATGTCCAGGGACCATTTCTCAACATGAGGCTTCAGGCGCAGCAACTGTAAGAGAGGAGATGTAACTTAGGGGAGAGTGCCCGTAGCTCTCTACTTCCTGCTGTGTACTGTGTTCGCCTAGCCATGCCCAAACTCCCAGTGTAACTGGACTCCATGAGAAAACACCTTTAAGGAGGCGATTACAGTTAAATGAGGTCATAAGAGAGGGGCCCAGATCCAACAGAATTATGTCCCTTTAAGAAGAGAGGCCGCGGGGCCAGCGTGCTGGCACAGTGGGTTAAGCCATCCTCTGTGATGCCATGAGCGACGGTTCAAGTCCCAGCTGCTCTGCTTCCAATCCAGCTTCCTGCTCAAGTGCCTGACAAAGCAGAAGACATCCAAGGACTTGGTCCCCTGCTACCCATGTGGGAGACCCAGATGGAGTTCCTGGCTCTTGGCTTCAGCCTGGCTCAGCCCCAGTTGTTGCAGCCGTTTGAGGAGTAAATCAGTGGATGGAAGAAATTTCTCCTTCTCTGTCTCTCCCCCTCTCTCTGTACCTCTACCTTTCTACATTTCTTTTTTTCATTATTATTATTTTATTTATTTGAAAGAGTTACAGAGACAGGTAGAGAGAGAGAGAGAGGTCTTCCATCCATTGGTTCACTCCCCAGATGGTTGCAACAGCCGGAGCTGCACTGATCTGAAGGCAGGAGCCAGGAGCTTCTTCCGGGTCTCCCACATGGGTGCAGGGACCCAAGGACTTGGGCCATCTTCCACTGCTTTCCCAGGCCATAGCAGAGAGCTGGATCGGAAGAGGAGCAACCGGGACTAGAACTGGCGCTCATATGGGATGCCGGCGCTGCAGGCCAGGGCTTTAACCCGCTGTGCCACAGCGCCGGCCCCACTCAACCTTTCAAATAAAATAAAATGAATCCTTTATTAAAATGTTTAAATCTGTCTAAACTAGGTCATAATTACTTTGATTTCTAGATTTATTTGAAAGCAGAGTTACAGAGAGAGGGAGATAGAGAGAGAGGTCTTCCATCTGCCGGTTCACTCCCCAAATGGGCACAATAGCTAGAGCTGGGCCGATCTGAAGCCAGGAACCAGAAGCTTCTTCCAAGTCCCCTATGTGGGTGCAGAAGCCCAGGGACTTGGGCCATCTTCTACTGCTTTCCCAGGAGCACTAGCAGGGAGCTGGATGGGAAAGTGCAGCCAGGATTCAAACCAGCACCCGTATGGGATGCTGGCACTGCAGGCAACAGGTTTATGCACTGTGCCCCTGTGCCGGCCCCAAAATGAGTCTTTAAGAAAGATGAAAAGGGAGAAGAGATGTCAGAGAGCTCACCTCCCCTGCAGATGGCACCTGCACAGAGGAAGGGCGTGCTGGAGACAGTGAGAAGGCAGCCACCTGCGAACCGAGGAGAGAGGCCTCGGCAGCATGCAGGCAAGCCAGGACATCCACCCTGGACTTGTCCCCTCCGGAACGGCGAGACTGTCATTTCTCTTATTGACATCACCAAGTCCGCGGCCTTCTGTCACAGCAGCCAGAGTAGACCACTATGCTCCCTGAAGGAAACAACGAGGGAAAGAGCAGGCAAGAGGCAAGACCACAGGCCACTGTCACCTCCCGGTCGGTGGCACAGGGGAGAGCTTTATCCTGCCGCATGCTGGCCGCACAGTCCTGCGCAGGATCCCCCGCAGGCAGCCTGGCCCAGGGCGCATTTTCCAGAAAGCCCCATCCTTTGTGTCTCTCCCTGGTGTCAAGCATTTCAGCCTTGGAGTGGATAAAAACTCACCCAGCAGGGCTCCTTCCTCCCCCTGCCCGTGTGTGTGTGTGTGTGTGTGTGTGTGTGTGTCCTGCTGCCAAGCAGCAGAGGCTAGGGGCACCTGGGAGAGCCCTCTGGCCAGGGCAGAGGGGACACAGAATCTGAAGACAAGGGCCTGCACCTGGGTCCCTGAAGCTGGTACCCTGGCAGCCTCCCTCCAGCTCAAAATGAGCCAGTCAGCTTCCAATCAGCCTCCTGGCTTGGAGGTTCTGCTGCCTTCTCTCTGGCTTCCTCTGTGCTCCCAACTTGAGTGCAGCCGTGTGCCATCCCTCACTTCCCCACCCCCACGGGAAGAAGGAGGAGGGATGGTGGCAAGCAGGAAAGGAGGAAGGGGTGGGGGGAAATGCCTCTGCCGCCCTGCCCCCTCTCGTCATGCCATCTCGTTGGTTCCTCCCTCTCCCCCTTAAGGGCACTGAGCAGGAAGCCCTTAGCCACTCTGCTGCCATCTGCCCTGTTGGAGCCGGAGCCCAGCAGAGCTACACTGCAGCCAACGTAGACAGTCTGGCAGGACTCCAAGACTTCCGGGTTAGGACCCCAGCTTGCAACACGTTACCAAGCAATCTCTCATCTTGCATTCGCTCAGCGAAGTCGCCATCAATATTCATTCCACAACTGCAGGCCAGGCCCTGTGCACAGGCACAGCCCTGAGCAAGGTGCATGCGGTCCCCACTTTCTCCTTCTGACAGAGACAGACAATGAGCAAATGGCAGATGCTATTAAGTCCTGTGCTACAAGGCAAGACAGGGTGCCGTGGTGGACTGACTGGGGAGCTCCCTCAGGCGACCTGGAAGCCAAGTTCCGGAGGACCCAAAGACGGCAGGTGTGTGGCTATTGCATGGAGCATCCCACGCAGGGGAGCAGCTACGATGAAGGCCCTGGGACAGGAGTGGACTTAGTGAGGTCTAGAAAGCCTAGGAAGGCCATTGTGCACAGAGGCCCACAGCAGCACCCACCAGGCACCAGCTCACACAGGGCTGCACACGCCAAAATAGGGAGTTGAGATTACGGCTGGGGTTAGGAAGGGGAACTGACCTACTTGGATTTCTGGTTTTTTGCAAGATTGCTCTGGGGGCCAGCACTGTGGCACAGCAGGTTAAGCCACCACTTGTGATGCCAGCATCCCATGTGAGCACCAGTTTGACTGCTCTGTGTATGCTTCAGCTTCCTGCTAATGCGGCTGGGGAGGCAGCAGAAGATGGCCCAAGTACTTGGGCCCCTGCCACTGATGTGTGAGACCCGGATGGAGTTCTGGGCTCCTGGCTGCAGCCTGGCCCAGCTTTGACTGTTGCAGACATTTGGGGAGTGAACCACCAAATGGAAGATGTCTCTCTCTCTCTCTCTCTCTCTCTCTCTCTCTCTCTCTCTCTCCCTCCCTCCCTCTCCCCCACCCCCTGCTCTTTAAATAAATCATTAAAAAAAAAAGAAAGATAGCTCTGCCCATAAGATATCTATTCACTACAAAGGGGAAAACAGTGGTCAAGGTGGACGCCAGCAATCCCAGGCCACGAGGAGGTCACGTGGCTCCTGATACGCTGCACTGCGGACAGGACGCATCACTGGGGTGGTGCTCTTACCAAGCAGGCACAGTAGAATCTAGTCACGAGCAACAGCAAAGCCAAACTAAGGGACAGTCTTCAAACTAACAGGCCTGCAGTCTTCAGAAGGAGGTCCCAGGGACATGACAATTGAACACCATGTGCGATTTCCAACTGGATCTTGGACCACCCAAATATTTTTTTCTTTTGTTGTAAAGTGCATTACTGGGACAACTGACAAGATTGGAATAAGATCTGCAGATCAGATAATTGTATTGTATCAGTGTTAATTTCCTGATTTTGATAAGCTGTACTCTGGTTATTTAAGAAAATGTTGTCTCAGTTCATTTTGTGTTGCTGTAACCGAACTCCTGAGATCAGGTGGTTTATAAAGAACAGGGGTTCATTCGTGCTCACTGATCCAGAGACCGGGAAGGCCAAGAGCGTGGTGCTGGTGTCTGGTGATGGCCCTGTGCTGCTTTGTCTCGTGGCAGAAAGCCGAAGGGCAAGTGGGTGTGTACAGAACAGGAGGAGCCTCCTTGCCTGCTAGCAACCTGCTCTCGCGGTAACTCACCCAATCCTTGCTGAGAGAGAACCCACTCACAGTACACAGGCACTGATGGAATACCCGGCACTAGGCCCTGCCTCCCCACACGGCCCCCACGGAGGAGTTAAGGCTCCAACATAGGAGCTTTGGGAGAAGCCACTGAACTCAGAGCAAATGTGCGTGTTGCTGTTGTCTTCAGGATGGAGCCATCTTCTACTGCTTTCCCAGGCCACAGCAGAGAGCTGGATCGGAAGTGGGGCAGCCAGGACTCGAACCGGCGCCCATATGGGATGCCGGCACTGCAGATGGTGGCTTTACCCGCTACACCATAGCACCGGCCCCCTGCATTTAGAGATCAGGGAGCGTGGTGCCTGCAACTTAATCTCGAAAATTTCATGAGCGCGCGAGCGTGTGTGTGTGTGTGTGTGTGTGTGTTTAGCCGGAGAAAGAAAGACTCTGAGCATGCCCTCTTAGCACTGTTTTTGCAACTTCCTAAGTCTGAAATTATTTGACAAATCAAACTCATCTTCAGTGAAGATTCAAACGGTGTCCTTGGGTGGCTGGGTGGGGTAGCAGTGTCGGGGGCAGGAGCAGCCCGAGAAGAACAGGGCCGGGGACAGCCACAAGGACCTGCTGGGGGATGGCACGGCCACAGCTGTCCTCGCAGAGGTCAGGGCAAGGCGGGTTTTCCACCTTAGGAAAGCTGTTCGGCGTCCACCCTGGTGCCCGCCACGTGGCTCCACGATCATCCTTTGCAGTCGTGCCGGAAACAAATCCAACAAGAAATCCCAGGGAGGCCAGAGCAAAGTGTCTGCGACTCAGCTGGGCTCCGGAGGCCCATCAGGACAGGGAGCATTGTCACCTGCATTGCGGAGTGTCCCCCACTGCCTGGCACCCCTTGGCCGGCCTCAGTGGCTCAGGGAATAAGGGCTCTCTGGGCCTCAGCAGGCCTTTGGCCAAGATCCCTTCAACCCAAACCCAGGGCAGCCAGAAAGAATAAAAGAACAGACTTTCTCCGGGGGCTACCCCTCCCGGGCCTGCTGCAAGGCTGCCTCACCAAGCAGGGGTTGAGCTGCACCCCCTTCCCCTCCCCCTCCCCAATGCCACACTCCTTAAATAGGGGGCCAGCCGCAGGGCTAATATGGCGGAGCCCCGCAGGTGCATGGGGGCCCTGCCGGCCAGCACGCATCCTGGAGGAGTCTGAGTGGTCTGCATCCCCCGTGCCAGCCTACTGCCCGTGGCCCCTTTCCCACTCTCCTTGTCATGCACACAAACGGTCGCCCGCGGCCAGGGCACTCTAATGGAAGCCCCTTCCCCGGGGGCTCAGCAGCTCACCACGGGACAGCCCCCCACAACACGCATGCAGCCTGCTTCGCTGGATTAGAGGCCGGTGGCACGGCGGTGGCAGGAGGAGGAGGCCAGATTGCTATCAGCGGCCCCTAGGAGCACCTGCAGCTTTCTTCCCACACACTCCTTAGTGGAGACAGCCAGCCCAGGCCCAGTGACTCAGCCAGCGCTGTGGGCCTGTGTGTCAGGCCGGGGCCCTGGCACCTGGCCAGCTGGGAGGCTGGAGGGTTTGCAGGCTCATAAAAAGAAATCGCTTGTTCCTCTGCCAGACGAGAATGCGCCAGGTGGAGCTGGGAGAGAAGAAAGGCGTTTCTGGTGCCGAGCTCTTCACGCCCAAGAGCGTGTCCTCCTTCACGTGGGGGGGCGGGGGGCTGGCGAGCATCTGGGGCTTCTTCAGGACACGCAGCAGGCATGGCAGGGAAGGCCCGCCCGCCACTTCCTGGAGCCACCTTTGGGAACCGCTAAGGACGTAGGACCAGGCTTCCTGGTTAGTTGGTTGGTAATGAACTCAAACTCATCACAGACAGACGCTTGGGCAAAGTGCAGTAAAAATGAGTTGCCAGGCAAACGAAATGAAAAACAGACACTCAGCATGCCAAACGCAAGCCTTGACTTTGATCATTGGGACTCAGACAGACGCACACTCTGTCCACCGGCTCTGAAGCTTTCCAAGCACTTGGTCCCAGTATCTGTACTTAGCTCACCGAGGACAGGTGCCAGACGGCCTGTGGACTGGCACTAGCCCTTGGAGCATGCTTGGAGTAACAGTGGCAAAGCGTCAAGGGCAAAGTCTGCGGGTTCTGAGGCCGCCCCCATCATTAACAGCTATGAGCCACACTCCCTCCACCACGCGCGGTAGACTCGTGGGTCAGCGATGCCAAGGGAGATGGCACTTACTCATTTGGCTCTGGCTGACCCATTCACTGGTCTACACCGGCCCTGTTAGGCAAACGCCCAGCTTCCTCAGAGCTCCACCGCCTGCCCCTCTTGTCTACAAGATGGAGCTTAGGTACACAGGGCGGGACAGTAGGATTTATGCCAGTGCTTCCCCAACTTTAATGTGCACGCAAAATGCAGGTGCCAACTCAACAGGTCTGGGGTGGGCCCCAAGATTCTGGTTCCTACCAAGCTCTTTGGAGCTGGTGAGGTTGCTGGCGCTCAAAGCACACTTTGGACAGCAAAGGTTTATGGGACCTTATGGAGGGAGAGGAAGCAGGACCTGGTACACCCTCACCATACTGCCCTACCTGTGAACCACGGGACCCCGTCCAGAAGCTTCCAGTGGAGTGAATGATGTTGGCTGACTCCAGAATGGTGACATAGCTAAAGAGTGAGCCTAAAGAAACCCTGATCCAAATCTCTGGGCACACACATTCTGAGCCCCCTCACCCCAGTGCCCTGCTCTGCAACCCCCCCATCCCCCCCCAGCTGTCACTGGTGCCCTGCCACCTTTGAAGACTCTATGATGTCCTCCATCTGGGCCTCAACACGGATCCCTCCCACCATCCCCACGTGGGGGCACCCAGGAACCACCAGGCACTGTTGCCAGCCCCCATCCCCCACACTCCATGTCAAATAAGAGAATCTCTCTCAAGCCCTCCCTCGGCAACTGGGAGACTGGGCGCACTTCCCAGGGAGACCTGTGGCTGTTACCCCATAGATAATTAGTGAGCACCTACTGAGTGCCGGCTACCAGGTGACACCCCCAGGCCGTCACCGTCCTGCTGTCTCAGCACTGCCAAGATCAGGGTAATGACATCACCAGCATGCCCTGTGGAAGGATCTGCTCAAGCCCCCAGCTCTCAACGCAGCTGCCAAGAGCTGCCCGGCCAGGAGCAGACCCTCTGGGGGCAGGCCACCCCCAAGGACTGGCTGCTGCAGAGGTGTCGCCTGGGGGCCACCCAGCATCCATGGCTGCGGGTGCGTGGGTCTGGGGCCGGCCAGGGCCTGGGCTTCCTCTCAGCGAGGGGTGTGCTGACAGCACAGTGGAGGGGCCACTGCCTGGGGTCTTGCAGCACAGCTGACGGGTCCACGTAGTGTCCACCCAGGCTGAGGGACCCCCCAGCTAGGAGGGGAGAAGAGAGACTATTCTGAGGGCCATCTGGCTCTCGGTTTGCTCACCTCTGAGGCGCAAACGGTGCACGACTTACCAGGAACTCCCATCAGGGCTATAATAAGCCGGCCCGGAGGTCCGCCCACTGGGGTGGGGGGAGGGGCGTCCACACCCCTACTGCAGGCGGCTTGGCCTCTGGCCCACGGCCAATCGCCTGCCCCCCAAAGGTGGGGTGTGTCGGGAGCGAGGCGGGGACCACTCCCAGCGCCTGGAGAGGCAGCAGCTGCCCAGGAGGGAGGAGACGCCCCTTCTCTAAATATTTTCTCTCCGGTCCAGGCAGGGCCACAGTCAGTCAGGGGGCTGAGAGCACCCCCTGAGGACGGCCTTTGTGAGGAAACAGCAGCAGGCAGCGCTGGCTCACTGGCTGGCTCCCCGGCGCTCAAGGGGCGAGGCCACCCTCCCAGTCCTGGGTTTGGGCCAGAGCGCCCACTGTGACTGCGAGGGGGTTGTGGGCCCAGGCAGACCCCAGAAAACAGTCCCCAGCCCTCCACTCCGCAGCCCAGCCGGGGGTTTGTTTTCACAGCTGCTCCCTCCGCCTCGGCTCTTCCAAAGAGCAGGGGCATCTTGGGGACAAGAACGCGGCAGAGAGGCAGGAGGCGGCCCGGGCGGTCCAGCACTCACCAAAACTAGCCAGCCACCCAGAGGAGGCAGCTAGGGGCCTAGAGGTCAAGGTCACGCGCTCAGAGACGCCCTCACCTTGCACCTGTGCTCTCCAGACAGCCCTGCTTCTCCGTAGGCCAGGGCTTTGGGGCACAGCCCTTGGGGGAGGTGCCAGGCTGGCAGCTTGAGCACGTGGGATAGAGGCCCACCCGCTTGAAGTATTTTATTTACTTCTTTCTTATTTACAGACAACCCCTCCCCCAGCACACATACGCACACACGCACATGCACACACACACTGGGAATGAAATCAGTCAGCTATGCTGATGAGGAGGAAAGCACACAAGACTGAAAGCAAGCAAGTTTGTAGCCAGGCCTGCAGTGCGGCCGGAGCGAATGAAAAGAGACAGGTGCCCAGAGACCCTGCCACCCTGGTGGCAGCCTGGCCCAGGGAGGCAGAGCTGGATCCAGGCAGGGCGAAGAGCACCTGCCAAAGGGGAGGTCCAGACTCAGCCCCCAGGCCCGTCATCCTTGTTCTGGAGAATTCTAGGCAGTCCATGGGGGGCGCGAGCTGGGTCAACCCAATGGTCCCTGTGCTTTGGGGGAGTTTTGGCCACATCGGGGACCTTGGGAGACAAAAAGAAGAGCTCTTTTTCTCCAAGCACTCTTGATGCCCCCTGGGTTAAACGAGAAGTTGCCCTCTGCGTCCTGGGGCAGGGTGAGAAGGGGGCTGCAGCTTGCAGGGAAATGTTCGGGCTTACGTCAGGGCTCCCGTCTTGAAGATTGGATCTGGAAAATGCTCCGGTTACTGTTGCAGTCTAGCCTGTGCTGAAGCCCTCAGGCCCCGGATATAGAGCCTAGCACAAGCAATCTCTCCTGCACATCTCTCAGTCAGACGAATAACCCGAGCGCCTCTCCCCGGGCTCTCCCTCTGGCCGTGGCAGACAAAAGTACTCGCCCAAGGTCAGCTAAGGAAGAGCGGCCGAGGGAAGCTGTCTTTGGCCTCTCCCAGAAGCAGGATTTGGGGCTAACGGGTTTATTGGGGAGCGGGGCAGGGAGGCAGGGCAGGGCAGGGCAGGGAGGCAAGCAGTAAGGTAGGTATCAGAGTGAGACCCTGGGGTGGCCCTACCAGGCCTCTTGCGAAACAAGAGGGAGGTGGGCAAGCTGGGGTATTCATCCTCTACTTCCCCACCCACGGTGGCCTGGCGGATGCCCCCTGGGACATGGCAGCCAAGCCCTCGGGCGGGATTTTCCTGTCCTCAGAGAGTGTTCTGGACCGGTGAGTACCAAAGGGACCAATGTTGGGTGCCAGCAGCAGCAGTTGAAGAAGTTGGCCGCAGCCGTGCATGAAGGCAGAGTTTGGCTGGGTTCCCTGCACTGGGTCACCCCTCACTGGGTCTGTGATGAGCTCAGCCTGTCAGTACTTGAGCTGATAGCACTTGGGGATGGGGTACAAACAGCCTCCCCCAACATATGCAAGACCCACACACGTATGAGCGTGTGCCACTTAAACGGGATTGGGTTTTTGGGGGCGGCTTCTGTTTGGGGATTCCCTAGAGGACTGGGAGCTGTACTGTGGCCACTTGGGGTACCTGCATCCCATATCTGAGTACCTGGGTTCAAGTCCCAGCTACTCTACTTCCCATCCAGCCTCCTGTTAATACGCACCCTGGGTGGCAGCAGATGATGGCTCAAGTACTTGGGTCCCTGCCACGTAACATTGAACTTTTGCCTTCTGAATTCAACCTGGCCCAGCCCTGGCTATGTGGGCATTTGGGGTGTGAAGCAGCAGATGAAAGCGCTCTCTCTCTCTCTCTCTCTCTGCCTCTCTGTAACTCTGCCTTTCAAATAAATAAATATATCTTTAAAAAAATGTTTATTTGAAAGACAGAGAGAGACAGAGAGAGAGAGAGAGAGAGAAATATCTTCCATCCACTGGTTCACTCTTCAAATGGCTGCAGCAGCCAGGGCTGGGCCAGGCCAAGGCTAAGTGCCAGGAACTCCATCATGGTCTCCGACGTCGGTGGCAGGAGCCCAAGCACTTGGACCATCATCTGCAGCCTTCCCAGGTGCGTTAACAGTAGCAGGAAGCTAGATTGGACCGGAAGAACAGCTGGGACTCGAACAGGCACTCCCATGTGGGATGCCAGCACCGTGAACAGCAGCTTAACTCCCTGCACCACAGCACCGGCCCTCACAAATATTTTAAAGTGTGCAACTCAGCGGTGTATGTACAGCGCACTACTATCTGAGTGCAGAGCCCATTACCACCAAGAAAGAAAGCCCCGTCCCCATGAAACAGGCACTCCGTGCACCCGTCCCTCCAGCTCCCTCCCATAACCGCTAACCTACCCGTTCTCTCTCCAGAGTTGCCTATGCTGAGTGTTGCATTACAAGTGGACTCACACAGGCACGCCCAGCAGTGGGATTACCGGCTCACGCGGGGAGGATACGTGACACTGTTGCCACTGAGGCTGCGCTACTGTCTCCGGCCACCAGCGCTCAGCGGGGCTGATTTCCTTCTCCACAGTCTCACCGCCACTGGTTACTTCCCCTTCCTCTCCTCTCCTTTCCGTTGTTTTTAACAATCATCCTATGGGCGTGAAGCGGCATCTCACTGTGGTTTGGATTTGCATTTCTCGAATGACTAATGACGTGGAGCCTTTCCGTGTGGTTATTGGCCCATAGATTTTGCTAAGATGTCGATCCTCCCAGCGATAATTACCCTGGAATTAAACCAACACACACGCGTGGACTGAGCTCCATAGAGGAGGGCATTCTAGAAGCCCCTGGACTTGTGTTCCCTTGGTCCAGATGTCAGAGCCAGTGGGAGACTTCAAGGGCCTGCAGGGGGGCAGCTCGGCAGTGGGCAGTAGCTGACCTACCTTTTTCCTTCTTTGGGAGAAATTCCCAGGATTCAGATCACCAGGACAGAGGACAGCCATTATTGGGTGTAGCCCTTACTATGTTCGCTTGAGCTCGGATACCACTGTACTATTTTCAAGGTGTTTGGCAATGACATATAACGTTGTTTGGTATTCGTATGTGACATAACTTTTATTTCAACATGATATTATATTTTCTTTTTGGGAGTTATCTTTGTATTTGGCTCATTTATTAATATTTTCTTATCAGTTCAGGCGAGGTCTTTCATACAGTAACAGGCTATAGCAATCACTTTTTTTTTTCTTTTTTGCCCCCTGTCTGGTTTCTCTTTGTAGTTTCGTTGGAATGTGCTTTCGGTCATTTTTTTCCTTTGTGTTAGGCATTTTTGATTATCTGTACTGTTAACCTTTATTTCTCTTTTCTGATTTCTTCCATCGCGTCAAACTTAAAAAAAAAAAAAAAAAAGTCCTTCCCCGGGGGGAGGGGGGGCAGAGAATGGATCTCAGATGCAATCCTCAGAAATCACAAAGCTCCTCTGATGGCTCAGGTGACAGTGCTTCCCCTGAGTCCCCAAGGCCTTCCCAGAGAGAGGGGCTGAGGAGAGATCATCCAGGGTCATTAGAAAGAATACGGGCTGCAGAGGCAGACTCCTGAGTTGAAACCCCAGCTCTATCACGTGGATAAGTTACCTGATCCTCCGTGCCTCAACTTACTCATCTGTAAAATGGGGGTAACAACAGGCGCCACTTAGTGGGGTTGCTGAATAGATTAAACGGTGCCCTAAGTCTGAGGAAGGGATCGGGTAACTTGTCCACACGATACAGCTGGGATTTAAACCCTCAAGTCTGGCTCCAGCCCAGGCTCTTCGTAGTGACACCGTCCTCGGCCAGCTTTTCCTTCTTCGGTCTTCTGTTTGCTTGGGTCCAGGGTTAACAGAACACCTTGCCTGCTAAACCGGGAAAGTGAGCTCACCCCGTCTGCCTGCTCACCTGCAAGGTGCTCTCTGTCTTTACACACCGAGGGGCCAGGCAGCTGGGGCTAAGAAGAGCCCTGCTTGTTCCGTCATTTGGGCCTCGGCTGCGGTGACTGCCACCCTATCATTCCCCTGCCATCAAGGTGACTCAGCCTCAGGAATTTTAATTGACCTGGAATGAGAGACTCCATTGACCTGGAGCTGTGGCCTAGTAGACTAAGCCTCTGCCTGCAGCACCAGCATCCCATATGGGCGCCGGTTCAGGTTCCAGCTGCTCCTCTTCCGATCCAGCTCTCTTCTATGGCCTGGGGAAGCAGTAGAAGATGGCCCAAGTCCTTGGGCCTCTGCACCTGCATGGGAGACCCGAAAGAAGCTCCTGGCTCCTGGAGTGACCCAGCAGATGCAAGATCTCTCTCTCTCTCTCTGTAACTCTGCCTCTCAAACAAATGGGATAAAATCTGAAGGAGGAGGAGGAGGAGAAAAAGAAAGGCACCTCACTGACACCAGTGGAGGAGTCGCAGGAGGGCCTTGGGGCTGGGGTTCCGGTGCCTGTGATTTTCAGATGGCGGAGTCAAGTCCCGAGAAAGCTGGTCAGAAAGGGGGGGAAGCAGATAGCAGTGCCCACCCCTACCCCCTGCCATGGTTCTCTGAGCCGGGGAGAGTTCAAGTCCCTCGGCTTAAAACAGCCTCCCCTTGTCCCTCACTGTTCCCACCATCTGCAATGGAGCGAGTGGTCACTAGCACGCCTTGGGCCTTGCCAACTGTCCTCTCATCCACAGGGCCAGTCAATCAGGAAGCGCCCCTTGAAGCCAAGGATGCGGGCATTGCTTCTGTTTTACGCAGGAGGTAGCTGAGGCCCCTAACAATGACCTAGGCACAGGTGTGGTCAGGTTGAGCCTCAGGCGAAGGCTTCTAAGTCCTCGCCTAATGCAGTGGTTCTTGATCTCCAGCGCATCCCAGTTGTCCGGGAGGGCTTGTTCCAACCTGGAGCGCTGGGGCCGGCGTCATGACACAGCAGGCTAAGCCACCACTTGGCCCGCAAGCCCTATCGAGTGCCAGTTCGAGTGCCGAATGCTCCCTTTGCCATCCAGCTCCCTGCTAAGGGCCTGGGCAGGCAGCAGAAGATGGTTCCAGTGCTTGCCTTGACTTCCTGCCAGCCACGTGGGAGACCCAGATGGAGCTCTTGGTTCCTGGCTGTGGCCTGGCCCAACCCTTGCCGTTTCAAGCATTTAGGGAGTGAACCAGCAGGTGCAGCATCTCTCTCTGTGTTCTTCTCTCCCGCTCTCTGTGTCACTCTACCTCTCAAATAAATAAATCTTTTTCATAAAAAAAAAAAAAAAGGCAAAACTGGGCCCTCGGAGATTCCAACTGAAGAGTGGGCTTTCTCAGCCAGTGTCCAGGCGAGGCTGTCACTGTGGGGCTGGGGACCTCACTCTGAGAACAGCTTGTGCTGCTACGTTTTACCTCCAGACTGAGTGAACACAGGTGCTTCCAGCAGCTACGCATGGACAGATTGGCACGGAGCTTGGATAGGACAGGCAGGGCCAGCCAGGGTTTTGGGCTTCGATCATGGGGTTCATCCTGAATCCCTTCTGAGAAGCCCCCATGAAGAAGAAGGTGGAAGATGGATTGATGGCTTACATACGGGAACTGTCAAGGTCTTGACTGTGTGAAGCCCTGGTCATTACTTCCAGGTAGTAGTAACGCGTTTTAGGCCACGTATTGTCTTTACGCTCAGCAACGCATGAGTCTCAGCACGGTGGCCAGAGAAGCGGCGAGTCACCGTCTATTGAGCGAGTGATAATGGAACCCAGGAGGTGGCAATTACAAGTCGAAAAGTAAAATCGATGCCCTGACTGCGAAATGACTGAGTGCCTGGTGAGTGGTGCTGCAGAGCCTCGGCCCCCGACTCGGCCTTGACCTTGAAGAGGCTTACCAGTTGAGAAGTTCCTTGAGGGCAGGGAGCGGATTTTAATCATGGGTCATCAGATCACGACATGGCTCTAACGGGCTGTCAAGAGCTTCCAGCCCTGGGATGACCAGTCGGCTTTGTTTTCGTGCCAGCTACAGTCAGAGATACCAGAAGCCTTCTGAGCCCAGCGCTTCCGGCAGGCGTCACTAAGCAATTGCTTACCTGGGGCGGGAGTGCGCGTGGCGGGGAGGCGGCCAAGCCCAGATCTAGCCCAACCCGCCCTGCTGATGGCTGAGGAAAGACTCACTCCACGACCCTGCCTGTGCCCCCGGTCACACCCCAACACATCCCCGCCCCAGGATTCAAGGGTCTATAAACTTAGAAAGGACCCCCCCCCCCCCGCCGCCGCCTCCAGAGAAATTACATCGTCCGTTTCACTAACCTCCAACTGAAATCAAGCCCTCGCTTCCAACGTGAGCATAGACATGCACTGTCTGTGACCTCCGAACGTGGACACAAACCCACAGCTGTCTTCCTAGCACTCGGAGTGGCGGCTGCTATTTCAAAAGCTCCCTTACACTCCTCCCTAGCATGAAATGATCGCAGTTATTAGATCTGCCACGAAATCTGGTTATTTAATGCATTAACAAAGAAGCGCATATATTGCCGCCCACCCCGAGTTGTTTTTTAATATTTAGATAACTGCATTTCAATATAATTGGTTTCCTTTGTAATCCTATTTTATGCATTTAAATACATTATTCTGAGAAGAGGTCCACGGGCTTCCCCAGATGCCAAAGGGGTGTGTGCCCGCCAAGGGTTGGAGCCCCCTGCTGAGGCTGGCCCAGGTCCTTCGGGCCCTGGGCGGCTCCCGGCCCCAGCTCTGGGCAACGAGGCGGGCCTTGGTACCTCGTATACTTCACTGTGATTTGGCGGCAACCGGCAGCTGAGACAGCGAGACTTGGCCGCTGTCCACTCTGGGGAGACAGCTGATCTTGGGGGCTCCCTGGGCTCAGATGCCCAGACGGTGACAGCTCTGGCGCTGTGCCGGGCCTTCCCCAGCGATGGTCATTCTGGGTCACAGCACAGCGGCGTGACGGAGCGCTCCAGCCTGCTTCTGTCTCCTCTGTGGCCAGCCTTCCCTTCCTGCGAAAGCCTGGCTGCCTGGGTCCCTGGCGGCTGCTCTCAGCTCCCGGGGGCAGCGGGGCCAGTTAACCAGGAGGTTGCCACTGGGCAGCCGGGTCACAGCCCCTGCGGCCTGTCGCTTGGGTTTTCACGTCGTTGTTCAAAGCGTGCCTCCCCTCCTTCCTTCTGTCGCACAGATGCTGAATTACTGGCCACGAGCCCTGGAAGAGCCCTCAAAAAAAATAAAAACAGCAGCCCCACCCACCTCCTGACGCCGCCTTCACTTTACAAAGCAGCAAAGGGGCTGAGAGAGTGAACAAGACCTGCGGCGTCGTGGCCGAGGCCTGGGGTTACAAAGCAGCAGGCCGGCCCTTCCCCAGCCTCGCACAGCCTCATAAATAATGTCAGATTTTGGCGTCGCAACCATCTGTCTCAGGGCAAGGACTGGTGACCACGCAAACTGCAAACTCTGCCCTATTCACAATCACCATTTTAATGAAACAGAGGCTGCAGCCGGGGCGGGGGGGGGGGGGGGCAGCAACTGGGCGGGGGGGGGGGGAGCCCGGGGCCTCCACAGCTGCCCGCTGCCAGGGTCGGGGGCTCAGTTCACACTGCAGTCTCTGTGACTGGCACGGCCGCTCCGTGGCAGAATTCTTGTTTGTTGTTCTTTTCAAAGACTCCTTGAGAAATCCCAGAAGTAGTGGGGGTGAAGAGTGGAGGCCTCCCATTTTCCGCCACCCTCTGGGCGCCACAAAGATGCTGGAGGGACAGAATCTGCTCCTCTGCCCGAGGAACCTCCCCCACTGCCGCTCATGGTTGACAAGGGGCACCTGAGACACCAGGCAAGGAGCCGGGACAAACATCCCCCAACTGCCGTGGCTGAAGGGAACGTGCGTCACGCTTGTTTCTTGCTCACTTCATGTTCTGATCGGGCCCTCCAGGGGCGGCCCTCCACATGGTAATTCAGGCGCCGAGGCAGCAGGCTGCTTCCAGCTTGCAAAAAATAGCACTACCAGGGTTGGCATCACCGTACAGCAGCTTAAGCCGCCTCCTGTGATGGCGGCCTCCCATGTGAGCGCTGAGCACTGAGTTCAAGTCTCGGCTGCTCCATTTCCAACCCAGCTCCCTGCTAATGTGCCTGAGAAGCCAGCAGAAGAAGACCCCAGAACGTGGGCCCCTGCCACCCACATGGGAGACCCGAATGGAGCTCCAGGCTTCTGGCTCAGCCCCCAGCTGTTGTGGCCATTTGGGGAGTGAACCAGCAGATGGACAATCTGTGTGTGTGTGTGTGTGTGTGTGTCTCTGTAACTCCGCCTTTCAAATAAATAAAAGCAAAAGGAATGGGGGGAGGGTAGCACTACCAACTTTAATGTGTAGGTTGCAAGGTCAAAAGTAGAACAGGAAGGGGCCGGCGCTGTGGCGCAATGGATTAACGCCCTAGCCTGAAGCGCCGGCATCCCATATGGGCACCAATTCAAGATCCGGCTGCTCCTCTTCCAATCCAGCTCCCTGCTATGGCCTGGGAAAGCAGCAGAAGATGGCCCAAGTCCTTGGGCCCCTTCACCCACGTGGGAGACCTGGAAGAAGCTCCTGGCTCCTGGCTTCGGACTGGCGCAGTTGCGGCCATTGTAGCCAATTGGGGAGTGAACCATCGGATGGAAGACCTCTCTCTCTCTCTCCCTCTCCCTCTCCCTCTCCTCTCTCTGTAACTCTGACTTTCAAATAAATAAATAAATCTTAAAAAAAAAAAGTAGAACAGGAAGAGAAAAAGGTGTCCAGGACTCAGTCATACAGCCCCAAAGCAACCGCCAGGAAGGCTGGGAGGAAATGCAGTGTAATGGGGAAGCCAGGCTGCTATGAGAACAGAGCACCGACCCTGTCCAATCCTCGATGTTGCACTACTGTCTTAGGAAAAGTCCTCTTGTTAGTTGTGACAAACTAGCTTATGTGGGGTGGAAAAAATGCTGCTGAGAGATGACCCAAAGGACGCTGGATGCCCAAGCGGCTGCAGGAAGAACTGGATGGAGGCTGCAGCTTCTCATTCTATGGAATCCATCATGGTTTTCAATGCTTTTTCTTTGCTTCATTCATTCGTTCATTCATTCATTCAGAAAATATTATCAAGCACCTACTATATACAAGTGTACTTCAAACAGTTAATAGAGGGGCCGGGCATTGTGGTGTAGCAGGTAAAGCTGCCACTTGCGACACCTGCATCCCATACCAGTGCCAGTTTGAGTCCAGGCCACTCCACTTCTGATCCAGCTTCCTGCTAATGCACTTGGGAAAACAGTAGAAGATGGCCCAGGAGTTTGGGCCCCTGCACCCACATGGAAAACCTGGAAGAAGCGCAAGTGCTTCCATCCACTGGTTTACTTCCCAAATGCCGCCAACAGCCAGGGCTAGGCCAGCTGGTCCGAAGCCAGGAGCCTGGAGTTCATCCAGGTCTCCCATGTGGGTGCAGGGGCACAAGCACTTGGGTCATCTTCTGCTGCTTTCCCAGAAGCATTAGCAGAGAGCTGGATTGGAAGTCGAACAGCCGGGACTCGAACCGGTGCCCATATGGAATACAGGCATCCCAAGTGGCAGTCTAACCCACTGTACCACAGTGCCCACCCCAGAATTCTTTTTCTTATTACTGGGTACATGTGGCCCAAGAGGCTCTGGCAATGGGAAGGTTAAATCTGACAATAAAGAGGAAGTCACTACTTAACAAGAGAACAGGGGGCTGGGGAGCTGGAGCCCCAGAACCCTGCGGAAGGAACAGCAGCTAACTTGGGCCTTCGGGAGGATGAAGGGGCGTCGACTGGTCCACTCTTCTGCCACCTGCACTCTGCACCCCCCAAGGAGGGAACTTGGAAAGGCTCCCACAAAACATCTGGCACCCAGCAAGGCCGATCCTGGCGTGTCCATCCCAAATCCCTACTTGGCAACTCTGGAAAGGGGAAGAAAATTCTTGAGGCTGGCTTTGTGGTACAGTGGGTTAAGCTGCCGTCTGCGGCACCAGCATCCCGTATGAGCGCTGCTCCACTTCCCATCCAGCTCCCTGCTAAGGCGCCTGGGAAAGCAGTGGAAGATGGCCAAGCACTTGGGCCCCTGCCTCCACGTGGGAGATCTGGAAGAAGCCTCTGGAGCCTAGCCCTGGCCATTGCAATCGTCTGGGGAATGAACCAGCAGGCAGAAGATTCTCTCTCTCTCCCTGTAACTCTACCTCTTAAATAAATAAATCTTTAGGAAAAAAGAAAGAAAATTCTCACCTTATACTGCCTTCTCTTTGTGAATACAGCTTTCGGGCCCTAACCCCTTGATCCGGAATTTGGGGCTTAGACCAAGCCCAAATGTGTCTCGTTGTGATCTGCTCTCTTTCTGGAACCTACCACCTCTGTCGTGGTGCTCCCCAAATGCGGGGTTTGGCAAGATCTCGTAGGGGAAGGATGGTGAGGTTTCCACTGCTTCTGGTGTCTCAGCTTCCTTCCTGATCTGGGAGCGGGGAAGGCAGCCCACGTGGGCGACTCGGAAAACAAGCCGAGATAAGAGTTTATCGACAGGCTGGCTAGCAGGCCCTCATTCACACGGCTTCAAAGACAAACACTTTCCGTTTGTCGATTTGTTTTAGGCCTTGCCGAATCTGCGACTCTGTGGCCTTGACTCTAAAAATAAATCTCCCGCGCTAATGACGAGGCTGTTGCAAAGGGGAAGGCGCGCAGGGAAGGGAAGACGGAGGGCGGCAAAGTGCGAGCAGGCGGGAGAGAAATCCAATACCCAAACAGGAAGAAGGCATGTGGCGAGAGGGCCCCGGCTGCTTCCTCCCCACCAACAGCCGGGCCCATTGCAAAAGCCAGCCGCGCTGGCGGGCCCAAGACGTGACTGCTGGGGCCTGCGGTTTATCACAAGCCAGGCGTGTAGGAGGAAAACAGCCCCACGTAGCCATTTTGCCCTGGGTCTCCCTGCTTACCAGCGGTGGTCCCTGGACCCCAGCAGCAGCAGGGTCCCCTGCAAATCCCCTGCCCCGCCCCGCCCCACCCCACCTTGCAGAGATCCCCAGGGGACTGATTGATTCTTAGGTGCAGGTAGAGTACCTGGTGTTTCACCCAATGCAACTTTGCAGGGTCAAACAGATTCTTCACTCTCCTCCCTTCGGGCCCAGCAGAAGTGAGCCCCTCCCCCACTGAGGGACTGACTTCCAGAACTTTCCTTGGAATACAGGAAGCTAGGGACCAATCTGGCAGCTCCCCGCCCCACCCAGGATCATTAGGAATCTCTTCAGCCCGGACTCTGAGCTGCAGGCTGCAAACTCCAAGGGGTCTCTAGGGGAACTGTCCTTTGGGCCCCTCCCCTCCCCCCCTCCTCCTGGCTTTGTTTTCCCCTTCCCCCGGGCTGCTCATCCCCATTTAACTCTATTTCATGGCCTCAGTGCTGAGATTTTTGATACACGCTGACACCACCCCCACCCCACCCCCACCGCCCCTCGTCCCGCTGACGTATTTCCACCCCTCCTTACTGTTCTCATCACTTCTGCGAAGCGCCCAGCCTTTCCGCCTCTGCGGTCATAAACCCAGTTCTTTAGTGAGGATTGGGGCTCCCGCCGCTCCCGCCCAGGCCGAGGCAGGGCAGGTGAGCAGTCAGGCCATTGTTTAGATGCTGAGCAAGTGACAAATAGTTATGGTTGCTCTTTGCTGGAATTCTAAATAGTGGCTGTCACTCTTCATTGACTATAAAATGTACAAATGTGAATGATAAGAAAGAACATAACTGTGCCCCATCTTATCAAATTTATTTTAGCTGTGCTTTAAAATCAATTTAATTTGTAAATTATTCATGGCATGTAGCAACTATTACAGACTCACACCACCAAAACCTATGCTCTGAAGATTGTACTAACTTTTTCTAGACATTTTGTGGATGCTTTTTATCATTTTCACTGCAAAAGTCATGCATATCTATTTTAGAAAATGTGGATACCACAGATAAGCAAAAATAATTATTTTATTATCATCACTTTTCCTCCTATGACCAAGAAATAATCACTCTTGGTGTTTTAGCATATTCCTTTCTGTCTTCTTCCATTCTACGCACGCACCCGCATGTGGATAGCTCGCGCGTTCTCTTTTCAGTTCTCTTTTCAGGGTCATCGCATGTGTGTGAGCTCGTCTCCAAAGAAGGCCGCCTCCCGTTCCCTCCTCCTTGGCTGCCCCACAGCGCAGTCCGGAGGCCGAGCCCACTGTATGCCTCTCTTTCCAACTCTGCCTTCGGTGAGAGCGTGGTGACAGCTTGAGATCAGCCACAGTGACAAATGCTACCAATCAGAGTTTTGGTTCTTTGTCGTGTGTTGTGCCTGTAGACGCCCAGGGCCAGCTTCACGGGCGTGCCACGTGAGCAGTCACACGGAGCCCCCCCCCCGGATCAGAACGGCCTCGTGTTCGCTTGCGTGGTCTCCTGTGTCCGTGCTGAAATGCTTCTCCATTGGAACCTGTGCTTCGCGCGTGACGTCTGAAGAGAGCACGGAGCGTGGGAGTTCAGCGAGACTCAAAGGTGGGAGGAGGTAAGGAGGCGACGCCAATGACTGAGGAGGCCGGGAACTGACAGCCAGCCCCACGAGGCCACACTTCCCATTTGGCCACACACCCAATACAAGGGGTATTTGAAAAAGCGCAAATGACCAAGAACGCTGTGGTGGTCACTCTTGTGTTGTTGCCATGCGTTCGCCAAGCGCATGCCACTAAGCGTGGTGACCCTGCAGGAAGGGGAAAGACCGGGCTCCCAAGGGTGCCTCCTCCTTCCACTCCTGCCTGCGTCGTGGGTCAGCTAAAGGCAGGGTGTGGGGAGAACGTGAGCGCGTGGAGAAGCCAGATGAAACAGTTGAGTTACTTCTGGGTAGCGTTTCTCCTGGGCTGGTAAGAGCAAAATCCATATGCATGTATGAGCCACGAGACGCCAGACGCGTCACTTTGGCGATTCTGCATCCTAGTTACAGGCTCCTACATTCGCATTTAAAACTGAGGCTGCACCATATACAGATGAATGGTGCGTTCAAGTTAATAATTTAAAATTTTAATTTTTCTTTACTTAGAAGCCTATTAGATAGCAAATAAACACCACAGCTCAAGAGAGAGAGTACACAGAAGAAAGCAAAAAAACTTTATATTTCAGAGCCTGCTATGGTTTGAATTCTCTCGGCCCCTCCAAAATTCATGTTAGAAACTTAATCTCCAGTGTGACGGCCTTGGGATCGGGTGGCCTTATAATAAAAGGCCTTGTACCAGTTCGAGTCCCGGCTGCTCCACTTCCGATCCAGCTCTCTGCTATGGCCTGAGAAAGCAGTAGAAGATGGCCCAAGTCCTTGGGGCCCTGCACCCATGTGGGAGACCCGGAAGAAGCTCCTGGCTCCTGGCTTTGGATTGGCACAGCTCCGGCTGTTGCAGCCAACTGGGGAGTGAACCAGCGGATGGAAGACCTCTCTCTCTCTCTCTCTCTCTCTCTCTCTGCCTTTCCTTGTCTCTCTGTGTAATTGACTTTCAAGTAAATAAATAAATCTTAATAAATAAATAAAAGGCCCTGGTGGAGAGAGTTCACCCCAGAACCCCTTCCATCCCTACAGCCACAGAAGGACACATCAAAAAGGCGTCATCTTGGAAGCACAGACAGGGCCCTGAGCAAACGCTGACTAAGAGGGCGTCTTTTGTGACACCGTTCTCCTGGTTTTGTGAACAGGGGACCCGACTCAGTTAGCATCACTCCTCCCCCTGTGGGCCGCTGTCCCGCTGTTGGGAGTCTAGTGCAGCCCGTGACCGCTTTGACCCGTGCAGCTCCGCGGCAGTGAGATCTGTGGGTCATTTGCTAGAAGCTTCTACTTCCTGCCTCTCGGAGCCCGAGACACTATGAGAAGATGACAGCAGCCCCAGCAGCCTCCTATCTGTGGTCTCGCGAGATGTCTGATGTCGTGAACCTTTAGGCTGGTTTAGTCAGGAGCCTGGGTAACGGGAAGTGTCCCTCCCCTGTTACAGTCTGGTTTTGTTTGTTTGTTCGTTTTTTAGAATTTGAAAGAGAAAATTCTGGACTTGTTTCTCCCAGGAATGAAGTAGCAAACATCATGAAGGCTTTTTCTTTCTTTTTTTTTTTTTTTTCAAGATTTATTTCTTTGAAAGTCAGAGTTACACAGAGAGAGGAGAGACAGAGAGAGAGAGAAAGAGAGGTTTTCTGTCCACTGGTTCACTCCCCAATTGGCTGCAACGGCCTGAGCTGTGCTGATCCAAAGACAGGAACCAGTATTCTTCCAGGTCTCCCACATGGGTGCAGGGGACCAAGGACTTGGGCCATCCTCCTCTGCTTTCCCAAGCCATAGCAGAGAGCTGGATTGGAAGTGGAGCAGCCGGGTCTTGAACCTGCGCCCGTATGGGATGGCCGCACTGCAGGCGGTGGCTTTACCTGCTACGCCACAGCGCCAGCCCCATCATGAAGCTTTAACAGTAGCTCTCAAAGTTGTGGGCGCCTGGGATTTACCATGTGGAGGCAGGGGGCAAGCAGCAAAAAGGCAGCGCCTCCAACTCTGACTGCAGATTCATTTTCAGCCCAGCCGCCGCGGGGCTGAGACCGCCACGTGTGTATAAGCCAGCACATGAGTCTCAGGCAGGTTTCTGGTGGTGCACAGTTTGGTGGAACACTGCTTCCGAGGCGCTGCTGGGTGGTGACAATAGGATGGGGGTTTGCAGCCTTGGGAGATTCTCATAGCTGCTGCAGCCCCCAGAATTCCAGAGTTCCCCTGCCGCCTGGGAGGGTCAGCCGGAATAAGGCTGGGACCACACATCTCAGACCGACTCAGCGGTCTGAGCACCGGAGAAAGCAAAGGACTGACTTTTGTTCTGCCACGTTACGCAGAACTGTCGGGAAAGGCATCCAACTCTTACTGATTCGGTCAGAATAAGTCTACTCACGGGACCCTGCATGGGAGTTGAGGGAGGGAAGGTGACGGTCTGTCTGTCACACACTTCCTTTCTAACATAGTTCCCCAAAGAGATACGGATGGCCCCCAAATGCCACACGATTTCAGTTCTTCCAGGCGAACTAAAACCCACGAGCGTATTTTAATCGGCTGTACCAGCTGGCGCCGCGGCTCACTAGGCTAATCCTCCGCCTTGCGGCGCCGGCACACCGGGTTCTAGTCCCGGTCGGGGCGCTGGATTCTGTCCCGGTTGCTCCTCTTCCAGGCCAGCTCTCTGCTGTGGCCCAGGGAGTGCAGTGGAGTGCTTGGGCCCTGCACCCCATGGGAGACCAGGATAAGCACCTGGCCCCTGCCATCGGATCAGCGCGGTGCGCCGGCCGCAGCGTGCCGGCCACGGCGGCCATTGCAGGGTGAACCAACGGCAAAGGAAGACCTTTCTCTCTGTCTCTCTCTCACACTATCCACTCTGCCTGTCAAAAAAAAAAAAAAAATTAATCAGCTGTACCAAGAGGAAAAGGGTACTCCATTCAGATTGCAGTTAGACTGACACGCAGGCACCTTTGCCGTCCCGGCTCCTAGCATGGGTGCCTCCCTCATAGTGGACGATTGGTAATTACTTTGAGTTATGGAGAAATCCCAGGCCTCAAACACATCTACAGTGTAGATGTCGTCGGCTCAGATCAGTATCCAGCAGCTCTCCTGGGATCCTTGCGGGCGTGTCGTAAAAGAGAGAGACAGTGTGCCCATCCCAGTGAAAGAAACTCACTCCAGGCCTCCCTACGAAGCCTCGGGCCCCGGGATGCAGTCTCAACATGGAAGTCTCAGAAAGAGGCTTTAACGGAGTCAAGTTCAATGAGCATCCCCCAGCCACAGCGGGTGAAGGATGAGGGATGAGCTTTGGTTCTTAGGGTACAACCTCAGAGAACAGGTGCGAACTCAGGCAAAGAGCAAACGATCAAAGAGCAAATGAGCATGGGCGTGGGCAGCAGAGCCCGTAGTCTCATTGACGAGGTTGCATGCTACTCCATATTATTTCCTTCATCCGTGAAATGGGGCGTGCAGGGCAGGTTTCCCAAGGTTTTCATGAGACTTCAACGACGTAACATCACATGCAGCGTGCCTGGCACATAATAGCTCCTCACGAAAATGTTAGCTCTCATTCCCTTTCCCCAAACGCTCGCCACCCTGGATGAGTCACTCTGCTTCAACTCTCCCTGAAGACACAGTCATGTTGGCTCTGAGGAAAGCTGGGGCTGGCTTGGTATACCACTCAGCTTCTGCTACGTGACAAACCACCTCAGACCCAGGAGCTCGAAACAACACTATTCACGCTTGCTTTTGCTTCTCTATGTCGGCTCATCTCAACTGGGCTTGGCTGGATAGCTCTGCTTCCGGCCGCCCATCTGTCTTGCCAGGTTGGGCTCTGTATTCCAGACGAAGGGCACTCCTACAGGCCAAGTCATCATGTCCCCTTCCCCGGAATACCTCTGCTGGACTCTTAACCCCCGCACCTGCCAGCATCTCCATGCTAGTTGTTTACTGGATCTATGCTGTTTGTGAGCTACCTAGTCTACAGTAGCTGGTTATAGCAGCCCACATGGGATGAGAGAGACCACCTGGTTTCCATCTGCATCTGACTCTGTCTTTCCGTCGTCCCACAACCACATTCAAGCTACAAGGACAAAAAGCGGAGGTAGTAGAAATACAGCCCCAGGCCGGGCCACCTGGCGAAAGCTGGGACCACAGGAGAGACATGGCTGCCGCAGGCATGGCACGCAAGGCAGACGGTGTGGAAGATATGCCCTGCTTCTGCCTTCTTCCTGCTCTGCCACTCCCATCAGTGTCTGCCATGGGCTGAACGTACCAGGGAGCCGGAGAACCGGGCAGCACAGGGTAGGAAAGGGGGCAGGGCTGGAGCTGCCAGGGAACAGGCGAGCGTAACAGCATGTCCTCAGTCCAGACTTTGACATACATTAGCAGGCATTGCCAGCGCCCCACCCATAGCCCTTGGCCAGACTGATCCCACACCGGAAGCGGAAGTGCCCTACTGGTGACACCTTCCGCTCTGCTTGAGGCTTTCCGTGCTCACAGAAGCAGCTCGGGGGAAAGGCTGAGGATCCACCTTCCTGGGAGTTACTGCCATCCGACAACGAGCCAGAGCCTAAGACAAACATCGCAAGACAGCTCCCAGGCTTGCTGCAGTCCTGGACCCCAGTAGCAGCAAGGAACAAGCTGCTGGGGTCAGGGCAGCATGGCCCAGGGCTGGGCATCCTTGAACCCGTGCCTGGGAGTCAGCACCCAGCGGCCCTACGTCACTCTTCCCATCCACCACTGAACAGCTTCTCCAGTCCTTCCACGGGACGAAGAACAGAGCGAGAGAGCAGAACTTGGACCGCGCGCGGAACGTTCTCCCAGCACCCCCCCCACACACACACACACACCCTCGCCACTGGCATACACTCCCACCTGCCCCCAGCATCCCCGGGAGGCCACCTCTTCTCAGAAGGGAGTGAGTTAAGTGCTGTGTTACCAAGGAGCTGCCACAGTAGCCACCAAAGTGACTGCTCATTATTTGAACACTTTCTTCTATTTGACTGAATACAGGAAAAATGTCACAAATAGAATATTCATCATCCCCCCGCCCCCACCCCTCCCCGTGCGCCTTTTCTTCCCTGCTTATCTCCCGGCTGTCATGTCCGGATCCTGGCTTCAGGTTCATTTGGTATGGCGGGTGCGTGCGTGCCCAGGGACAGGATGACGCCCGAAGGCTTGCCCACAGCCCTCCCTCCCCACCGGTGACAAACGCCACTCACACTGACCCCTGGAGGCTAGGACAGCGTCTGCCCAAGCGGAGGGGCCACGTGCTGCACGCGGAGGCGACAGAAAGGACCCGCGGAGCCTTCACAGCCATTTAGTGATTCTCGGCATGTCACTTTCACAGACACCTCGGCTTCCAGAGCTTTTATCCTCAGGTGCTTCTTAGAAGACGCAGGATGGCATCCCCGCCCCACTTCAAACACCGTCTGTTTCGAGATCCTCAGAGGGGCTCGCGCCGCCTGCCAAGTTCTCGGCTAGAGTCATCAGAGCGCGGCGGCGGCGGCGCTCCCTGCCTCCTTTCCATCAGCGCCCGAGCCGCCCCCGCCCGCTCCTCCTCCAGCCAGGCCCCATCCTGCAGATTACCGTGTCGGGCTGCAGGGAACACGTTTCCAGGACGGGAAGAATCAAAGTCCTTATTGCCCTGACAATTAGATATTATGTTCAACTGCAGCAACACAAGCCTGGAAACCGGTGACTCAAACAAGACAGGGGTTTATTTTTTCTCTCCTGTAACCTCAGTCCAGGGAGGGGGTGGGAGACAGGCAAGGGCTGGGTTGGCCACCCCAGGAGACCACTGAAGTTCTAGCCCTTCTTGGCTTCATTATTGGGGTGTTGGTCATCATTCCGTGCTCTGAAGACAGCCGCTGGAACTCCAGCCATCATGTCAGAATTCCAGACAGGATAAAAACACAGCCTCTTGTAAGGGGTGTTCCCAGAAGGCCCACCCAGGAGCTCCACCTGCACTGCATTGGTAAATCTGTGACCCATGACCATCGCTAGCTGCAAGGGAGGCTGGGAAATTGAAGCTTGTGGCTGGACATCTGGCCATTGTGCATAAAACTGGGGTTCTGTTTGGGTTGTGGGATGAACTGTGGCCCCTCAAAATGTGTATGTTGAAGCCCTAACCCCTAGTACCTCAGAACATAACTGTATTTGGAGATGGGAGCCATATGCCAGTATGACTGGTGTCCTGCTCAGAGCTCAGGTCACAGACACGGGCCGAGGAAAACACACAGAAGCGCAGCGACAAGGTGGCCATGTGCGAGCCGCGGACACAGACCGCAGAAGGACCTGGCCCTGGGACACAGACTTCTGGCCTCCAGAACCAGGGGACAGTAAGCCCTGCTGGCTCCCTCTCTCAGGCTGTGGGACTCTCTAGTGACAACCGGAGCAGGCTGATGCGGGCAGAAAGGAACAAGAGAGGCAGGCTCACGGGGTGGCAATGAGCAGAACCAGTGCCATCAGGGAAAACTGCGTCCTGACCACCTGGGCATTTCCAAAGAGCTTCCAAGCCTTGTAGCAGGTGTCTTTTGTAAAGATGCTTTGTAAAAATATTTATTTACTTGTTTACTTTGTTTGAAAGGCAGAGAGACAGAGAGAGAACGAGACAGATGGACAGAGAGAAATCACCCATCTGCTGTCTCACTTCCCAAATGCCAGTCATAACCAGGGGCTGGGCCAGGTCAAAACCAGGAGCCCGGAACTCCATCCAGGTCTCCCACATCCAAGTCTCCCTTCTTGTTGCCTCCCATGACTATTTTGCAGGAAGCTGGATTGGAAGCAGAGGAGCCAGGACTAGAACCAGGTACTCCCTACACGATGCTAATATCCCCAGCGGTGGCTAACCGCTGCACCCTGATTCCTCACCCCCTCCCCACTCCCACCTCCCCAACTGCCCTTTCCAACTCAGCTCCCTAGTGCTGGCACTTCGGACCTGCAGGCTGCATGTGTCGGGGGGTGGGGGGCACTGGAACAGGAAGGTAGGAGACAGGGAAAGTTGCCAACTTCCGGCTCCCAATGGATGCGGTCACTGGCCTCTCTCTTCCTGGCTGGACCCTGGCTGGGAAGTTTGAAGGCGCGGTTCCATCATCCTCCTGCCTGCCAGCCAAGGCCTCTAACACCACATGACTACTTCCCATCTTTCTGGAAGACTCAGAACTCTTCTTCGTTACCCTTGGACTTCAGAAGTTCGGGTGCCTTTAGGGATGGTTCTTTTCATAACTTCCCGTTGGGCATCTGGTCCGCTCTTTAGCTCCAAAGACTGAAGCTGTCTCCAGCTCAGCGCATTGTTCACTCTGTTAGAACTTCCATTCTCCCCTCCCCTCCAGGCTCTCGCTTCCCGGCCTCTGAGAATTCCCATCGGCCACAGGGCTGAACCCCACATCCTGCCCCACGTCTCTGAAGTTTTCTCTTGTCCATTCTGCGCTTCCGGAGACAATGTCTCAGCCCTGTCGTCAGTTCACCCTTCAGCCACGCCCCACGGCCCCTCAGCCCTCCAATGAGCCCATTACCTCAGCAATGGCACTTTAAATCCCCAGGATGCTGACGGATTCCTGAGACAGCGCCAGCTCTCTGTTAATGGCGAGTACCTCTACTCCATTCAAGTGTCTCTCTACATCCTGAGAATTGGGTGGGGATCTGTTTGGTTCGCTGGGCACCTCTCTTTCACCGCTTTGGTTTTCCTGCGTTACGTCTCATAACTCTGCGCTCTGCTGTTTTAAGAGATGAAGCGCCAGGCTCGCCTACAGGGGCAGCAGGTGCGTATTTTCTCAACTCCAGTGAGAAATGCCTGTGCTCATGACAGTGAAAGCAAGGTCTGGGAACGGAAGCCCTGACCATCACAGCTATATCGGTGAAGAAGGGCTGGAATCAAACCACCTTTCCCTGTGGGTGTCATCCATTTGAGCCGCTATAACGAAGTGCCATGGAGTGGCAGCTTAGTAGGCGACACATATTCATTGTTCACAGTTCTGGAGGCGGGGCAGGTTCTGGGGAGAGCCCTCTTTGGGGTGGCAGGTGGCCAACTTCTCATTGTGTCCTCGTAGGGCACAGACAGAAAGCAAGCTCTCTTGGGACACTTGAGACCTCGACAGGGACCCCCACCCCATTCAAAGGACCTCATCTAATTCTAATCAGCTCCCCAGGGCTCCACCTCCTAGTCCCATCACATTATGGGGTAAAGTTTCAACAAATGGATTTGGGGTGAGGGGAGGGAGGGACGCGAGCATCAGTCCATTATGGTTGGCTTGTCTGCAAAGGGTGAGCACTTTCCGCCCCACAACTGGGGCTATGCCTTGACCTCCAGCCACAATCTGTGCGAGCATCCTGGGCTAGAGCCCTAACACTAAATGGTACTTCTCACGGCTTGGGCCTGGAGGCAAGATTCAAGAAGCAGCTCCCTGAAAGCTGGAGCCGGAGGCTGGCCCCCTAACTCACAGCAGCCCCACGGCGCCATCCTCTCTGCTCCAGCTCTTGCTGCCTCTGAGCTTGAGATTCTTCCAGAATTTTCCAGCCAACTCACCTTTGGGAAGAAGAGTTCTCTTTTGCTTGTGGAGAATCATGGGACCTTCAAAGCCACTGCGAAGTTCTCATCTCACTTAGGTCTTCTCCAAACTTCGGGTCAACGCCTTTCCCAGCTTCCCGGCTAGGCTTCTGGTCTCATGCAAACCCCAAAGTAGATTTCTTTAAGTCAAATGTGCTGCTGATCACAAAAAGGTAAATACACGATTTCACTTGTAGGAGGCCCCTATAGCTGTTGGATTCAGAGACACAAAGCAGAGCGAGTGGCTGCCAGGAGCCAGGAGGGAGGGGGAAATGGAACGTGTTGTTTAATGAGTACTGAGTTTTAAAGTGAGTATGTTTAATAGTACTAAATAGTACACTTAAAATGGTTTGCATGGTAAATGGTATACTGTGTGTCTTTTATTCCAATCAAATACACACACGTGTGCACACATGCACACACACACAATGACGCCTCGCATAAACCCATCAGCCAGCCTTCACAAATATCAATTGGTTCTCCCACAGTCACACTCACTCCCCCATGCACTCACACACTCATTGACTTCTTTCTTTTTACGTTTTCCACTATGTGATGGCGTGGGAAGGGGAGGGACCAATGGCAAAGCAGCCCACGCGGAAACCCGAGCTGGCTTCTTCCTACGCGCAGGAGGGAGACGCCTGAGCCCGGGGAATGGGTCCACGGGCCTCCCAACTCGGGAGCGTGTGTGTCCTCCTTAATGAGGACTCATTAAGCTAGCACATCGGTGCCTGAGGGACAAGTGCTACCCAGTGTAGTGCTCTCTCTGGGCTTCTCAGTGCGCAGGGTGGGAAGGCGCGCATGCTTCCTGTTCTTGGAGGGACCCCATCAGAACCACGGCGTTCCCCCAGTGCGCTCTCAGAGAGGGGTGCTTTGTTCAGGTGATCGGGGTGCAAGCAGGGACGAAGGGGTACCCCCCACCACCAACATTCTCCTTGCCAGGTAGAAAGTGAACCTCCAAGTCCATGTGGACTCCAGAGAAACTCATGAGTCAGTGGTATTTTCAGGTTCCCTGTCTTACGTTCTATTGACTCCAAGGCCTTCAGAATAATCTCAGAGCTGGAAATTTGAACTTGACTGGATATTTGATTGCATTAAGGAGTTAGTTTTTATTGTTAACTTTAGATATTTATTGCCCAAACTATCACCTAAATGCGATTGTGGTTCTGTCCTCTTTCCAAGATACATACCAAGATCATTCTGGATGGTATTATATGGTGCCTAGGACGTGTTTCAGAATAGCAAAGGAAGAGGGGCATCCCCTGTGTGTTCTCCCAAAGACACATGCTAGAATATTCATAATGGCATTGCCCAAACACAAGGGGAAAGGCAATGGCTACATTGTAGCACATCTACGCAACAAAATACCACTCAATGGCAAGAGGGAATGACCTGCCAATTACACACACATGCTACCTTGACCATCCCCGCCAACATGATGTCGCACCAAAGAGGCCAGACTCAAGAGTCCGTACTGTGGGATTCTGTTTATATAAAGGTCAGAAACAGGCAACACCATCTATGGGGTTAGAAGGCAGCAGAGGGCCCGGCGCTGTGGCGCAGTGAGTTAATGCCCTGGCCTGCAGTGCCGGTACCCATATGGGTGCCGGTTCAAGACCTGGCTGCTCCACTTCCAATCCAGCTCTCTGCTATAGCCTGGGAAAGCAGTGGAAGATGGCCCAAGTTCTTGGGCCCCTGCACTGGCGTGGGAGATCTGGAAGAAACTCCTGGCTCCTGGGTGCAGATCGGCGCAGCTCCGGCCTTTGCGGCCATCGGGGGACTGAACCAGTGGATGGAAGACTGTCTGTCTGTCTGTCTCTCTCTCGCTCTGCCTCTCCCCTCTCTATGTAACTCTGACTTTCAAATAAATAAATAAATCTTAAAAAAAAAAGAAGAAGAAGGCAGCAGAGCAGCCGCCCTGGGCAGCGGGGCGGTAGCAACTGGGAGGGGGCACACGGGGGCTTCCGGGGGCACAAGGGGCTGGTCATGATCACTGTTCCACAGGTGTGCCCAGCGTGTCAAAACGTGCTCAGTGTCTACTTCTGAGCTTTTATGTGTGTATATCATACTTGGATTAAAAATTAACAGTCATAATCACACATGGGGGGATGTGTGTATGGGGCAAGGCTGGCCATGGGGTCATGGGTATTGGGGTTGGATGACAGGTGCATGAGGGTTCATGATGATATTTCATCTAATTTCATAAGCATTCAAAACTCTCCATAATGAGATGGGTATTTGTAGAATACACATTTTTCTCCTGTGCGAGTGGGAGACAGTTGTGACTATTATTTTGCATCAGAAGATGAGGGGGAGGGAATTACCCAAATGCAATGCCCTGTACTTCTTCCCGTCCTAGTAAGGATTGATTTCCTAGCCAGGTTCACTTCTCTGTTTCAGGAGCCTTCAATCTTTCTCACGCCTCCCCGCTCAGTTGCCCTCCACAGCCCCAGGACACGGAGCTGTATATTCAGGGACAATTGTTTTCAACAAGCCCAAAAGTGTCCAGAGCTTCCATTAACCACTATGCATTTTTATTGATTTATATCTGCCTTGTTCCAAGGATGTATTTAAAGGTTTACAAAGATGCATACAATAAATTACAAGTAAATAAGAACAAGTGAGACAAAGGGAAAATAAGGATAGGAAAGTAAGATAGAGCCAAGAGTAGAGTGACTACACAAAAACATGCCTGAAACTCGCTACACTGGGGCTGGCGCTGTGGCATAGCGGGTAAAGCCGCCGCCTGCAATGCCGCCATCCCATATGGGTGCGGGTTCGAGACCCAGCTGCTCCACTTCTGATCCAGCTCTCTGCTATGGCCTAAAAGGTAGGGCCTGGAGCAAGGCGATGAAATCAATGCTTACTTGGGTGGTTGGCTCATGGGAGGCCTGCCCATGGAAGGCATTAGCGCTGGCTCTGCAGAGTGCAAGAGTTCTCACGCCGTCAGGTTGCAGGGCAGGTGCTGGGCCCGGTGGTCAAGACACCAGTTAGGATGCGTGCATCCAGAATCCGGGCACCTGGGTTCACTCCCCAGCTCGGCTCCTAACTCTCCCTTCCTGCTAATGCAGCAGTGATAGCGCAAGAGGTGGAGTCCCTGCTGCCGCTTTGGGACACCTAGACTGAACCCCCAGCTCTCCACCCCCGGCTTCCAGCCTCCAACCCTGTGAACTGAATAAACACCTGCTCTTTATAAAGGACTCCGGCTCGCATACTTTGTTATGGCAGCGGGAAATGGACTAAGATGGGGAAAACCCTTCCGCGGGGTGGCTTCCCGTGGGCTGGACTTTGGGGTATCTCGAGCAGAGATCCATAGCCAGGGACCCATGCACCAGAATTCAGGCCACGCAAGAGTCTGGCACTCCATTGGCAAACCTGTGAGCTTCCCTGCGGTTTTCCCAGGGAGCAGGTGCGTGCCCTTCATTAGATCCTCGTGGTGTCAGCACATCCAAGAAAAGTGAGGAAAGGACACAGACAGCACATGCTTCACACTCCTCCACAGGGGCAGGCATGGGGGCCCTTGGGGGACACCCCCGTCCCAGATTGCAGTGCCTGGGTTCACGTCCTGGCTACTTCGCTTGGGATCCAGCTTCCTACTCATGCACTGTGGGAAGTGCAGATGATGGCTCAAGTACTTGGGCCCCTGTCACCCATGTGGGAGACCTGGATGGGGTTCCAGGCTCATGGCTTTGGTCTGAGCCAGTCCCAGCTGCTGCAGGCATTTGGGGAGTGAACCAGTGGATGGAAGACCTCTCTCTCTCTCTCTCTCTCTCCCCCTCTACTTCTGTCTGCCACTCTGCCCTTCAATAACCAAACTTTGAAAGAGAGAGAGGAAAAGGGAGTGGGGGAAGGATTGTCTCCTAACAAAACCCATGTGCGAGCAGAAAGATAAAAAAAAAAAACAAAAAAAAAAACACTTCCGTCAGCACTGGTGCTCTCCAACCCCTGGCACCACGAGGGGGGAAATGCAGGTTTAACATCTCCCGGAGCCGGGGAGGGGGCAGCACTACCATCCTCCCAGGAGACTGAGCTGGATCAGAGCCGAAGTCCGACTCAGCGTCCCCCACCCCTGCCATATGCACGGAGGGGTGCCCGGGGATCCTCCAGAGGCCCCGTATCCTGGAGACGGCCGAGCGAGTGTGAGGTCGCCGCGGTTCTGGGCCATGGAGCACGCTTACAGGGATCTCCACCGGGAGATGTTTTCTCCTGTTTCACACAATGCTAGCTGAACATCCGCCTAAATCATTTCTTAAAAGCCATTAGTCTCTGACTGTGGCACTTCCTGCTGAATCGGCAGAGCTCAGCTAGGGCAAACGGTGCCCAAGGCCACCCCAGGTGAGTAGCTGCTGGGGTGACAGGCCAGGAGTGCTGATGACCGAGGGATCCCCACCACAAACAATGGCTTCAGAGCCACGATGGCTTCGCTTCTTCCGGAGCTTCTCCTTCCTGCCAAAAATTGGAGAGAAGTTGTCTGGGAAAGACATTTCTGGATGTCATTTCTGATCATTGGAAGAGCTAGCATGTGCTCCACATGTATTACATACCAGGCCCTCGATTTTCTTATGTGATCCTCACAGCAGCACCCTGACTGGGAGACCAGCCAATCACTCCCACTTAACAGACGGGCACACTGAGGCTTAGCGAGCTAAAGTGATGTGCGCAAAGTCGAAATGTGAGGCAATATTGGCCTGATTTGCCTGTCTTTGCAGTGGGAGAAGACAGTCCTGTCCAGTCCCAAAGTGTGGAGGCCCACGTGGGGGACAAAAGAGATCTTTGCTCACTCATCACAAGGTTCATGGCTGCGGCGTCTAAAACAAGACAGGTCAACAAAGAGAAAAACACACAGTGGATTTCACAGGAATTTTCTGTGACACGGGAAGGCTCCGAGACACTGGTAAACTTGGTTATCTTCTGCTGAAGAGCCGGCTCGCCGTGGGCGAGTAGGATTGGACAGAAGGCAGGAAGCCAGGGCCATAAAGTGGGCAGAACCGGGCCAGGCCTGTTTGTTCAGATTCTTCTCCGTGGCCCTCTGTCCTCGTCATAAGCGCATTCCTTTCCTCTGGGTGGCGGTGGGCGCCTCTCACGTGAGGGGCTTGTGAGCCAGTGCAGGGACGATCAGAGGTCCTGTTCAGGTTTGATGACGTGCTTCAGGGGCGGGGGGGCGGGAGAAGGGCAGAATCCTTCCTGTTTCTGTGGCTTTCGCCCATGCCAAGGTGCCATACCTGGGCGTAGCGTGGCCCGAATGTCATCCTATAAAACACCATCTAATGATAGCCTCGGGGGCCGGCTCGGGCTACAGCGCTCTCCTGCAGCTGCTGGCTGGGGCTGGAGTCCTCCTCGGCCTCCACAGGCCCCTACCCGGGGCTGGCGCTTGATGTCAACTGCCATCTGCGAGGTCAGCTGTCTCCCAGAGTGCCTACATGGGGCCTTCCCATGGGACTTGGATGGTACGATTTGAGTTCCAGATAAATCATGGATAATTTTTAGTACAAGTATGAACATTGAGAAGTATATAGTTGTAAAGGCACTAGTTTAGTATAAGTATACCCCAAATAGCGCACAGGACACTTTTAAAAACCAACAAAATGCATCATTTACCTGAAATTTAAACTTGGGACATATTTTCCCTAAAAAAAATGAAAGTGGAGTTTATCTGAAATTCAAAATTAACTGAGTCGATTTTTATTTCTCTGGCCATCCTACCTAGGGCACCACTCTTACCCTGTTGGAGTCTGTATTCCTTTTCCTTTGCTGCAGGCCGAAAGAAAACCAACTCAGCAGCTCCAAACACCACCCAGGCGTCGCCTTACCGTCTGCATAATTCAGCAGGTCCACAGTCCTGCGCGGAGCGGGGGAACTACGTTCTCTCTTTACGCATCCAGGAAGCTGAAGATCCAGGCGGCGGCGGGGCTTTGCGGCTCTCTGGAAACTGAGGAAGGGTACATTCCGGGCTGGCTCTAGGCATTGCCAGAAGGCAGCTCCTCCTCTTGTCTTCCACAGGGCCCCTCTATCTGCAAGCCCCCCAGGGCGCATGGACTTCTTCCTGAGCTTTGGATCTGGGTGACCGTTCCCTTCTCTCCCGTCTTCTCCCACCCGCCGGAGAAAGCTCTCTGCTTGTAAGGGTTCGTGTGATTCGATCAGGCCCTTTCAAATACTCTCCCTTGGTCATGGTCACCTGTGCTACATACCGTATGACAACTGCGGGAATGAAATCTCACCGCTGTTATGGCTCCCAAGGATTAAGGAACATGGGCTCTTGCGCACTATTCTTCAAAAAAAAAAACCCAAGTGTTTCTGAAGCTCACCTTCCGCGCAGCGAGACCGGGATAGCGGTGTAACGAGACGTTTGCCCGCGACCTGGGGAAAGAGCTGTTCCCTTCCACAGGCCTGAGGGCTCGCCGGGAGTAGGCCTGGAGGTACCACCACTGAAGGCCGTGAAGCCAGCAGAGGTGGGAACAGAGGGCTTGAGAAGGAGCCAGCCGAGGGAGCCAGGCCAAGGACTGGGGTGGTGATAGCATTGCAAGGCTGCACCAGACCACTACAGACCCCCTATCTGGTAAAAGTGGACTCTTGGCCACCCCCAGGGGGCTGTCCATTCTCTCCTGTGTCTATGAAGTCCCTGATCCAGGAAGTGACGTCACTGACCCGAGTGCAGCAGAAGGCAGGCCAGCAGGGCACACTCAGAGAGCAGAGGATCGCCTATGACTCTCCAAAGCCTGTTCTCGGACTTCCAATGCCTTCAAGGCGGGCAACGGGGCTTCACACAAGGAGGAAACGCAGCACGCTTGGCCCGGCTCCCTGTCACCTGCCGTTTCTGGAACTTTCCCGTGTCTCTCGATGGCCTGCCCATTTTCTTTTCCAGCACAACATTAGGGAACTTCGGTCTGGTGCTGCCAAGGCGGCAGTCACCCAGAAGGCCACCGGACTCTGGGTAGTGCACGCCAGTGCCTCACCCTGGGCTGGGTGTGTGGAAAGTAGCTGGAGCAAGAATGTTTTGTGTTAATCCTTCCAATAACCCGTACAGGCAAGTATCGCGAACATTTTACAGACCAGGAAACTATTGACGGAGTCACTTTTCAGTATCACGCAAGGAGCGCCGAGTTGGAGTTGGAGCCCAGGGAGGCGGCAGCACGGGAGGAATTTGAGATGAGAGATCTGGCCCAGTCCAGGGTTGTTCAGCTACCCATTGAGCAAGTCACCTGCTTGTGCACACGTTTGGTTGGCCACCTCCAGTGTGTTCACACCACGTGAAAGACTCGTGCTACTGGGCTTGGCCTCCAGAAATCAGTAAATATCAGGGAAGGTGGTTTTTTTTTTAATAAATTCACCTTTTTTAAAGATTTTATTTATTTATTTGAGAGTTAGAGTTACAGACAGTGAGAGGGAGAGACAGAGAGAGAGCTCTTCCATCCGTTGGTTCACTCCCCAAATGGCCGCAACGGCCGGAGCTGTGCCAATCCAAAGCCAGAAGCCAGGAGCTTCTTCCGGGTCTCCCACGTGGGTGCAGGGGCCCAAGCACTTGTGCCATCTTCCACTGCTTTCCAGGCCACAGTAGAGAGCTGGATCGGAAGAGGAGCAACCAGGACTAGAACCGGTGTCCATATGGGATGCAGATGCTGCAGTCAGAGGATTAACCTACTGAGCCACAGCGCCAGCCCCAAGGGAAGATGGTTTTGGGGTTCCCAAAAGGAGCGTTCCAGCAGGATTGAGGACAGGTGCAGCAGCAGGCAGCAGGAGGATGGCGGAGTTCACTGTCGGGAACAGACACCGCTTTGGGCATTTCAACACAAAGGGGCTTGGTTCAAGCATTTGCATGCCAACACGTTGGCAGGAGGACCGGGCAGAAGACCCTCGGGCTGGCTCTGCAGAAACCAGCCCCAGGATGGATTCGCCAGGGAAGCTGCAATGAGAAGAAAGGCACTCAGAAGGTGCCCCGGGGACTAACAAGTTCAAGATCAAGGCCAGGCTGGTGCCGCGGCTCACTAGGCTAATCCTCCGCCTTGCGGCGCCGGCACACCGGGTTCTAGTCCCGGTCGGGGTGCCGGATTCTGTCCTGGTTGCCCCTCTTCCAGGCCAGCTCTCTGCTGTGGCCCGGAGTGCAGTGGAGGATGGCCCAAGTGCTTGGGCCCTGCACCCCATGGGAGACCAGGAGAAGCACCTGGCTGCTGCCATCAGATCAGCGCCGTGCGCTGGCCGCAGCGCGCCGGCCACGGCGGCCATTGGAGGGTGAACCAACGGCAAAAGGAAGACCTTTCTCTCTGTCTCTCTCTCTCTCACTGTCCACTCTGCCTGTCAAAAAAAAATGGCCAGAGCTGTGATCGAAGGAGCCGGAGCTGGAGCCAGAGCTCAGCTCAGGAAGCTGGAGCATGGAGCTGCCCCTTTACAGCAGCCTTGATCCAGCACCTTGGATCTGAGAACACTGCCACAGCGAATTCCCTGGCTCAGGGCAGGCACTTGCTTAGAAGGCTCACGTCCCCAGATCAGAATGCCTGGTTCAAGTCTGATCCGGCTTCCTGCTAATTCACAGCCTGGGAGGCAGCAGATGATGATGGCTCCAGTCCTTGAGCCTCTGCCACCCACCTGGGAAGCTGGATGGAGTTCCGGGCTCCTGGCTTTGGCATCTGGGGAGGGAGCCACTGGATGGAAGATCTCTCTGTGTCTCTCCACCTTTGGGATCAAATGAAAATAAAGAAAGGAAAAGAATGCTCTGTTTCTACAACCTTGCTTGCAAACAAAAAGCCTGCCAAGGCCGCGGGACTCAGACCTGCGCCTCACTTCCGTGTCCGAGCACACACGTCTACTTGGGGGAGACTATTTTGCATCCTCCCTAATCCCACTGGAGTCTGGGGAGAAGGACTCGACAATCTTTTAGCTTCTGTTCTCCCAGGAAGGCACAGTAGTGGAGGTGGGAGCTGAGCATCACCTCCACCACCTCCCCACCCCCCCAAAGAAGTCCCTGTGTGTAGCAGCTGCCAATATCCATGGTGTAAACTGTCTCTGGGTGGCTGATTTCAAGCTATCCAGGTGATGTCGCCGAAGTCGGAGTTGGGAAGAGATGTGTCTAATTAGCTCTCGGGAGCCAGGAGACACCAACTGCGGCACGTCACTGCTAACTGGTCATATCCAGTTTCTGAGACAGGCAGTAGAGGGAGGGGAGGGGAGGGAGGGAAGGACTTGGGCTGCTGCAGTCCCATCCAAGTGACTCAGGCTCCCCGCTCGGGTCCAGCCTCCCCTGCGCTCATGGCCGTCTTACTATCCTACCTGTTGGCTCACTTCTCAAAGCCAAGAATCTGATCCCCGTGAGTCGCAGCCCTGTATGACGGAAACGAGCGTTTCCCCACTGATGGGAGCCTGAAGCCAATGCCTCACTTCTGAAGAGCTGGCGGATTACATTTCGCCACTCTCCCTTTCTCTCCCAAATGCTCACAAGATGGCAACACCAGGGACGTGGAGGACACCAAATGACAGAGCCAATAAGGAGGTGGTTTGTTGATTAGTTTGAAAAACCTTGGCCAGAAGGGGAGAATCTTCTGGACTCCTTTCTTTTTAGGGGGTGGGGGAGGGAGGACAGAACTGGGGGGGAATCCTTTTTGTTTTATGCTTCCATGGAGAAAAACTCTCAAGTTCAACTACTGTGAATTGCTGAACTAAACAATATAAGCCTCAAGAAAAGTTCCCTTCAAACAGATGTGTGAAAGGCACTGGGAAGTAGAAAAAAAAAAAAAACATAGTTAAAAAATAAGATCTTGGGGCTGGTGCACTGTGGCACAGTGGGTTAAGCCTCCACCCATGACACCAGCATCCCATATGGTTGCAGGTTCGAGTCCTGGCTACCCCACTTCCAATTCAACTCCCTCCAACGCACCTGGGAAAGCGGAAGAAAATGGCCCAAGTGCTTGGGCCCCTGACACTCACATGGCAGACCCGGATGGAGCTCCAGGCTCCTGGGTTCTACCTGACCCAACCCTGGCCATTGCAGCCATTTGGGGAGTGAACCAGCAGATGGAAGCTCTCTCTGGCACTCGCTCTCTCTCTCTCTCTCTCTCTCTCTGTCTTTGTGTGTGTGCGTGTGTGTGTGTCACTCTGCTTTTCAAATAAATAAATAAAATCTTAAAATAAGATAGTAAACTGGTCCCATGAGTAGAGAGAAAGGAGCAGGTGGCTTTATTTTTTCCACTAGAAAAGCAAGTACGTTGTGGCTGAAGCAGGAGTTAGTTAACACAAGAGCAGGCAAGCAGTTTTGGGGGCCTCCCAGCAGAAACAGGGCCTGGCTTCGTGCAACGTTCTAATTGGCGGAAGCCGACGGTAGTGTGGGAACCCGTAGCAGGGAGGGGGATGCCATATATAAAAAGTTACAGGACAGTTCATCTACCTCAAGTGTCTTGCAGAGCGCACCTCTTGAATTTTAACGACCAGAGTTACGACTGGGCAATTAACCCCATGTGCGGTAGCCTTGCACCCGAGACAGCTAGAGACAAAAGGCAGAGACTGACAAGCTCTCTGGGGTCAGCCCTCCACCCTCCTCCTGGGCAGAAGTAAATGGCTTTTCTTTTCACACCAGGATCTCAAAAAAAAAAAAAAAAAAGTAACACACATGAAAAGGAACTACAATATAACTCACTGTTGTTTTTTAATCCTATTTCAACCGAATGTGCCATAATTCTAAATGTTTTAGAGAAAAAGTGCAAAAATTTCCTTTAAAACATCCAACAGGCCTGAAGCAGATTTTAAGCTGCTAGGAGTGTTGGGCACTTAACAGATAATAATTAGTTGTTCAATGCAAAAAAAAAAAAAAAAATCACTTTTCGATCCAGGCCGGCAGAACAGTGGGGGAATGAGCTATTGAAGGAAGCTAAGAGCAGAGTTTCCAAGGAAATGCTTCTGGGATGATGGCGATCTGGGGCGGTTATAACATCTTTTTTTTTTTTTTTTTTTTTAAGATTTTTATTTGAAAGGCAGAGTTACAGAGAGGCAGAGGCAGAGAGAGAGATCTTCCATCCACTGGTTCACTCCTCAAATGGCTGCAATGGCTGGAGCTGCACCAATCCAAAGCCAGGAGCCAGGAGCTTCCTCCGGGTCTCCCACGTGGCTGCAGGGGCCCAAGGACTTGGGCCATCTTTTACTGCTTTCCCAGGCCATAGCAGAGAGCTGGAAGTGGAGCAGCCGGGACTCAAACCGGCACCCATATGGGATGCCGGCACTGCAGCTGGCGGCTTTACCTGCTATGCCACAGCGCCGGCCCCCAGTCATGACATGCTGAGATGGTTAGCATCTTCTGTTTGTCTCTACCCCGATGCAGCTGCAGCCTCCTGTGACCAAAGCAGAAAACCGGGGTGGGGGTGGGGGTGGTGAGAGAACCACAACCTAGAGAGCCCACAGGTGCCCAGAGCAGCTCCTCTTTGTAAAACAAGAGTGACCAGGGAAGGAGGGGCTGAGGAGGATGGACCCCAGAGTGTCCGGAGCTTAAAAAATAGTGGCTTTTGATGCCCAGGCAGGTTATAGAGACGGAAGGGAGGGGATCATGTCTAATCCCGAAGCGCTAGAGAAAAAAACAGCTTGATTAAGTGAAGTCATGACCCCAAGCCCCTCCAGTCTTGTGCCACAAGTTCTGAGTTCCCGAGTCCTTTTTCAGGGGCTTGCCTGGGCTTGTCCCTCTTGGTTATATACTGCCATAGACTGCTGTGTGGGGTTTAGTTAAATAATTTATGTGATTGTTTTAATAGAAAGTTCACTCTTTATAGGAAAATCAATAATGCCTACATCGTGTCCTACTTCGGTGCAGGCGTGAGTGGAATCTATTCCCTTGCGGCCTTGCCACCCAGAATGGGTGCTCCAGAGAGCCAGGCAGCCCCTCGCAGAGCCAAGACTTGCAAAGCCAAACCTCTTGAGCATCAGCCTCTTCTGGGTATCCCATGCAGGTGCAGGGGCCCAAGCACCTGGGCCATCGTCCACTGCTTTCCCAGGCCATAGCAGAGAGCTGGATTTTGCTCCTGAGGACTAACATAGATTCTGGATTGGCCCTCATCTTTGCATCATTTGCCCCATCTCATGTGTACTGGGCCCTCTGGCCCTGAGAGGGAGCGCTACTGAGCCTAAGCCCTGCCCTTTCCCATACAGGCCGTGCAGGGTGCCCCAAGCTGGGTTCCTGCCCAGTAGTGAGCTAGTTAACCATTGAGGATGATGGCCTGATTCATAGCATTTGGGTTTTTTTTGGTTTTTTTTTTGTTTTTTTTTTTTTTGGACAGGCAGAGTGGACAGTGAGAGAGAGAGAGACAGAGAGAAAGGTCTTCCTTTGCCGTTGGTTCACCCTCTAATGGCCGCCGCGGCCAGCGCGCTGCAGCCGGCGCACCGCGCTGATACAATGGCAGGAGCCAGGAGCCAGGTGCTTTTCCTGGTCTCCCATGGGGTGCAGGGCCCAAGCACCTGGGCCATCCTCCACTGCACTCCCTGGCCACAGCAGAGAGCTGGCCTGGAAGAGGGGCAACCAGGACAGAATCCGGCGCCCCGACCGGGACTAGAACCCGGTGTGCCGGCGCCGCTAGGCGGAGGATTAGCCTAGTGAGCCGCGGCGCCGGCTCTGATTCATAGCATTTGAATGTTTGCCCTGAGCCTATTGCAAGCTTCCAATGGGACATCACTGAACACAGTCACAAAGACGCACGCAGTCTCCTCTCGCATGCAACCAGGAGCTGGCTCCCCCACACACACCACACTGGCTCCACTCCTTGGGTGTTAAACCAGGACCTCCGCAGATCAAGAGGGTAGCCTCAGAGGTCTGGAAGCCCTGGTGTAGAGACGGGAGGTCTTCCATCGTGATGGCCCATTGGAATCACCTGGGGAGCTTCGACACGCTGCACGCTGGGGCCCGCGTTTGGCTCAGCGGTTAAGCTGCGGCTTCAAGCCCCCGCCTCTCATGTCCACAGGCCTGTGTTCAAGTATAGGCTCTGCTTCCCATTCCTGCCGCCGTGCATCCTGGGAGGTAGCATATAATGGCTCAAGTACTTGGGTCCCTTTAGCACATGGTAGACCCAGGCTGAGTTCAGTGCTCCTGCCCCAGCCCTGGTTATTGCGTGTATTTGGAGAATGGAAGCGCTCTCTCTCTCTCGCTCTCTCTCTCTCTCTCTCTCTTTCAAATAAACAAATACATTTTTAGAAAATCTGCAGGCCCAGGTGCTTGGTTTGAATGTGTCCCTCAAAAGCTCCTGTGTTGAGAACTTAATCCCCAAGGTCATATGTTGATGGGATTTGCAGGTGGCTCGTTGAGAAATAGTAAGGATTAGATGAGCTGGTGAGGGTGGGGGTCCACCTGACGGCTTTAGTGACTTTTTAAGACGAGGAAGGCAGCAGGCGGATGTTGTGGTGTAGGCAGGTAAAGCTGCCACCTGCAACGCTTGCATTCCGTACAGGTGCAAGTTCAAGTCCCGGCGCCTCCATTTCCCATCCAGCTCTCTGCTAATGGCCTGGGAAAGCAGTAGAAGATGGCCCAAGCCCTTGGGCCCCTGCACCCACGTGGGAGACCTGGAAAATGCTCCTGGCTCCCAACTTTGGCCTGGCCCAGCCCTGGACAATGCAGCCAGCAGATGGAAGATCTCTCTCTCTCTCTCTCTCTCCCTCCCTCCCTCTCTCTCTCTCTAACTCTGGCTTTCAAATAAATAAATACATACATATTTAAAAAAGAAGAGGAGGAGGAGAGAACTGAGCTAGGGCACCTGCTGTCTTGCCAAGAGACGCCCTCACCTAGTGTCAGCGCCATGCTCTCGGACTTCCCAGCCGCCAGAGCCGTGAGCCTAATACATCTCTGTTCTGTCTACATGACCTGGGCTCAGCTATTGTATCCCAGCAACAGAACACAGACGAAGACACTGGACCACATCCCAGGCCCATCACATCCGGCAACTCTGAGGACGGGATCAGGCAACAGTATTTTCTTATTCAATTCCAATGGGAAACCAAGGTTGTAAACCAGGGTGGATCCGTGAGCACTGGACTCCTCGGGGGGGGGGGGGGGGGGGGCTTGTTTAAACTCCCACAGCCGGGACCTACCACAGAGTTCCTGATTCTCAGGCCTAGGCTAGGGCCCGGGAATCGGCATTTCGAATGAATTCCTAGGTGATGCCGATGCTTCAGGGACCCCAAAACTTGCCCGACACTGCTGGCTAGAAAGCTTGTGCTTGATGACAGGGCCGCCGAGGTGGAGTTTACAGGAACCCTCCCTCCTGTGAAGAAGTCGTCTGGTCAAAGTGAGAGGCTCCTGCCGCCTGGGCTGGGACACGGGCCACCTGCTTTGCTCCAGATGCGCATACGGAGACTGAGGCCAGGCCGATCCGTCCTCGGGGGTCACCTTGACGGCCTTGCTGCTCCAGGGACTGCGAGCCCCTTCGGAGGCCTACGGATGGGATTGACCAAGACTGCTAAATTCTTGCCTGCATTCGTCTCTCTTCCCATTCCCCCTCGTTCACTTCTGCATCGTGACCCCTTTCTCCATCCAAAATAGGAAGCCATGATGGGCAAAGAAAACCTTGTTAAAAATCAGCATCATGGTGACTTCCCCCTCCCACAAAAACAAACAAAAAATTTGGTGCAGGAATTTCCTGCTGCCTTGGAAGGCAGATTCGGGGAAACCTTTGTTTACGGAGCTACTATCTCACCTAAGTTGTCTATGCCTCATTCTGGAGACAAGAATCATTCAAAACTCAGGTGGCACTGAAGCTATAAACACATACAAATATTCTTGCCTGAGAATTCCATCCCTAGGACGGCCCAGGAGAAAGGGGTTCAGTGTCCACATGTTTGCAACTTTAGTTACAAGAGCCAAAATAATGGAACAAATCCAGATTTTCACTTCCAAACTATTTTGATTTATTTCTTGATTTGAAAGGTAGAGAGAGATCCACTGGTCCACTCCTCAAATGCTCACAATAGCCAGGGCTGGGCCAAGTGGAAGCTGGGAGCCTGGAGCTCATCCCAAGTCTGCTACGTCTGTAGCAGGGACCCAAGTCCTTGAGCCATCACCTGCTGCCTCCCAGACTGCGCATCAGCGGGAAGCTGGAGGGGAAGCAGGTGTCCCGGGCAGCATCTTAACCATGCACCAAATGGCCAACACCACCACCCCAAATGTTCATCTACAGGAGAATGAATAAGTACATTATGTTGTATTCCTAGAATGGAATACTACCTAACGGTGAAAAAGAAAGAAGTACTGATTTGTTGCAGAACAGGCAAAACTAAGCAGTGGTTTGAGAAGGGCAGAGGGAACCTTCTGGAATGCTGGGAAATGTTCTGTATATTGATTTGGGAGCTGAGTACATGAGTCCACACATATGTAAAAGATTTCTGAGCCATACACTCAAGATGAGACTGCTTTATGATATATAAATTATACTTTGACTTTTTAAAAGATTTATTTATTTATTTGAAAGTCAGAGTTACACAGAGAGAGAAGGAGAGGCAGAGAGAGAGAGAGAGAGAGAGAGAGAGGTGTCTTCCATCCGGTGGTTCACTCCCCAGATGGCTGCAACAGCCAGAGCTGGGCCAATCCGAAGCCAGGAGCTTCCTCCGGGTCTCCCACGTGGCTGCAGGGGCCCAAGCACTTGGGCCATCCTCTACTGCTTTCCCAGGCCATCAGCAGAGAGGTGGATTGGAAGTGGAGCAGCCGGGACTCAAACCAGCACCCATATGGGATGCTGGCATTGCAGGTGGAGGCTTTACCTGCTACGCCACAGCGCCAGCCCTTATACTTTGATTTTTAAAAGTGTTTTAATGCAGTTGGAAGCATTTAGGCCATCTGGTTTCAGAGATGATGGCTTTTGATATCTTGGAACTGGAGTTTGAAAAAGTTTGACAAATTAGCAAAGACTTGTTCCTTCTGTTCAAATTGGCCAAGACAAAGAAATAGTTCCCGCCAAGCCGTACGTCAACACAGTGGTGTGGGTCAGCCACCATGGGAAAGTATTGAACTTGTGCCCTCGCCACACCTGAGCCAATCATTGTGTGTGGGTTCTCCTCCTCACCACATTCTGCAAAGCTGAGGGTTAGTATCGCCTCTGTTTTACAGCACAAGGAACCTGAACTTCAGAGAGACTAAGAGCTGAGAAGGAAACCCAGGTCCGTTGTCACTCCCAGGGGTCTGAGCAGCCATCAGGCTGAGTGTGCAGTGAAACATGTCCCACGTGCGTTGTGTGCCGTGGACTCTTGGCAGGCTGCTGAAGCCCATGGGCCCTTTCCTGGAATGGTGGTTTAATCGCACACAATAAAATAGCACAGGGTGGCGCGGCAGGTTAAGCGGCAGCCTGCGATGTTGGCAGCCCATAGGAGTGCCCGTTCAAAGTCCTGTCTGCTGCGCTTCCAATCCAGCGCCCAACTAATGCGCCTGGGAAGGCAGCGGAAGATGGCCACAGAACTTGGGCCCCTGCCACCCGTGCGGGGCACCTGGATGGAGTTCCTGGCTCCTGGCTCCTGGCTCCTGGCTCAGCCTGGCCCAGCCCTGGTCTCTGCAGCCATTTGGGGGAATGCACCAAGAGATGAAAGATTCTCTCTCTCTCTCTCTCTCTCTGGCTTTCAAATAAATAAATAAATCTTATTTTAAAAATAAGAAAATTCAATGCTGCCCAGAATTACGACTCAAACTGAATATATTGAAATAGGTAGCAAATAGCTGATGATCTCACCATGTACGTGCTCACTTAATGCAGTAAATAACGAGGGGGAAGCAGCTGCTGTGATGTCAAAGCAGCGATAGGTGTAGATGACATTTGACATACCCGCAATAGCTGTCACGTGACACAAAGACCCCTGTGATTTCTGTGACAAAGCCACAGCTCCCGCCAATACCGCTGCCGTTTGGGTCCTACACCCATTAAAGGAGGTGCTGCATTTCCGTGAGAGGTTAGTGAAAATAAAGATGCAATCTGAGTTCTCCCATCCAAGTTCACGGACCTCCTGCCGCCTAGCAGTTTAATAACCCTGCCTTCCAGGAAGCAGCCAGAGGCCGCCGAGAGAGGAGGGCGGCTGGACCGGCTTTTGGTCTGGCTCTCCAAGGAGCTCCCTGGGTGGCCTCCCAGGGCGCTCCTCCTCCCTCTGGCTCAGGTCCCCTCCTCTGTAGAAGATCCCCGTGCAGCACTCCTCGCCGTCCCTGGCTGGGCAGCCAGAAGTTGCTTGGCTGGCTCCAGGGCTACCATCAGCCAAGCGACAGATGTTTAACGAGGTTCACCCTGTGCTAGGAGCCTGGGGAGCACCGAGGAGAGACCCCCCCCCGCGCTCCCGCCGGCTTCACAAAGGCAATGGGGCTCCCCTCCTGAACCTGGGGGACCTCCCTGCCAGCAGGCTGCACAGCAAGGTTTCGGGGAGTCTCTGCTGAGCAGGGATGGGCGCCTGCCTGCCCCCCTCCCCCAGCAGACCTGCGTGGGCCTGGGAATGGGCCCCTCCTCTCAGCGTTCCCATCCCCCGGCCTGGGCACTTGCATTGCCCAATTCTTGGTCGCATTGATTCTGCACCCAATGGGACCCAGGTTAAGTGAGAGGAGCGAGTATATAACCCAGGTTTGAGGCAACACCATGAGCGCTGGGGAAGATAAATAGCAAAGCAACAGTCGGATAATGGGCCCAGGAAGGAGTGATTAATTACCAAGCCCCCGCGTCCCCAAACAAGCGCAGTGGCAAGGGGCAGAGCTCTGTGCAACGGGCCTTGGAAGCTGGCAAGACTGGAAGCAGGTCAGGCTTCAGGGCAAATCTCACCGCCGGTGTCACGGGGGACCTTGGACTTGGCAACACAGCAGACTCACCTGGGGGCTCTCATAAACCTGGCCGTGCCTGTGCGCCCCATCCTCAGACACGTGGATTTCATGTGAGTCGGGGGGGGGGGCAGGTGTGCAGATTTTTTTTTTTTTTTTTGAGAGACAGAGTGCAGATTTTTTTTTTTTTTGAGAGACAGAGAGAGGAAGAGAGAGAGAAAGAGATCTCCCATCAATTGGTCCATTTCCCAAATGCCTGGAAGAGTTGGGGTTGGGCCAGGTGGAACCCAGGAAGCTGGCATTCCATCCAGGTCTCCCACGTGGGTGGCAAGGATCCAACGACTTGAGTCATCTCCTGCTGCTTGCCAGGGTTTGCACCCCAGGAAATATTTTTTTTCTGAAGATTTATTTATTATTTGAAAGATAGAATGACACAGAGAGAGAGAGAGAGGAGAGAGAGATCTCTCATCTGCTGGTTTGCTCTCCAAATGGCTACAACAGCAGGAGCAGCAGCCAGGAGTCATTTGCATTAGTAGGGAGCTGGATTGGAAGCGGAGGAGCCGGGACTCAAACTGGCACTCCGAGATGGGATGCCGGTGTCACAGGCGGTGGCTAAACCCACTGCACCACAACACCAGCTCCAGGAAATCTTTGGAAAAGCTCCCTGGAGGATTGCCAAGCAGAGCCAGGACCGTAGCCAAGTGCCCGCAGCAGTGGCTGGAGAAACAGCTGTCTGCTTGCTCCCTGCCGGCCGTGGGAGAGGCGCTGGCTGAGCGAGGCGACCTGAAAAGCGGAAGCTGCCAGGGCTGCTCCCGGGTCCGAAGCCCCGGGGAGGCCAGGGGAGAAAAGTAGCAAATTCCGTGGGCTTGCTGAGGTCAGGCTGCCCGTCCTGCCTCCCCTGGTGCCGGCTGCTGTGGACACCTGCTGCTGTGTGGGCCGGTTCCCTTCCTGTCAGCCAAAAGGGGGGACCAGAGCATCTGGTCTAGGGGCCATGGGGACAGACTAAAGGGGCCTGCAGAGCCCTAGCGGCCGGCGTGAGTAAGCAACGCGCCACCTGCCAGCCAGCCAGCCAGCAGTCCCTGTTGTTTCCGGAAACCCTGGGGCCCAGGCGCCGAGGCTGGCTTGGAGGAAGCCCCTGATATCTCTGCTTGGGGGTGGGGGGGGTCACTCCTTTTCCTGCTCTGGTCCCACTTGATTCCAGCACGTGTCCCCTCCCACACCCACACATCGTCAACTAACGCCGAAGAGCCTCCACGTGCCGGGCGCGGAACAAGATGGTGAACTACAACAAGAGACAGAGGCTGCCCTGCTGCTGGGAGAGAAAGACAACCAAATACACCGCGTGGGGGGTCAGGTGGTGGTGGACACCAGGGTGCAAGAGAACAGGGGGGCTGGCTAGGGAACACATGGTGGGGGGTGGGGGTATCGCCAAGGAAGTCCTCCCTGAGGAGCTGACATCCGCATAAAGAGCTGCTAAAGGCAAGCACTGAACAGCCAACTTGGATGGGGGCAGGGCATTCCAAGTCGAGGATGGTGTCAGTGCAAAGGCCCTGTGGCAGGAGGAGGCAAGAGCCCTGTTCTGGACAGTGTGGCTGGAGCAGAGGGGAACAGACAGATGGTGGGACCCTGCCGTGGGACAGACAGCACTGCTGTCCCCAGTGCTTTCACTCGGAGGGAGCTGGGACGCTTTCGAGGTTTGCCCAACAGGGCCACGCTGGCTTCTTCACTGAAACGAGACTTCCAAGGGCAGGGGTGCAGCAGTGAGTGAGGCTGGTGAGGAGGCGTCAGCAGAGAGAGAAGCAGCACGGAGGCCAGCCTGGTGGCAGCTGCCCCGGGAAACAGCCTGGGCCGGCGGGTGTTTGACAGCGAGGCCTCCAGGGCTTCCTCACCGGGCAGAAAGAGGGAAGAATCCAAGGACAGTCCGAGGGTTTGGGGCTGAATGGAAGGAAAGTGCCTCTGGCTACAGAACGGGGAGGGCACCGCGCGTGGATGAGGAGGTGGGGGGAGGGGACCGCAAGGGCACGTCTGCAGCCCGCTGCGCAGGTTTCCTTGCACTGCATCTGACCTTCGCACCCTAAATGCAGCCCCTGTCCTGGGTGGGGGCCCAGGCGGCCTCCATCCCTCCGTCCCCCAGGCCTGTCAGCTCCTGGAGATCCCTTGGCCTTTGCCAAGCCGCCCACTTCCAGTGAACGCACTTCAGAGACAGCGAAGTTTCCCAGCAAACAGCGGGAACAAATTTAACTGGCACTTGACCTTGGAAGCAGCACCGAAAGCTGTAAAATGCGTTCTTTTTGATCTCACGTGTCTGTGGGAGCTCCAAAAGGCTCACCTCGCAGAAACAGAAAGTGGAATGGTGGTCACCAGGGCCTGTGGAGGGACTGGGGAGACGCCGATCAAAGGGCGCAGAGTGCCTGTCGTTGCGCATGAGGAAGGCCCAGCGTGGTGACCCTGGTTAATAATCAACACTGCAGGAGCCACTCTGTGGTGTAGCGGGTAAAGCCGTGGCCGCCTGCAATGCTGGCATCCCATATGGGCACCAGTTCGAGTCCCAGCTGCTCCACTTCCAATCCAGCTCTCTGCTATGGCCTGGGAAAGCAGTAGAAGATGGCCCAAGTGCTTGGGCCCCTGCACCCACATGGGAGACCCGGAAGAAGCTCCTGGCTCCTGGCTTCAGATCGGCCCAGCTCCGGCTGTCGCAGCTATCTGGGAAGTAAGCCAGTGCACAGAAAATCTCTCTCTGCCTCTGCCTTTGCCTCTGCCTCTCTGCAACTCTGCCTTTCAAATGAATAAATCTTAAAAAAATACTCAACACTGCGCTGGAGTTCTGGAATTGGCCAAGGAGAGGAGGCAGGGTGGCACACAGGTTGGGACACCCATACACCATATCGCAGCGTCTGGTTCAAGTCCCAGCTCCATATCCAACCCAGTTTCCGGGAAGGCAGCAGATGAGGGCTCAAGGACGTGGGTCCCTGCCACCCACATGACTGACCCAGATGGAGTTCCAAGCCTGGCCCAGCCCTGGCTGCTGTAGGCATTTTGAAAGTGAACCAGCAGGTGGAAGATCTGTGTGTGTGTGTGTGTGTGTCTACCTTCAAATAAAATAGAAATAAAAATAAATGGTTTTAAAAAGAAATTTGCTAAGAAAATAGATATGAGTTGTCATCACCAAAAAAGTAACTATGCAAGGTGATAGATATGCTAATTAGTTTGATTCTAGTTACCGTCCCACAATGGGTACATATATCAAACACTGTCCAGCTTAAATAGACACCAGTTTTGGCCAAATAAAGCTGGAAAAATTATTTTTTCTTTTATTTAAGAACCTGAAGCTTCCAAATGCAATTGTGTTCTCCTTCGAGTTAACAGAGCAGTGACAAGTTCAACGAGAAGTTCAAAGCTTTTCTTCTTCTCCCACCCTCCCCCCACCAAGCTCACCCTTGATCTCCACACACCGGTCATCTGCACAAAAAGCTTCAAGGTCTCCACCAGCTCTCACAAGGATCTCTCTTGAGTCTTGCTTCTTGCAAGAGTTTGCTGTCGGATGCGCCTGTACACGTCCCCGACTTGCAGGTCACTGCATCACCTCTCTCAAGACCCTAGGAGCGACTCCTAAGGAGGCGGGAGCGATTTCTCGGCCATCTTCCTCATTGACTTCAGGAAATCCAGCAGCTCCGCTTTGGGCCATGCTCCTGGGGGTTCAAGGACAGGACATAGGCAGCTGGGCAGGAGGAAGAGATGTCGCATGTCCCACAGCGGATCATCTCTGTAGTCTAACCATTTCTGCTAGCCCACCCCAAGGCATCACTGCCCCTAGCCCGAGAGCAGCCATTTGGAGGAGGAGCACCCTGTACACAGCCAAGTGTATTCAAACATACCCACATCCGGGGCCAGTGCTGTGGTGTAGCGGGTAAAGCCACCGCCTGCAACGCCACTGGCATCCCATATGGGCGCCGGTTCGAGTCCTGGCTGCTCCACTTCCAATCCGGCTCTCTGCTGGTGGCATGGGAAGAATAGCAGAGGATGTCCAAAGTCACCCATGTCTGGGTCACCCATGTGGGAGACCCAGAAGACGCTCCCGGCTCCTGGCTTCAGCCTGGCTCTGCCCTGGCCGTTGTGGCCACTTGGGGAGTGAACTAACAAATGGAAGAACCAAGATTCTCTCTGTAATTCTGACTTTCAGATAAGTAAATAAATCTTAAAAAAAAAAAAAAAAAAAAGCCCGGATCTGTACCCCAGTGCCAGTTCTGCCAGGGCACCTCAAGGGGTTCCCATGTCAGAAGGAGAAAGAGGCCCAGAAGTTTCCCGCGTGGCAGCTGCAATGCTACAACCGCCAAGTCTTTCGCAATCACAGTCTGCATTTTCTCCTTTGTCTCACTGTGTTTTTCTTTGTGGGCCTAACTCCCGAGACGGAGCACTGCCCGTGCACAGTTCTCCCTGCACAAAGCCACGTTTATGTAATCATTCCAAAACTCACAAGTCCTGAAAACTTTGAGGAATGTTATTAGACCCTGTAGGCCAGCCGCACTGTTTCCAGGACGACAGCAAGTCCGCGCCCAAGACACAGGGCCCTTCGCTCCCAATGCTTCAGGCCACTGCAGAGTAACCCAGGCCCCAGGCCCAAGGGACACTTCCCGTGGCTCCTACCCACGGCCAGGACACCCCACCTGCCCCTGTGCACCGGAGAGCCACACTTCCTACCTCCAATAGCCCGGGCTGGTGTCCTGCCAAAAATCCAGCCTCGCTCAGCCGTCAGTGCCACCCCATTTGTGGTCTGGAAAAGTCAGCGGAGATGTGAGAGAACTCGGGCTTGGTATGTGTGGGTCCCCGGCGTAGCCAGAGGCCAGCGCCTGGCTTGTGCTTGGGGCGAGGTGGGTATGGGAGAGCTTGACTGTGCCCCTTGGCCCCTGGCCTGTGTTCTTCCTGCCTCACTGATCAGGCAACTGGGCAGTGAGGAAGGAGGCTGGCCGGGGAGCTCTGGAGACGCGCTGTCCACGCAAGGTGAGAGACTGGCCTGTGGGACTCAGGTCTCATCCAAGTCCAAGAACAGAGCTAGAAAGCTCATGGGGGCCCTCATGGGATCACTGTTCCCCCTTCCCTGTCCCTGCGTACCACAGCACCCTGTCCCATCAACACGAAACTCAGCTTCCACGGGCTACGCCCTTGCAAGCTTCGTGAGCGAAGGCTGGGGAAGAAGGTATTTCTGCCAAGGGCACTGAGCTGCCCTGATTCGTATGGAGTCAGACCTTCCAATTCCCCTGGGGATGGAAGAAGTGACTGTCTGGAAGCCCTTGGGACTGTGAAAGGTACTCCTGAGACTAGGAGAGCCCAGTGAAGAGAGGAAATGCACACGTAACACGATGCCGGTCAAGTTCAGCAACAGTTCAGAGAAGGGAGCTATGGGGCAGACCAGCTCAGCGAGCAGGGGAGGGCCTTTGGGGGAGCGCAGAGGCTGGCGCTCGGTCTTGAATTAAGTAGATTTCCTGGTGGTAGGACCAGAGCAGAGGCGGGAACGCACCTCGTGTATGGGAGCAGAGAGAGCAATCCACAGAACAACAGGCTTCGCTTATTTCATTTAGACGAGTTTCTGCGCGGAGCGGAGTCATTCATCAACCACTAGTCACCCGCTCTAGGGTAGCTGCAGCGCAGCCCTGACACCACGCAGGGGATCCAAGGCTCGTTCAGCCGGGCGAGACCAGAGCGAACCAAGTGGCACGCTGTCTGAGTTTGGGGTGCCCCCAAAGTGGACCCCGAGAAAAAGCTCTGGGTGCAAGTGCTTATCTGGCAGAAGGGAGGGAAGGGAAGGCCAATGGGTGGGGTCACTGCTGCAGGTGACTGCAGCTCCGTCTCCCTGGGAACCTCTAAGCCCGCATAGAGCAATCACTGCCAAGTGGCCCACCCAGGGGGCGAAGGAGCGGGGTCTTTGGCCAGTGGTTGGTTGGGGGCTGCTCTGAGGGAGCAGGAATCCCCCCCCCTTCCTGCTCTGTGTATACAGAGAAGGGATTCAGAGACAGCCCCCAGGCATGCCCCCAGGCGCGAGGACAACAATGACAAGCACAAAGGGACCTGAGCCAGCATTTACGACAGAAATGCTTGTAAGAAGCAAAGAAGAGAGGGACTTGGGCCGCAGGAGAGACGCCAGAGCAGAGACCAGTTCCCTAGCCATTCCCCGAAGATCGCTGGGGTTGACAATGCTGCAGCCGGCGAAGCAGCACCGGCAGTCAGAGGGGGCAGGTGTGAGAAAAGCCCGCCGGCGGAGCAGCGCACCTGGGAGAGGCCGAAGTATGGGGGCTAGGAAGGTCAGAAGAGGGACCTGGAGCCCGCCGCAGAGAATTCACGCCAGGCCGCAGCGGTCTTCTTCATCCCGTGGGCAGTAGGGAGCCACCGCAGGTGTTTGAGCACGGATGGCATTGAGCAATGTTCACCCGGTCACAAAGCAGGGCCATAACTTGGAAGCAGGCAGACTAGGTAAAAATCCCCCCAAGAGGGATGTCAGTGAGCCCCGAGGGAGATTATTTGAGATGAAGGGGGCTCCCTGTGGCTCTGGCCCGAAGAGAAAGGCCCCTGACAAGAACCGCGCAGGAGCTGCTAAGACGGGGAGCAGCCCGTCAGCTGCCTGGCAGAGATCTGGGCCCACTCATTTCTCTCCTATTTTCTTTCTTCCAAAAAAAAAAAAAAAAAAAAAAAAACGCTTTTGGCCTCTGGTTTGCGAAAGCTTTGCTCGGTGAGTTTAAACAGCATCTCACAGCACGGCGGAGCAATAACAAACGGTGCCTGGTGGCTCGCCTGCTGGTGGCTTAAAAAACAATTGATGACTTTTAATCAGCTGAATGAGCAAGGGACAAATGACAGCATGGCCTGAATGCGGCCCAGACGTCATGGGCTGACATCAGTGGGGAGGAGGGAGATGCCCTTCTGGCGAGCTGGGGAACAAACAGCAGCAATTCCTGGCTACTGGGGAGGGGGAGGGGGGAGGGCTCTGGGGACAGCCCTGCCCACGCCCCAAAGCTGCTGCCTCCTTTCATGCGACCCGGAGAGCCCAGTGGCAGGAGCAGCAAGGGTAAAGCTGCGGAAAACGACAGGAAATCAGCAGGTGCTATCATGAGGTCCGGGGGGGTGGGGTGGGGTGGGGGGGCAAGACCTGGGGCGCTGTGGGGCCGGGGCGCTGGGTTTCCAGGTGTCATTTGGTAACTGGCCAACTCAGTGTGCCAATCCACCCCGCCCCCACCCCCATGCCCGCGCCCCTGCCAAGACCTCACTTTGCCCTTCTGGCAAATGGAGGTAATGAAAGCAAACGTGCTTCCTCTGTTGGGCTGTCCGCCTGTGGGAGAGCTTTAGGGGTGGGCTGAATCTCTCTACGGGGCTCAATTTAAGAGTCTGTTGCTACATTCTGCCCCTCCCAGGACCCCCACCCCCCCTTCTCTCCACATACCAAATGCTTACTTAGCAAGCATTTCTGATAAAGCAGTGCAAATTCGAGTAAACAAGCAAAAAAAAAAATGGCAGGAATGCAAACAAAGGGATCTATTGAGTGCTTGCTACGTGCCAGCCCCCACGCTAAGCTCGGCCTTTGCATGCAGGATCTCCCTAGCCCCATTTCACAGATGTGAAACAGGCGCTGAAGACTGCTCAGAAATTGCCCCACTTTTCCAGTTCAAAGCAACGCACAGCATCCACCCAAGCGCCCAGGGACCAGCGTTGTTGCACAAGCGAGGGAAGCCGCCGACTGTGAGCCCGGCATCCCATGTCAGAGTGCCAAATCGAGTCTCAGCTGCCTCCCTTTCCAGCTCCCTGCTAATGCTGGGCCCAGCCTCCACCATTGCAGGCATTTGAAGAGCAAACCAGCAGAGAGGACTTTCTCTCTCTCTCTCTCTCTCTCTCTCTCTCTCGTCCTCAATTGTCGGAAGTGTCATCACTGCAGGAAGAGAAAAACTTCATGCCACGAATCCTCCCTGCCTGCCAGAATGGGGGGATTCGGAATCTGCTTCCCGGAATTAGCTTTTCTTGCTCCCCACCCTCCATGCCCATTTGCCTGCCGTTTCCCTCCCACCTGCCAGCCCTGGCTACGCTCAGGTTGCCTGGGAGATGGCCTTTGGGAGGCAGACCATCGTGTGGGAGCTGGACTGGGGGTGCTCTTGGAAACAGCATGGGGGGCTGGCAGGCAGCAGGATGAAGCAGAGGGGGAAGCTGAGCTACTGCGCAGTTGCAGCAGAGGCCTCGGCCAATCCCATGGAAAGTTCTGGAACTGCGATGGCCCTTCAGTGAGGTCCTGGACTAGGGCAAGGGAGTGAGCCCCGGTATACCTGCTGCCATAGACCAGCCATGAAATACAACTTGTCTCCCAGGAAAGGGGGAGGGGCGTTGCTTTGGGCGAGACAGCTCCCAGCCGCTATGCACAGTTCACCGCTTGGTGCCTGAAGTGGGGCCCTGGGTGGGTCACCTCTGCACCTACCACCTCCAGGAAACCTGCTCTTCTGCAGACTTGAACCTGACGCATGCTTCTGGGAGTCACAGGGCACTACTTCAAAAGCGTCGGATAATTCCTAAGTCACCAGCGCTGGACGGGGAAGGGCAGAGCTCACCTTTCCCACCTGCTCCTGGCACACAGGATCCGCCGCCGCCCCCTCCCCCCGCATGTTGAGTTCGATGCATGTTGCGTGGGAAAGTTCCGGCATCTGCGACTCCCTCTCTGTCAGTGTCTCAAAGTGTCTAGGTGGCTGCTGCTGATGAAACACAAGCACAGAGAAAGCCTGCTTCTACAGCCAACCTGGGCTCGAGCCAAAAAAAAAAAAAAAAAAAGTCCTGTCCTTGCTCCCTGGCCTGCCCAGTGTTCTGCTGCAAGTCCATTTCGTAGCTAAGAGGGCCAACTGCATTTAGAGACCTCTGTGCCAGGGAAAGCCCAATGCCATTGCCAACCGCACTACATCGCCGTTCTTCTGAAGGAAATTACTATCGATCCCACAGCTCTCCTCCCCATGCTGTTTGCCAGGGACAGCCAAGGATCCCCGTGCCAGCTGGGCTCCCACACGGCTCGACTGTTCCCGCACCAGATGGCCAGACCAACACCCTCTGGCTACCGCCCGCTCCCTGGGAGACGAGGCTGTGACGTCTCCCAGCCTGGCTTTTGATGCACGCGGACGAGGACGGCGGGGTCGGGGATTACAGGGCCAATCACATTACACTTAAAATCTCTGTACAACAAAAAGATGGCCAAATCCCAGCGGTTATCAGTGCAACCACAGGCAAGAACACTTTTTTTTTTTTCTGTAGCCTTCTTTCATTGCTCATTTGACAAATGTCCATCAACTGTCTCCTTGGCCTGAGGGACGCCAGGGTAAACAGGAGGGTCCCTACCTTCAAGCAAGATACAGTCTACTGGGGTGCAGGTTGGGTGGCTGTCTCTTATTGTTGAAGCCACGACACTTTGGAGAAGGTAAAAAAAAATAAATAAAGACTGCTGCTCATAGTGAAACCAGGGTAGCAGGCATGAACGAACACTTGTTCCAGAAGAACCAGGATGTTTGGTCACCCCAGATAGTGACAGTCTGGCCAGAAAGGGGGGGGGAGGGAGTTCCAATTATGGGGGTGTGGTACTGTTAGGTGGTGCCACAAGGTGGCGCAATTGAAATACTCGTAGTTTTTCTTTGTTTTTGTTTTCTGTCTTGATGGAACCGACTTGCCTTTGCATCGCCATGGCTCCCATGGTGTGCGGGAGCCCTACAGTAGCAGTCCGAGAGCATGCTGCAGTCTCAGAAAGTTTGCAAGGTGGTTGTCACACATGGCCTTTGACAAAAAGGAAAAATGCAGAAGACTACACTTTGAATCGTGGAAATGCTAAATGGGATTAAATCATATTAAAGCCCCAAACTCATGCCACCTTAGTTGCTTTGCCATGACCGCCATTATCAGTGCTGTCGACGTGGTGAACAGACAGGCACCCCTCTGCCCAACTTCACAGTCAACACCACACCGGAGTAGCTTGAGACTGGCTGTGGAGGGAGTTGTACGGCCCAGACAGCAGTGGATGCCTCACATCCGGGCGGGTGAGAAGCAGGGCGCCGTTGTAAAGTGTTTGCCAGAGCATCGTTTAAGTTTCGTAATTTATGTGGGTGGTTTCATGTCCTTCGGGCAGCTCTGTCACATTCCCCCAAATTACAATGTCCTCCCTCCCCCAAAAAGCACGCAGAGGGTTGGAAGAGGGTTATGTCCCTCCCACAACCTCACTCATCTGGACACCCAGCAAGGGAGAGCCCGCATATGCAAGCCAGTTCAAGGCTAAACACCACGGCAGTGGCGGCGGTGGCAGGTGCGGTGAGTGAGTCATGGAGTCCACCACTGGGCTCTAGATGGCTGGGGAAAAGCTTATCCCCGAGTGATTGATGCATAACATTTGCATATTCAAATTGACCAATGGGGAAGTCAAGATCTCTTGTCTGTGATTGGTGGGAGGGCAGAGACTGCCCACAGGCATCACTCCTGCTGCCTGTGTGAGTCAGGCCCCAGCAGGGGAGGATGGCACACTCAACCAGAGAGGGTTCATTGAGAAGAGCTTAGTCAAGGGACTTTGGGCAGAGGTGTGGGCTGATTAGGGAGCCACAAGGGATAGGGAAGTACCAGGGGATGAGCCACTGGGTAGCAAGGGGTAGCGGCTGTCAGTAGAAGCTGGAGGGAACTATAAGTGGCAGCTGCTGGTGGCCAAGGAACACAGCCACTCACAGAACTGCAGCTCGGCTGGAGAAGCAAACACTACACCCCCCTCCACGGGGCCCGGCGCTGCTTTCCACTGGCCAAACCTGACCAGGAGCCCGTGACCAAGGCAGGGCAAGAGATCAAGGATCAGCCTCCTGGGCACGGCAGGTGGATGAGGGAGAGGAGGAAGGCCGACAGATCTGCCCAACCGCCACGGAGCTGCCCTCCCAAGTCTGCAAGCCTCGAGAGGATGCACCAGGCACCCCACAGCAGCGTGAGGGCCGGCCCGGCTGGCAGCCCCATGATCGGGCAGGGCAATCCCGAAGAACCAAAGCAGAGCCGCCCAGGCCTTCCTTCCATCCACACGTGAATACGGACACGGATGTGCCATAAGGAAACCTCTGCGCAGGTGTGGCTAGACCTTGATGCAAACAAGCTGAAAGGTCAAGGCCTCGGCTGGCTCCTTTCCCCTTTCCAAGGCCCAACTGGGGCCCTAGCAGGTGGGATTTGTTTGTCTTAAAGAAGCCCCCAAAGCCCAAGTAAGTGTTAGGGCCTCAAGCCTGGATCTGCCACTGCAGCTGTAAGAAGGAGGGACTGCTAGAACTCTCCCTCCCCGGATATCCACCCCTGGGGCACAGGCAGGTGGAAGTCAAACCCCCGAACAGGGACCCTTGCAAGAGGGGCTTCTACTCAGCTATCGCAAGCTCCTCTCCCTCACCCTGGTTCTGCTGGGGGTTAACAGATGTGGGAGTGGGCAGAGACCTTTTGTGACCAAAGGCTTCCAGGAAAGAGGACTTTTGCGTTTGTTTACTGTGGGGGGAGCCGGTGATTCCTGGGACTTAAGCTGAAAGCAAAAGGATGAGTAGGAGTTAGATAAGGGGGCGCCAGGCTTGCAGGCACAGCCCTTGCAGAGGCTCCGACAAAGCCGGGGGAGCCAGAAGCTGGATGCCACTGGCAAGAGGAGCCCGAGGTGGTGGGGCAGGGAGAGACAGGCTGCAGGAGGCGACAGGCAGGCCTTTTGTCCTGAAGGCACCTGGTGGGGCCTGGCTTGCTGATCCCTTTCGCCCTTGCATCTGTAACCAGGGCTGGTGGGGGGAGGAGGGGAGTGGCGCGGACTGCCCCGCCCCCATAGTCTCCAACTAGCCAGTGGGATCACAGTGCCCAACCGCCCCCAGCAGTAGATGCCCGTGCTGGCCCCTCGGAGGGAAAGACGGCTTCAGGCTGCTGCCCCTAAAACCTCTGCCCATGGTGCCCCGGCCAGGGAAAGTTTGTCTCTGAAACACACACACACACACACACACACAGGCTGCAGAGGTGGCCCTGGCTGGCCCTAAAGCTCCATAGCCCAGGCCACCCCCTGGGTGCCGGCCTCCGTGCTGTGAGCCTTTGGAGCTACCAGGGAGAAGTGAGAACTCGCAGATTTCTCCTCTTTTGGGATGCCCAGGGAGGCAGCACCAGGTCTCTCTGCCACTGTCTGCCCCTCCCCAGCCAGCAGAATCTGGGGCCAGAGAAGGCAGGCTGGGCGGGGCTTTCCAGCTTCCACTCCCCACCATCCCGATGTCAAATATGACGCATTCTCTCAGCTAATGACCTCTGCCCTCGCCTTAAAAAAACAGCCCTCCACTTCATCCATCTTTGGGCTCATGCCTGCCTCTCCTGGAGCAGCTGAGCAGTCTCGCAGCGGGTTCCTTTGTTCGCATGGGGACGTTTTTGCCCCCCGGTCCCCGTCCTTCACTCCTGATGGCGCCTTGTCCAGCCCTGTCATCGATGAAGCAGGGTGTCGCTGCCTGTGGTCTCACCCCTGGCCCCTGCACCTCTCGAAACCAGTCTGGGGAGTCTCTGAGTCAACATTCGGATTTGCAGGACTGGCAAGTGGTTCTCAGATTCATGTTGAGAGCGGCCATGTGGCAAGAGTTCTGGGTCCGAGAGAGGTCTGGTCTTGGGATGGACCTAGTGGAGTGACTGGGCAAACCGTGGGTAGAGCCAGCCCTCGGACAGCAGGAGCCCTGGGAAGAGAGGGGCTCCAGCATTCCCAGGAGCAACTTGGAGAACTAACACAAGGGTCCAAGCCCAAATGGTGGAGGGCACGGGAACCTGAGTGTCAGTCCCTGTAGCAGTTTGAGTCCATCAGGCAGTCAGTCAATCGCAGGCTGGTCGCAGTGCCAGGGGATACTTGCCAAGGCTAAAGGAGGAAGAGGCAGAGGGAGGCAGAGAGAGCCTTCAGGTGGGGCGTGACCCCCGTGGCAGGTGGGCAGGGAGAGGCTCGGTGGGCAAACGCAGCTCTGGGAAAGTCTCGGCCAGGCCACTGGGCAGCCTGGGAGCACGGATGGCCCATCAGAGAAGTCGGGGACCCCACCGTGCAGCCATGGGCCGGGCACAGCCTGGGGAGAGTGCGGCCTCACCAGGAGGAAGCTGTCAGCCAACGACACCGCTCCCAGGAAATTCTCCTTCGAGCGTGCTCGGAGCAGTGCCCTACCACAGCTGCCACCGTCCTCAGGTGTGGGGACGACAGGCTGTCTCGGGGAAGACACACTGGCTCTAACCCTGCTCTCCTGGCCCAGCCAAGCTTTGCCCTCCTTGCGTTTCTCAGTGTGTGGCTGAAGAGACCAGACCTTCGTCTGTCCCCCTCTCCATGGTAGTGTGTAAGGTCCTGGTTTCTAATGCTTTCACTTTGAGCCCCTCCAAGGTAGGTAACAAATCAGAAAGCTCTAGGAATGGACGCTGGACACAGTCAGGAACGGTTTTCCCTTTGCAAATATCTAAGGGATGCAGGGTTGACCGAAGACCAGCCAGTGACCCAGCCACTGATGGGACTATTCCTGTGCAGGTCCAAAGGCATGCCCCAAGTTTCCCCAGGGCCAGAGGGCCTTGACCACAGACACCCTGCTGCCCACTCCACCCTTGCCCCCAACCAGGCTGCCCAGTTCTCAAAGTGGGGGATGGAACATGCTAAATCAATCCCACGTGGTCCTGAGGTAGGGAGACACGAGGGGGGCTCAGAACAGAGTCTCCCCAATGACCACCACACACACTGCCCCCGCACCACCCCGCAAATAGGTGCACGTACACAGACGCACAGCTATCTTCGGCATCATTAATAATTTACCTCTGGAGAAGCCTGCACAGTTTACAGATTAATTAAAGCATCATGGGATTGTTTTCATCACAACCCCCGCTTTGGGGTATCCTCGTGCTTCCTGAAAATGAAGCCAGGTGCAGAGAGCAGACCCGAGCCACTGCCGGGGCGGGGGGGGGGGGGGTGGCTTCACCTTTGGGGCTCGGATCCCTTTAAGAGCCCCTGCCCGGCCAAGGTGGCCGGCCCTTCCAGGGGTTGGCGGTTCCCTACCCCAAGCCCCCGGCAGTGGCGGGAGCCCAGACTAAAGTTTAGGCCCTGGTGGGGCTGAAATGGACCGGGCAGCCCCTGGATGGTTTCCCCAGAGGAGTCTGTGCGAGGCCACAGCAGGATCCAGCGATGGCCCGGGCCCGGGGTGAGTGCAGAAAGGGTTAAAGGGGTGTAGGGTTTGGTTTTTCACCTCTGAGGACTCTGTCTTGGGTCAGGAGGGAGCATTCCTTTCGCCAGGCCCACCTCCAGAGCACAGCCCTGTGCGACCCGATAAGTCCTGGGCCGGAAGACCCGGAGCCGCCAGGGCCTCTGCGGGGAGAAGGGCACGGGGTGAGGCTGACGTCCTGGCCTGCTGAGGAGGGGAAGCGCCCCGCTAACACACTGCTGTTCTAGGTAGCTCTGCAGGGGAGTCCTCCCACCCCCATCGGGGGCGCAGCACCGTGCCTGGCAAAAGAGGGGACGCCTCCAGGTGGTGGAGGGGCCCCTCAGCGAGGCCTCGGCCTTTTCCCGCCCCCAGCCGGGCCTTCTGGCACCCCCCCCTCCCGTGCGCCCCTCATCCACCACCCAGGTGGTAGGTACCTGTGCCCGAGCAGGTGAGGAAAAAGGCCTGTGGAAAACACCATTACTGATAAGTAACAGCTCCTTTCAGGTTTAATGACACGTTGCATCCATCCTAAAGCTCTCAAAAGAGAGCGAGAGCTAGAGAGAGCGAGAGAGCCAGAGAGAGAGAGAGAGAGAGAAAAGCCCTCTCGAGGGACGGCGCCTGGCGCCTGTAAATACGAACGACAGGCCGGGGCGCGCGCGGGGGAGGGCGCACTGCGCGGTGCGGCGCGGGTGTGTAAATTAACTGGGGGCAGCAGAGTAAATACATTACACACGGTATTTATTATGCGTCCGCACCTCGGAGAGCTTCTCTGGCTCCCGGACGTGGCAAATCTTGTCCCGAGCGCCGCAGGCCGCGCTGCCGAGACCGATCGCGGGGGAACCGGGCGCGGCGGGGCGCGGCGGGGGAGAACTTGTGGTGCCGCGCCCGGGAGGCCCCTGGCAGCCTCCCCGCAGGGGCTGGAGCGCGGGGCGGCGGGGGGGGGGGGGTGGCGGGCGGGGGCGGCTGGGACCAGGGGCCTGGGCGGGGTGGGAAGGATCGGGCGGCGCGCCCGGCCCCTTAGCATTCCGCCGGCGCGCCCGCCATCGCCGCGTGCGCCCCCGCGCCCCGCTGTAATTACCCCGATTACCAAATGAATCTCGCGCTTTTGTGCTCGCCGGGCGGTGGGTGCGGGGAGGCAGTTCTAATAGTTGTCATTAGGGCCGGGGGAGGCGGGGCGCCGGGGGCTGGGGGTGGGGAGGCCGCCGTTCCCTGGCTGGCTGGCTGGCTGGCTGGCTGGCTGGCTCGCTCGCTCGCTCGCAGGCGGTCCCGGGCGGCGCGCAGGCCGCTGCTGGCTGCTGAGTAATGATTTTTTTTTTTCTAATTGGAGGCGAACAGCGGCCCTAATGGATGGAGCCGCTCTCGGCGCGTTCGCTGCGCCCGCCCCTCGATCAATACGGCTCGCTGAGGCCGCGGGGCCGAGCTCCCGGGCCCTTTGTGGTCAGATGCCGCAGGGGCCCGGTCTCTCCACCGCCACTACCGCGCCCCCCCCCCCGGGATTGCCTAGGCCCCGCCCGGGGAGTGCTACCCCCCAACATCCACACACATCACCCTCGCCTCTGGCCCTTCCTGGACACTCCATCCCCGCGCCCCTTCCCACACCCGTGGGCCCGCGATCCCCTCTCAGGACATCCTTCCACCCCGCACCCCTCCCTCCCCACCCCGTACCCCCCGCCAAACACCGTCCCCGTGTCCCCCACCTCCGCAGACACTCCGTCCCCTGCTGCCCAAACTACCCCCAGCGACCCGGTCCCCGGGGCTTTTCAGCCAGGGCGGGTTGCCAGGGAGATGCCGCGGCGGAGGGGGAGGACGCGCCTGGGATGGCCCGGCTCAGGCTTCCTCGGTGAGCGCCCCAGGCTTGGAGGCGAGCCGGGCACAGGCGGCCGCCTCGCAGAGTTTGCGCCGGCTGGTCCGGGAAAGGTTCGCTGAGTCCAATTAAATCCCCCACGTTCTTTCCTCCCTGGGCCTCCTCCAACTCAGACCCGTTCCAGCTCGGCCCCTCCGGCACTGGGGAGGAACAGCACCCGGCCTGCACGCGCATACACACACACACACACACACACACACACGCCCTGCGGGCACAGTTTTTCCAAGAAGCCCCGGATTATTTAGCTCCCGGAAACTAGGCGGGTTGCACAAGGCCTGGGGGGAAGGGGATCAAACGTGGCCCCTGTTTTCTGCCACTAACTAGCTGGTGACCTTGGGCAAGGACTCAGCACCTGGAGGACCCTTTTCCCTAGACCCTTCACAGGTTTCTGCAGCCTCCACTTCCCCCCAGCTAGATGCCTGAGATACCTGCCTGCTCCCTCAAGTTCACAGTCCTTCCTTGCCTCCTACACCCTAGGAGGCTGCCTGTTTCTACTCTTTCCTTCATCTTCCCCCACCAATGCAGAATTTCTATAAGGAACGGGACTTTTGTCCATCCACCTAAAACTAAACCTGGAGCTTAGTAGGTGCTCCATAAACAGTTGCATGAACAAACCGAAGGGACTTGAGCTTGGCCTAACTTTTTCCTCTCCTTTCCTGGGAAAGGGTAAGACCTTGACTTCTCACTGTGTTTTCCAAAGATGGCCAAGGCAATATTTGTCTTCCAGAACCTCGTTTCTATCCTCCTTCAAGAAGAATCTGTTTCTGCTGTACTTGAACCTGGCTGGGACTTTGTGAGTGTCTCTGTGGGTAGAATGCCACCAAAGTGATGCTTGAAGATTTTCTAGTCTAGGTCAGAGAAGGTGGCAGGGTTTCCATCTGACCCTCTTTCTCTCTTGAAACTGTCACTCTTGGAACCCAGCCGCCATATTGTACTGAGGCCCATATCACCTGATGATGCCAGGTGGCTGTGTTCCAGCCAATAGCACGAGCTCACGTCCCAGCTGACAACCAAGCACCGCCCACCAGACAGGTGAAAGGAGGAGCCTTCACATGAGCCCACCCTAGCGTCGCCCCCCATGCTGCCTAGCCGACAGACTCCAGTCAATGTTGTGAGTCACTAAGTTTGGGGGTGGTCTGCCACCCAGCAGGAGAGAGAGCTAGAGCCCCTACTCCACTGGCTTCTCCTCCACTCCCTATTCCTCGGGCACACCAGGGGCCTCCTTGCTATGGTGCACAGAATCACCCCTCTTTGCAGGCTCTCAGCCCCGCGCTCCACCTCATCGGCCACTTTGCGAAGGGTCCTTAGCCCCCAGTACAGGCCTGCACAAACATCAGGGCACTGTGACTCCATCAGGCCTTGCTCGGGGCCTGCTCCCAAGAGGCTCAGCTCGGCGGAACAAAATCAGCCAGACTTGCTGATGGCCACCACCACAACCACTTCCTCTGCGAGTCCTGCATCTTCCTACTCAGCTCTGTCTCCCAGCCGGCACCACTCCATCCGTCCCGCGTTCTCTCCGCAACGCCATTGAGTCACGGGCTACATCTCCCTCACTCCAGCGGCTTGCCACATTTTTACTGAGTTCTTTTTATTTTTTGTTCGTTTCATTTGAAAGGGAAAAAGAGAGAGAGAGAGAGAGAGAGAGAGAGAGAGAGAGAGAGAGAGAGATGGAGAAATAGCCTTCATTCACTGGTTCACTCTCCAAATGGCTACAACACCCAGGGTGGGCCAGGCTGAAGCCAGGAGCCTGGAGCTCCATCCAGATCTCCCAGATGGGTAGGAGAAGCCCAAGGACTTAAGTCATCATCACCTTCTGCCACCGCAGGGTGCATGTTAACAGGAAGCTGGAATGAGGAGTGGAGCTAGGATGTGAACCCAGGCCCTCCAGTATCAGCTGCAGGTGTCCCAGGTGGGAATTTCACCACAGCACCAGCTACCCACCCCTCCCTCACTCCAGTATCTTGCCACCACACACCGGTCCTCACCATCCTGTCCACCTGCCCCCCTGTCCCAGGTGTCTGTCTGTCCCCCTTGCAGCCAGCCTCATTCTTGGGCTCTGGGTCCCAGCAACTTAAGCTCAAGGTCAGCTTGCCCATTGGAGTTTTTGCAATCGTGGGACTTTTTCGTATCGGTGCTTTCCAGAAGAGTACCCACTTGCTACCTGTGGCTATTGAGCACTTAAAATGGCTAGCAAGACCAAGGAACGGAATTATTTGGTTCTATCTCGTTCACTTAAATAGCTGAATATGGCTGATGACTACAGCATTATATGGTGCAACTCCAAGATCAATTCTGCCCTCTCCCGGGCCCTACCCCCCCCCCATCAGCAATTCACACGTCTTTCTCTCTCACCCCCTTCCAGCTCCACCACTCTCCTGCATCTATGTCTGGTCCTTTATAGTTGAACTTCTTCAGGGGTTTGTCTTTGCCAAGTCTTTACCCATTCCCACACCCTCTCCATGCCCCAAGTCCTTTGCACCTGCTGGTGTCTTGCTCACCCACCTACCCCTTCCCCAGCTCATGAACTCAGATCATCTTGGAAGCCTCAACTTCAAAAGTCAGTGTCTCATGAGGCCTTCCCAGACACTCCTGCCCCAAAATAGATCAGTACCCCTGTGGTGTGCTTCCTAGGTGCCCTAAACCTTCCCTGGACCGTACATGCCAGCATCTCTTGCAATTGCCTGTATCATTGCCAAGCTTCCCTGCCGACCAGTTGCCCTATGAGGGAAGAAGCCAGTCCCTCTTACCTGGCATCCTACCTGCACCAGGCACACATTGGGTGACCGGTAAACATTTGTTGAAGAAATACCTTACGGGCAGTCATTTGGCTTAAGTGTTAAGATGCCTGCATCCCACATCAGAGTGCCTGGGGTTGAGTCCTACCTCTACTTCCAGTTTCTGCTTCCTGCATACCCTGGGGGACAGCAGGTGATGGCTCAAGGACTTGGACCCTGGCCATCCACGTGGGAGACCTGGATGGAGCTTCAGGCTTGTGGCTTCAGTCTGACTGAGCTCTGGTTGCTGGAGTGAATCAGTGGATAGATCTCTGTGTGTGTGTGTGTATGTGTGTGTGTCTGTCTGTCTGTCTGTCTCCATCTCTTTGCTTTTAAAATCAATAAAAATAGATTCTAAAAATGTTTTTAGATTAAAGAAAAAAGAAGGTTCAGTGTTATGGCTCAGCAGGTTAAGCTGCCGCCTGCAATGCTGGCATCTCATATGGGCGCTAGTTCAAGTCCCGGCTGCTCTGCTTCCGATCCAGCTCCCTGTTAATGCGTCTGGAAAGCAGCAGAAGATGGCCCAAGTGCTTAGACCCCTGCCACCCATGTGGGAGACCTGGATGGAGTTCCTGGCTCCTGGCTTTGGCCTCTCCCAGTGCCATCCGTTGAAGGCATTTGGGGAGTGAAACAGCAGACAGAAGCTCTGTCTCTGTTTCTCTGTGTCTCATTGTCACTCACCTTTCAAATAAATAAATCTGAAAATAAAAAAAAAAAGGAATGCCTTAGGGGTTGGGGTCGGGTGTTTCCGTGGGGGACCCAGCAGCAGGTGGGTGGACATGGAGAGCTTGGGGGTGTGTGTGTGGCCGTGGCGTGGCAAGGAAGGCGACATCCCCAGGGGATGTGACAGGACAGAATGAGTCTACCAGGTGTGCAGGATGGCAGATTATTCCAAGGAGAAGAGCAACGTGAGGAAAAACCCAGCCGAGAGAGAGCCTAGCGCAGAAGGGGTGAGAGGAGGGGAGCTACGAGCCGCGGAGCAGGGCCCAGGGAGGAAGCCCTGCCTTGAGCGCCTGCACCAGGAAAGACCTGCTCAACCTGGAGGTTTTTCCTTTGCCTGTCAGCTCCAGGACTCCAGGAATTTCTAAGCAAATAACTGAGCCGGGGCGTGGGGCCTGCTCAGGACAGCAGAAGCTCTGGGAGCCTAGGCAGGTGCAGAGCCGTGACGGTGGAGAGCGGGGAGCCACTTCCGGGGCGTTCTCTGCAGCCGGGCTTGGGCAGCCACCCTGCAGCGTTGAACGCCGTGGAGGCAGAAGGAGTGCCCCGAGGAGGGCCCGACTGAGACGGAGCCACAGCAGCCTCGGAGACTCACTGCTCAGATCTCTCTTTGAGAGAGAATTTGCCAGAGAAGTGCAATTCATGGCCAGCCTCCAGCTGTGGGTCCCTTTGGAGTCTGCCGCAGCCTTCAGGTCAAGGTCACACACTGCCCCTGACGGAGCCTGGCCATTTGGGGCTAGCTCAGGACTCTTCTGTGAGTGATCTCTATGCTGCAGGTGCCCATCGGCCTGGCTGGGACTTCTGCGGAGCTGCGCTGTCATCTGAGGCTGTGCTGACCCTCCCCCCTTCCCTCTCGCTCCACAGGGATCAGAACATCCCAGCCTGAGGGCTCCCTGCAACCCCCCCCCCCCGCTCCCTCCTCACCTCCTCTTCCATCTGCCTCTCCCTGATAAACCTCTTGCCCACAGAATTCCATCTTGGCATTTGCTTCCTGGGGGACCCAGAGGAGTGACTCTGTGACCCCAGAAGTCCCGTGGCCCTTCCTGTTTCCGGTTCTGTGGCGTGCGGGCACACACACACTGGTGCCAGGATTTACGTGGGTGAGACAAGCCGCCACACCGAGGCCGAGCCAGCACTGGGTGCGGAGTGAAGAGATTGCGACTCCAGTCTGCAGGCTGTGGTCACGCGTGCAGTGAACTTAGGCGGATGGTTTTATTTCTACAACTGTGACCATCTGACACCGCTACCCACCTGGCACCCCGGATGTCTGCCGCAACCTAACTTGCTGTCCGAAGACAGCCTGTCTAGGGTGCCCCAAGAAAAAGGTGGGCTTTTCCTCTGTGCCCCCCGAGGCCTCCAGAAGCTGAAAGAGGACATTTGCAGTCAGGGGGTTGGAGATAGACAGGGGAAACGGCCTGGCCAGGTTGCCTCTGGAGAAGGGATCTGTGTGGCAAGTGGAGGTACAGAGAAGAGCCCACTCAAGGCCTGCCCGAGCCTGCACGTGGTCTTGCACGTGATGACGACGAAGCTGCAGCCTCAGCTCCCTGCGGGGGACAGGGTACCGTCGCTGACTTTGCTCCCCTGAGCTGCCCTCTGTGGTGCTGCGTCAGTGATCAACAACTGGCTCTCTGGGGGTGGGGGAGGGGGAGGGGCCAGGCCCCATCTGTGGCATGTGTCGGTTTCCATGGAGCAACTGTTCCTACCGACCTGTGCTCACTGCGCACCGAGGTGGGAGACACGCGCGCGGTTGGCTGGGCTCTAGCGAATCAGAGTCGGCTCCAGTGGTTGACAGGAACAAGGGCTCCCCAGGAACGGGCCAGAGACTCTGGAGTAGGGGGCCAGGCTGGGGAGCAAAGGGATCAAAAGGAAGGGGCACGGGTTAAGGGCTTCGGCCAGCTGGATGCCATAGCAGAAGACCTGGGTTCAAATCCTGGCTCCACTCCTGATTCCAGTTTCCTGCTGATCCACACGCCAGGAGGCAGTAAGTGGTGGTGGCTGCTACCCACAGGGGACACCCAGATTCAGTCCACAGCCCTGACTGCTGTGAGCATCCGGGGGAGTGAACCAGTGGATGGAAGATTGATCTGTCTCCCCCTCCCCCACCCCGCTGTCTGTGTTTGCTTTTCAAATCAATAAACATAAATATGTGCATAAAACTTGTTCAGGGAAGACAAGGCTTTCCTGAGCTGACAGGAGAGGTCCACGGCCCAGAGCAGTTCCAGGGGTTCCCCTTGGAGTACGCCTGGGGCTCCAGGAAGCTAAAAGCCACACTCGCTCAGCCACCTGCCCCCAGCCAGTCTTCCCCACTCCCAGCCCCGCCCTGCTCCGCGCCACTAACTGGACACCCTTGTTCTTTTTTTCCCTTCTTTTCCTTTGTACAAGAAGAGGAAGGCAAGTCGTACTCAAACCCGCTCCTCTCCAGGGACGGGTGTGAAGTCCACAGAACACCACCAGGAGCGCTGGCCGAGGCGGGGCTGGCTCCCGAACAAAGCCCCCTCGCGGGTCTGAGAACCACCTCGGGGCTGTTCCGTGGTGCCCGTGGCTCATTACGGTCTCTGGGGCCAGGCCAAGAAATTGCCAAGGCCGAGCCAGGCGGCGCCTGCCTGGAAACTCCCCCGCGCCGCTCTCCCGCTCTCCTCCGAGGCCCTTCCTCCGTGAGCACCAGGGGCTGCGCTGTGCTGGAGCCGAGCCTGACAAGTGACACTTTGACGAGAGACGCGATGACGAGTCCCTGGGGAGGCTGTGGAGTCTGGTTCCCGCAGACAGTGTCTCCCCGGAGGCAGCCTCCGTGCTTGAGTGCGTGCGTGCGTGCGTGCGTATGTGTGTGTGCGTGCACGTCTGGCTTCTGCGAGGAAGACTCCCTGAGCCCCCATCGTGAGCTCGACAGAGGCCCCCGCCCACCCCACCCCACCACGCTCCTCTCAAGAACAGGCGTTGCAAAGCAGCCACCAGCAGCTGAGGTCAGGAGGTCCCTCGTGAGGTCGCCCTGTCCCCAGCTCTCTGTGCCGAGCCGGGCGCTGCGGAGCCTGCCTCCGAGGGAAGCTCCTGCTTCCAGGTGTGGGATTTGCCTGTCTCGCGGGTCGCCTGGGCCCCCAGCTCTGTACCAGGAGATAAGTCAAACATGAAGCTTGCGGTCTGGGCCGTGCAGCATGGGGCGGGGGGGGGGGGGGGGGCTGGTCACGCGAGTATGTTCCAAGGAAGCTAAGGTCACGGGAGGAAAAGCCTCCTGGAAGAGGTGGCCTGGGACTTTGCAAAACATCCAAGCTCACGAAAGGCCACCAAGATTGGACAGGAACGAGGGATGGCACCGTCTTCTGGCAGGGGCTCGTCGTGGGGTTCCTTCCTTTGAGAGAGGGGGTGGATCAGCAATGACAGAGCTCAGCTCAGCCCTCTCGTCCCCGGGCCCCTTCCAGACACCAGTAAGCAACCTCTGGCTTTCCCCTCACGCTCTGCAGTGAGTGTAGCAAGGCCACAGGTGGTCCCCTTCTTTTTTATTAGTATTCATTTTATTTACTTGAAAGGCAGAGTGACGGGGAGGGGGGAGAGAGAGATCTTCCATCTGCTGGCTCACTCCCCAAATGGCTGCAATGGTCGGGGCTGGGCCGATCCAAAATCAGGAGCCCGGAGCTCCGTCCAGGTCTCCCATGTGGGTGGGCCATCTTCAGTGGCCTTCCCAGGCACATCAGCAGGGAGCTGGATCAGAACTGGAGCAACAGGGACTTGAACTGGCGCTCTGATATGGGGTGGCAGTGTCGCAGGTAGCAGCTTAACCCGCTTGGCCATAAACTGGCCCCTGCGGTTCACTTCTTGGATGGCTCTGAATGTCTCAGAGTTCCTCCCTGTACTGCGCCCAAAGGTGCCTCTTCCTGCCCTTTCTCCCTGGGCCCTGCAAAAACAAGGCTCACTGCTCTCCCACCAATGGCCCACGCACCACGCCCTGATTCTCTGAGTCTGCTTCGCTCAGCCGCGTGGTTCTGTCCCACTGCGGTCTGGGAGCTGGGCTGGATCCGGGACATCGTAGATGGCAGTGGGTGCCAGCGATTGGCCGAGGTGCTGCTGTTCTCTGCTCAGCCTCTGTCTCCAGCAGGCTGGCCTGACGTGGGATCCTTACGTGCTGTCCAACGAAGCAAAACCAGGCGCTGCCGGGTCTCTTACGGCCTAGAGCCAGAGTCCCACGGCAACACTTCCGCTGCTTGCTGTTGGCCAAGCAAGTCACGAGGCCAGCCCAGTGCAAGGAGAGGGGACAGTTTTGTGGCGCATCTGCCGCAGCTGTCCCAGCCCCTGCATCTGAACTTGCGCAGGCTGCGTAGTCCGCATCCCCATAGAAGCTCCATGTCCCTTCCTGTGGGGTAGCCCTACCCTCGGAGCCCACTGCATCCTGGGTACACCCCGCCAGGGCACGGCTCATGGAGAGCTTGCAGGCTCTGTTCTCTCAGGCCGGAGAAGACGGTGAGGCATGGGGCCCTCCTGTCAGAAGAGCCCCTAGGAAAGAAAGCTTCCGGGCTGGGGAAGGTTCTAGAAAATGTGTCACCCAGCAGAACCAAGTAGGTTTAAAAAAAAAAAAAAAAAAAAAGACTCTCCCTGTCCCGGCTACCTCCAGGAGCAAACACTGCTGGCTAAGGAACTTGTAGTGCTTAGTTGGCAATGAATCACTTGGAGCTCAGGGACGTCCCTCATATTGTCCCAGGTTGTTATTCAATGCTGGCCGTGTTTCTACTGCCAGACACTGGTAGAGCCCTCCAAGCCCGGCTGTGACAGTTCCAGAATCCCTCATCCTGCTCAATGAGTCTCTCTCCCCCTTTCCCCCTCTCCCCCTCCCCCTCTCCCTCTCCCCCTCCCCCTCTCTCCCTCTCTCCCCTCCCCTCCTCTCTTCTCCTCTCCTCTCCTCTCCTCTCTCTCTCTCTCTCTCTCTCCTCCCCAATAACTTTTTCTTTTTATTCTCCTATACTTTTTAATGCTTTTCCATAAGGAGTATACTATACTGTCATAACAAAGAAAAATGTTATTAACAAATTAAAGGAGTCTCTGATGAAGATGTCCACTGCAGTTTTATTTACAGTAACAAAAACTTGAGGACGGGGTCGATGTCCAGCAACAAGAACGTTATTAAGTAAATTATGGTAAATTCATGGGGTACGAAATTCTGAAGTCACTGTGTATGAGAGCTTTGAAGGATATTCCAGGGCTGAGTGCCTCATGCAGTGGCTGAGACATCCCTTGGGATGCCCGCAAGCCTGCATCACAGTGCCTGGGTTTGAGTCTTGGCTCCGCTTCTGACCTCAGCTTCCCGCGAAAGAGCCCCCTGGGAGGCAGCAGGGATGGCTCAAGTACTTGGGGCTCTGCCACCCATGGGGGAGACCTGGGTGGAGTTCCAGGCTCCTGGCTTCAGCCTGGCCCAGTCCTGCCTGTTGTGGGCATTTGGAGAGTGAACCAGTGAATGGAACACCTTCCTCTTTCCTTTCATTGTAAATAAATAAAACTAAACACTTCTTGAAAAAAAAATAGTTTTCAATGACACAGGGAAAACGCTCATTGTAGAACATTAGACAAGAAAAGCCAAATTCAAAAAGTTTAAAGAGTTTGGTCTAAATTGTAGTATATGGAAATACAATAGAAAGAGCTAGCATTTATTGAGCACTTACTGTATACCAGCACTGAGCACAGTCATCACATTCAGTCCTTGGACTACCCCCTTAGGGTAAGTGCTGTTCACATCCCCATTTTAAAGACAGGAAGGCTGAGGCACAGAGAAATTCTATAACTCGGCTAAAATCATGCAGTTAACATTACAAGGCACAAATCTAAGTGTGCAAGGGTGGGAACCTTGTCCTACACTTTTACCCAGCGCACTACAGACACACCTATCACAGGTGGGAAAACACGTGTCCAAACCTAAGAGCCAGGCTTCATAGCTTCTCTAGGATCCAAATTTCCCACAATAAAATGTGATTTACTTGGGAAGAAATAGTCATTATTTGCCAACAAGAGTAAAAGCCGTGGAGATCCCTGGCCGTCGCAAGTTTGCCCGCTAGACATAAGATTCACACCCTTCCCTTTATCGCCAGACTCCTGTGGCCTGGAGCTGGCCCCTGCTGCTCCCCCGCCCGGCGCTCCTCCTGGGCAAGAACAGGGGGAGAGAGCCCGGGCTCGCTGCCTCGCTCTCAGCAGCACCTCCTGGGCGGCGACCGGAGCGCGCATCTGGCGTGCACGTGTGTTCTAAATCATCCCCTGCACCCAGCACAGACTGTGACTTACACACATCCTGCCGGCACCCACGTCACCCACGGCACCCGGCCTCTGGAAACACATCTGCCCGTTGGCTTCCTGACACGTGGCAGCTCAGGAGGGGGCGGCGGGGGCGGCGGGGGAGGGGGGTGGTTGGGGGAGGACGAGGCTCCCGCCAGACCCAGGCAACCTGCCTAGCTGGGGAGGGCTGCCTCTGGAGGAAAGAAGCAAAGGGGAGCACCAGAAGATTCCAGCCGCCGAGCCTGGAGGTGGAGCCTCTTCATTCCTCACAGCCAGGAGGTCACGCTCAGACTCATTGACATTCAGGCTAAGCCCCAGTGGGATCTGCCTTGTCCCCGTGAACGTCCGCCTGTATTTATCAGTCAGTCAACAAATATTTATTGAGCCCAAGGCGGCAAGCTACAAGGTACTTGGATCAGGACACGGGTTCGTGACGGGCTGGAGAAGAAGAGCAGGTTTGTTTTTTCCTCTCTCCTCCTAGCACTGATCCCACGCCCCCCCCCCCCCATGCACACGCAAGCACGCACGTTGTAGCATCTAGGCCCCGCCCCCCGCCCACCCCTTGGCAGGTGTTCTTGCAGTCTAGAAGCGCGGAGGCTGGCAGAGCGCTCCCGAGGCTGCCTCCCCGCTTGAGCTTCTGCTGTGCTAGCAGGTGCGAGAAGCCGGCCCAGACTTCCAGGCTCTACCTCGGCCTGGCTCCCTGGCTGCTGTGGCGAAGGCGCCAGGCTGAGCAGGCTAACACCCGCTCCCTTCCTCCGGCTCAGCGACCGCGGGACAGATGAGGACGCTGGGCCACAGTGAGGTCAGCTGGTCAAGGTCACACAGCCAAGGAGCACCAGGCCACGATGTGAACTCACGGCTTGGCTCCAGAACCTTCCAGGCAAGCTACCTTTTGCTGCCTCCTGAGTCCCTGAGAATGTCAGCAACCAATACCATCTGCTGTCCTGGTGACCGTGCCTCGGCTCAAATGCCGGCGGGTGAGAAATTCTGGGACATTCCTGCCCACTTGCCACCACCACCACCACCAGTCCCCTGCCTCAAGCCCCCCCCCCACCCCGCCACGACATCCCCAGCAGGGCCCCACGCTGTGTCACAGTGCACTTTGAAACCTTAGTCAGAGCCATGGGTCCCATCAGTCACATCCCTCGTTAACACGCCCTTGGGCGTCATCTGCAGACCTTGGGGTCATCTTGGAAGAAGCCCCCTCCCCCTCCCAGGAGCTGCAGGCAGTGCCGGGAGATCCAATTAGAAGGAGCCCTCTCCGGTCTCCGGGTAGCCGTGCCTCTGGGTGTTTCCGCCGCGCGTGTGCACACACAGGCGGCGTCTGGAAGGGCCGAGCACTATTAGAAAAGCAGATGTGTCTGAACCGAGCCCCAGCTCATGCTAAGTCCAGGCGCCACATCATCCTTCGTTTTTCTCCTCGACTCCCTTCAAGTCCACACTGAGCAAAGTGCCCTGCCCTGGCCCTGGTTTGACTCTAAGTAGCAAAGAGCGAGAAGAGGCGTGGCTGAAAGGACCCTTGAAGGGTGTTTACCACTCTTGCTCCTGGGCCTGGAGTTCTGGGACAGCTGGGCTGTGCTCCAAGGCCCCTGGGGGACTAGGCGGGTAGAATGTTCCAGAACTGGCCACCCCAGTGTCTCCTGGGCTCGCACTCTTCCCTGACAATAGATAAGGGCGTCCACTTCCCCTTCCCTTGAATGGAGGCAGGCTGCAATCCGTCGGCCACTGTTTGGGCCACCAGGGTTTGGCACTGACACTGTGAGACGTGAGAGAGAACCACGGGGCTGACATTGTGGCGCAGTGGGTTAAGCCACTGCCTGTGACCCCGAATTTCCATGTCAGATCACCGGTTCAAGTCCGGCTGCTCCTCTTCCGATCCAGCTTTCTGCTGTGGCCTGGGAAAGCAGTAGAGGACAGCAAGCCACACAGAGGGGCCACACGGAGGTGCTCCGGTGCGCAGCCCTAACCTCTGACTCATCCCAACCCTGAGCTCCATGCTGATTTTGACCTTCTGGGTCAGCCCTTTGGTGGGCTAAGTGCCGGTGAGTGACCTCAGTCAACACCACCAGGAGCAAAAAAACAAACTAAACAATTGCCCAGTCAAGGCCTGCCCAGAGCCCTAACCCATAAAATCTATGAACCCAAGAAAATGGTCCTTTGATGCCACTATGTCTGCAGCTTGTTATACACCAAAAGTAACTGGTCCCATCCAGTAACCCAGGTCCCATCTAGCTGTTCCACCAAAGCCGGTGGCTGTTGTGGGGTGGCAGCTTTGTCCTCATTGTCCAAAATCGTATCTAGAGCTCCAGCCATTGCATCTGCATTGCAGACCATAATATGTTGGGGGGGGGGGTGAAGAAAAAGAGCATGACCCAGCTGTCTTTGCGGGAAGTCCCTGGAGGCTGCCTGAGGACATGACATCGTATTGGCCATACCGAGCAGGAAACCAGACTGGAAGCCATCACCTTTATTCTGAATCATTTACATGCTCAACTTAAAAACAGGGTTCCATTTAAAAAGATGACGACAATGAATACTATGGTGGCCTGCGACAGCATCCAAAGGTTGCCTCGCTCTCCTCAACCCTGAAAGCCCCCCTATTTATTTCCACACTCCCCCCACCCCAGGGTCCTAGCCTGAACATCGAGGCTGGAGGAGGCTGCAGGTTTTCAACGTGAACATTTGCAAGACAAATGAGTGTTCCCACGGCAAAGACCGAAGACGCCTCTCAAGGCACCGTTTTCTCACGGCTAACAAAGTCCCTGTCTCTTTGCTTGCTGAAGATCGTTTCCCACAAAGGATGTGCAAAGACAGTAGATTGAGGGGGCCGGGGACTCTGGCCGGCCCCATGCATTACTTAAGCATCTAGCAGTGTCATGGAACCGTGACCCTAGGGTAGAGTGCTAAGATGATCTTTGCTTAGAGGAAAAAAGCCTGCATTTCACAATGCTTAAAGAGCCCATCTCAAGTTACCCGGCTAGGAAGTGGCAAGGCCAGGGCCGGGCCCCGGGCGGCCGGTGGTCCTGCAAACACCAATTGGCAGTGCCTCCCTCCCCCTGCTCTGTCCTCCCTGCTCAGCCCTCTCAGCCCTGCAGGGTCACAGGTGCGCATGCCTGAAAGAGCCACGTGCTGCACGCTTGGCTTTTGAAATTGAAAGGCAGAGAGACTGGGGCGGGGCGCTCTCCCACCCCACTGGTTTTCACTCCCCAGATGCCCACAACAGCAAGGGTTTAGCCAGACCACAGCTAGGAGCCAGGAACTCAACCCAGGCCTCCCACACGGTTGGTTGGCAGGGACCCAAGTCCTCTTGCCATCACCCACTGGGTCTCAGGATGTGCACTAGCCGAAAACGAAACTGCAGGATGGAGCCATGACTTGCAGCCAGGGCCTAAGATACGGGGCGTGGCCAGGCTCCCGCTCCAGATCTCTGTCCCATCACAGCCTCCCGCCTGGCCGAACTCGGAAGCAGGCTCAGGGCTGTCACACAGGGAGGGTGCCGCTGGGAACCGCCAAGGCTGGTAAACCAGTGAGCTTTGATATGTAAAAAGCCACCTCAAATGATGAAGAAGGCCTGCAGAAGTTAGGGGCCCCGTGATGACAACACGTGAACGCGCTTGACAGCACTTCAACTGTATTCTTAAAAATGGCTACAGTGGGGTACAACGAAAGCACCCCAAATTTGCTGATCAAGAGCCACCATTTCTCAGTGGCGGGAGAGGCTGGGGGCAACTTGGGCTGGGCAGGGCAGTTCCGAGAGGTTCACCCGGCCTGACCCACGCGGCTGTGGTTGGCGCTGAGTGACAGTGGGGTGGCAGCGGTGACTGGGCCACATACCTCCCTCTGTCTCTCTCGGGCAGATTTACAGGTTGGAAGTCGGGAGGGTCCCGCGAACAGCACGTGCTATGCTTTGAATGTGTCCCCCAAAAATTCATTGGTGACACCTTAATCGCCACACCCATATGTTAACAGTATCTGGAGGTGCAAAGTTTGGGGGGCATTAGGACTAGGGGAGGTCATGAGGGTGAGACCATGGCAATGACATTAGTGGCTTGGGGGCCGGTGCTGTGGTGTAGTGGGCTAAGCCTCCACCTGCAGCGCCGGCATCCCATATGGGCACCAGGTGGAGACCCGGCTACCACCTGCAGTGCCAGCATCCCGTATGAGCACTGGTTTTAGTCCCAGCTGCTTCACTTCCCATCCAGCTCTCTGCTGTGGCCTGGGAAAGCAGTAGAAGATGGCCCAAGTCCTTGGGCCCCTGCACCAGCGTGGGAGACCCGGAAGAAGCTCCCGGCTCCTGGCTTCGGATCGGCGCAGCTCCAGCCATTGCGGCCAATTGGGGAGTGAACCAGCGAATGGAAGACCTCTCTCTCTCTCTCTCTCTCTCTTTCTATAACTCTACCTCTCAAATAAATAATCTAAGAAGAAGAGCAGGAGGAGGAGGAGGAGGAGAGAGCCACACTAGCACGCTTGCTGTGTGTTGCCACGGGATACCTCTGTCATATTGCAACGCCCTCACCGGATGCCAGGGCCACACTCCTGAACTTCTCACCTTCCAGAACAGTGAGCCAAAGAAATCTCTGTCCTTTATAGATTACTGTCTTGGGCACGTTTTTAATAAAAATTTACTTATTTATTTATTTGAAAGGCAGAGTGACAGAGAGAGGACAGGGGAGAGGTCTTCCATCCGCTGGTTCACTCCCCAAATGGCTGCAATGGCTGGAGCTGGGCCAGGTCAAAGCCAGGAGCCTGGGGCTCCCTCTGGGTCTCCCATGAGGGTGGCAGGGGCTCAAGTACATGGGCCATCTTCTGCTCTTTCCCAAGGGCATTAGCAGGGAGCTGGATGGGAAGTGGAGCAGCCAGGACTCAAACCAACCCTCCAGTGTGGACGCTGGCACTGCAGGCAGCCGCTTAGCTCGCCAGCCCGTCTCGGGTATTTTGTTCCGGCCATAGAATGTGGACTGAGACAGCATGGGCGGCCATTGGATCAAACGTGGGGTCGGGGTGGCAGGACACCAGCCAGGAGCCGAACGCCAGGAGCCCGTGTACCTCCTTACAGGCCATTCCCGACGCCCAGGCCCTGCCACTGATGTGCTGATGTGAAGCAGGCAGTGAGAACCTGGCCCTCCCAAAAAATGACAGCTTCCTTGGGCACCAGCCTTCCTGCTGCCTTGCCCAAGGAGGAGTAGCTGGGGGAGAATGGCTGACACCAAGGCACACGAGGCTCTGCCCAGGCGGGTGAGTCACGCCCACTGCCCGCGGGGCCCTGAGCTCAGGACTTAACCTCACACAGGGAAGGGAGGCTTCAAGGTCACGACTTGTTCTTCAAGACACCTGGCTGTCCCAAGCCCCAAGAAAAGAAGACAGCTTCCACGGTGAGGGCTAGGGGGTACCAGGGTTCTGAGGTTGCCTTTTCAAACCCATGTCTGAGCAGCAAGTCCAGTAGCCCCATCTTCAGCCAAAGGACTTGGCCGTGGCCGTCGTTCCCCAGCCCCCTGGGTCCAACGTGAGTGCGCCTGCCTCTGCTCTGCCCAGAAGCCACACAAACTTGACACTAAGGACTTCTCTGCCCAGAAGTCATGCAAACTTAACACTAGGGACAGTTCCACTGTGCCTTGAAACCCCGCTTCCACTGGCTGTGGCAGGTGGCCAGACAGGAAGGAGGTGTCGCCTTGGGCTCGGGGCAGGGGGTCCCAGGCACCAGCTCTCCTGTGTGCCGGAGCCCTGCTGTGGCAAGAAGGCTGATTTTCTTCTTCCCTGGACCTACCCCTGCCCCCCAAAATGCCAGCCGGGGGGACGTGGGAGACAAGAGAGCCTTTTTCATGGCTCTATGGGTGTAGCGGCTTCCCTAGGGAAGCAGCAACTATGATAACCTCAAGGCCACTGCACGAGAGAGACCCCCGACTACCACCCCACTCCACCTCGGCTTCACGTTCCCTTGTATTTGCTGGATTTTACCACTCAGCCCGCTCAGGTGGCCCTAGCTGACCTGCAGCGCACACCTGATGCGGCAGGTGCCGGCAACCAGGCTCATGTTGCACGCTGCCTGTGAGCACGGAGCCCGGCTGGTCCCGCTGGTTTAAAAATGGCAAGGCCCTCGGTCACCCCTTTCCCCCCAGCCCCATCACTCTGGGTTATTTGCATCTGTCTGCCCATTTGTCCATCAGGCAGCAAAACACCTCTGCCTCCGAGTTCGCCTTAGACAAGGATGGAGGGAGAGACACCAGCGATGCCGGTACCCCCGGCACTGGGGCACACCAGCACAGAGGCTGGAAAGGGGGAGCTGCCACCTTTTTCTTATCAGTGAAGCTGGGAGGGTGCAGGCCTCTTGCTGTCCCCCCCACCCCACCCCATGCTATCGGCACCCGCCCCTCACGCCTTTCCAGAAACTAGACAGGGGGGAGGGGAGTCACACGGGTGCAGTACTAGGCGGCTTTCTGGGTAGGATCCAAAGAAATCCATCCTGGCTTCGAAGCTCCAAATAGAAGCCTGCCCCGGTGGCCTCCCTTCTGCAGGTTCAGAAACCTGGACAAATAAGTGCCCTCTCCTAGGGCCAGTGCCCAGATCGGGCCGGAGAGGGAGGCGAGAGCGGGCTGCGCACGAAAGGGCTGGCAGGGCCCGGCCGCCGCGGCTGCAGCCCCCTGTGTATAAAACTCCCTTTGTATGCAGGTCGCCGGCTGCTCCCCATGCCAGGTGCAGCTGCCAGGATTCTCAATGCGGTTTGAACACAATTTGCCAGTGTTGGTTCAGCTCCGCTGGCTTCCAGTTGGGGGGCCATATGCTGCCTTTAATCTGCCTGTGCGATTCTCCCCGATGTCAATAGGCGCGGGCGGGCGGCTCAAATGGCCCGAGAGCTGAGACTGGGGTGGCGTCCCCACCGCTGCCAGGCAGCCCGGCTCACCGAGGACCACCAGCCAGCCGGTCCTCGCCGGAGGCCGCAGCACTGGGTGGCGGCGGCGGGCAGGGCCGGGCCACTGGCAGCGGCCCCTGTGTTTGGCTATGGCGCGTGGGAGCCGCTGGGTCGGGCCATCCCATAGCCATCCTTGGGCCTTCCCCTCGCAGAGACCCCTGCCAAGGAAGTCGGCCGGGGGGGTGTCAGCGCTCAGTCCACACTTCACATTTCCCTCATTCTTCCTTTAATTGGATTTTTGGTCCCGCTGGGCAAAATAAGCTTTCCACTGGCAAAGCACTCTTGCCTCTTCTGAAGGCGCGGTGGAGCCCGGAGGCTCTGGGCGGCTGCAGGCGGAACGTGGCCTTTCTCTCCCCAGGGATGCAACACACACACACACACACACACACACACACACACCATGTGCATCCCCCCCCCCCCCCATCACGCCCCGCCAGGTGCAGGTAAACAGTCTCCATCCGAGAGCTCCACACGGACACTGCCTTGCAAACAGCCCTTCCTACTAACCAGGCAAAGAGCCTCGCTAGGGATGACAGCGGGGTCCGTGCTGCGCTCCCCCGGGCACCAGGCTCTGTCTGGCAGGTGCCGGCTGCACCCTGCGGCTGGGAGCTGGGCTGCCCCTCCCCCCAGGAGTCAGACTTCCTTCCCTGGAGCCCCAAAGGCTTCAGTTTAATCCCTCAGCCACCCCTGGAAGGGCTATGGGTGCTTGACACCTGAGCGAGCAAGCACGCATGGACATGGTGCACGTTCGGGGGCCGGGGGGGGGGGGGGGAGTGGGGGAGGAGAAGCGAGAGAAAGAGCAGCAAGAGAGAAGGGAGAGGAGGAAAGGTGGGGGGGGAGCCAGGCCCCTCTCCCCCCCTGCACAGGACATTGGCAGGCCAGGCAGCTGGGAGGGCACACAGAGCTGGCCGCTGGCCGCTGGCCGCTCCTGGGTTGGAGCAGGCACATTAAGGAGCTGTCGCTAGGGGAATCCTTGTTCCCAGACCCACCACAGCTGTCACTGGCTGAAGGAGCTCCTTGTCTGCCCTTGGGGTCCAGAGGCCCCGCAGGCCCCTTCCCTCCCAGCAGCAGGGTCCTTCCCCCGTGCCCCCCCTCCCCAGTAGGACCTGCCAGTAGCAGAGACCCCACCCCCCACCCCGGGAGCAGCTTAAGCAGCCCGCGCCCTGGATTGTTAAGGGACCTATTAAAATACACCTTGCTCAGCCCCCACGGCGGGCCGGAAAGCTGCTGATGGTCAAATACATCACAATATTCCAGAGGCGCTGTTAACAAGCACCCATTAAAATTTGACAAGCAGGTAGTCGCAGAGAAAGCGCTCATTTTGAAACAACCTGAGCGCTTTCTGCTGCTTCAGCAGGACAAGGCTGGTTTACCTGTCCCCTGCATTTTAGGCCCGGGAGCACGCAGCCTTGACGTGTGGGTGCTGCCTGGTTAATGGAATGCCGGCTGCTTCCTCGCCAGCCACGTCTGAACCCGGCTTCTTAATGAGCCCGCCTTGTAAGCCCGCTGTCAGTCAGCTTGCCTTTTTTTAATCAAAAGATAAAACAGTCGGTTATCAAGGATTAATGACTCTTACAGCATCCATATGAGGCTCGTATTTATCTTTTAAAAGAAAACGGAAGGAAGAAAAATGACCAGATTTTGTTTCAGTAAGCAGTTTAAATCTGCTCTGGTAAGTTGAACTCATTCATTCATTAATTCAGGCGTGTCTGGGCGAAGCCAGCAGGAGCCGCTTCCGTCATAAGAACTTCTGACTGTGAAATAAACCCCGAGTAACCAGATTAACTATGAAGTATGTCTCCGTCAGGTTTTAGGCATCACTTCAAGTGTAGTTCCTGTGCATGCCGGCTTTCTTGTCGCAAGTCGCCGATTCGCCTATTCCAGGCAGCTCTTGGGGACAAGGAAGACACCCACGTGCCCTCTCCCACTTCAACATAGAGCTCACGTACACAAGGACGTCATCACACGCTGTTGACTTCCCAGAGAGCATCAACATGTTAAACAGAGCCCCATATCATTCATAGAGCTTCGCGTAGCACAGCGCGTGTAAATCTCTCGCCACCTCTGAGTGCACACACGGGCACGCGTGCCCATGCACGAACACACGAGCACCCAGATCACATGCACACGCAGAGTGTGGCTACCCAAGGACTCACCTGATGTTGTTTCCAGGCTATGTTTACCACACGTAGTACAATCCCGTCTTCCGGTTAACAACCCTAGATACAGTTTGGCCGCAACACACTCACACACACACACACACTCGTGCGTGCACACAATGGATTTTGCTCCAACCCAAACTGGACCTGGCTGTTTTCGAAGTTGGCCATCTTCCTAGTGGCCTCTTCCTTCTTATGTTCCAGCCCCTCTCTGAGTGTCTGTATACTCTGAGGGACAAGAGCTAGTACTATCACACGAGGACACTTGAAGTCACAAGCAGACACGTCAAGGCGCTCCCTCCTACATCGGCAACAATGGCATGGCCGTCAGATTACAATGCCAGCCATCTTGGAAATCAAATGCTGTATGCGACGCTGCAGCTCATCCTTCCGGCGACCAAAAGCCTCCAGAGAGTAAAGGGTGCCCACAAGGTAACTATTCTTGACAAACACTCATCCCATCACTCGCCATTGGAGAAAGCCAGCAGGCGTCCCTGGGACGCAGCGATGATGTTGACATACATCATGAACCTCCTGGTGACATGTCCCAGCAGCCAAACACTTGTAACTTGAATCGAAGCCGGAGGAAAAAGAAGACGAGCTCACGTAGAGGGACAATTTGCCAAAGAACCAGCCTGTATGCTTTTAAACCGTCAGGGTCGAGGCAGGCGCTTGGCACCGCAGTTAGGATGCCCACATCCCGCATCGGAGGGCCTGGGTGCCAGTCCTGGCTCCTGACTTCCGCCTGGCCCAGCCTCACCTATTTGCAGGCCTTTGGGGACTAGATCTCTCTCTCTCTCTCTCTCTCTCTCTCTCTCTCAAATAAACAATATAAGCAAATTTTTAAAAATTTTAGTGTCAGGATCAAGAAACAACAAACAGCCTGAGGAACTGTTCAGATTACAGACGAAAGAGACAGGATGAGGTGATGCAATATGTGATTCGGACCTGGATCTTGGGCCAGAAAAAGCTTTTTATTCTTTCGTGACAAAACAATAGCGTTGGGACAGTTGAAGAACCGTGGATGCCCATAGGTTAGCTCATAGCATTATTACAATGTGAATTTCCAGATTTTGATAATTGTATTATGGATATGTAGGAGAATGTTCTTCTTCTTTTTTTAACATTTATTTTAGGGCCGGCGCTGTGGCACAGCGGGTTGACGCCCTGGCCTGAAGCGCCAGCATCCCATATGGGCGCCAGTTCGAGTCCCAGCTGCTCCTCTTCCGATCCAGCTCTCTGCTGTGGTCTGGGATAGTGGTAAAGGATGGCCCAAGTCCTTGGGCCCCTGCACCCGCATGGGAGACCTTGAAGAAGCTCCTGGCTCCTGGCTTCAGATCAGCACAGCTCCAGCCATTGCGGCCATCTGTGGAGTGAACCAGCACATGGAAGACATCTCTCTGTCTCTACCTCGCTCTGTAACTCTATCTTTCAACTAAATAAAATAAATCTTAAAAAAAAAAAAACCACACATTTATTTTATTTATTCGAAAGGCAGAGTTACAAAGACAGAGATCTTCCTCTTGTTGATTCACTCCCCTAATGGCCCCAATGGCTGGCGCTGGGCCAGGCTGAAACCAGGAGTCTCCTCTGGGTCTCCCACGTGGGTTCAGGGGTCCAAGGTCTTGGGCTATCTTCCATTACTTTCCCAGGCCATAGCAGAGAGCTGGATCGGAAGTGGAACAGCCAGGACTCAAACCAGTGCCCATATGGGATGCCAGCACTGCAGGCAGTGGCTTTACCCACTACACCACAGCGCCGGCCCGTGTTCTTCTTTCTTAAGAGATCCATTCTAAAGCATCAGAGGCAAGAAGTCATCATGTCTACAACTCACTCTCAAATAATCCATGTACCTACATATATGGAAGGAAAGGAGTGCAATACAGTGGTAAAACAGTGACCTTCAGGGAGGGCGCGGGGTGGGGGCAGCAGGTGAAGCTGCAGCTTGGGCCACCCTCATCCCATATCAGAGCGCAGCTTCAAGTCCCCAGCTCCTCTGCTGGCCATCCAGCTCCCTGCTAATGCCGCCTGGGGGATGGCAGATGCTGGCCCAAGTGCTTGACCCCCTGCACCCACCCACGTGGGAGACCGGGATGGAGTTCCAGGTTCCTGACGAGGGGCGCGGAGGGAGGACGGGGAACCAGTAGGTGTACGATCTACCTCTGTGTCACTCTGCCTTTCCAGGAAGTTGCCAACCTTTGAAGAATCTGCAGGAACGGGATCTCAGCATTCCCTGTACTATTTTTGCAACCTATCTGTGCCTCCAAAATTATTTTAAGCTGGGGATTAAGAAGTAAATAAAGGACTTTGGATTTCTGTTTGGCACAGCAGAGACAGAAGGAGCTGGGGAGCTGGCTGGAGTCAGCGAGCCTGAGGGCCCCCGAGGGTCAGCAGACAAGGTGGCCATGATCTCAGCCAAGAGGTGCCTCTGGGATTGTCCGCGGTGTGCACACCGAAGCAGGCTGCGTGAGCGTTCTTTATGGCCCTGGGCCTATCACCGGGCTCAATACACAGTAAGCGGCAGATGTGTTTTTGTTGCTCAGTGAGTGAGTGAACGAATGCACTCCTCCGGCCTCAGCACACGCCACCAGGCAGCAGGCTCTTCTGGTCCGACCAGGGTTGTAAAGGGTGGCCCGGCCTCCGTGGACTAGACCCCGCTGGGTGAGAAGGCTTGAGCGGCAGTGAGAGTCGGGCTCCCAGCATGCATCCGAATGCTTATGCGAGATTCATTATTCAAGCGACAGCACATCCCCCAAATAAACACGTGCGCCTTTGCAGGCTGCAGCCCGGGAGCACTGTTAAACACGCAGCGGCAAAAGGCCCAGGCCCTCGCTGCTGCGTGCAATTTCCAGCCGACTCGCTATTCTTTTGTCACCGCCTTTTTATTGGTTTTCTCAAAGTGGTTACAATGCTGTTATTGTAAAACCCTCACACCAGAAGAGAGAGAGAGAGAGAGAGAGAGAGAGACATAGCCTGCAGATCCCGGAGGGGGAGGGCTACCTGGCAAAGGGGGGTGGGACTGGGAAGCAGGACCTTGTCTTCGCTCAGGCCCACTTGGCTGCCTGGTCAGTCCCCTGGGAGCCAGCGCAGCCCTTGAATTTCCTGCGCCCAGTGCCCAGTGCAGGTGCTCAGCAGCCCTACCCCTTAGCCCCTACCTCCCCCCGACCCCCGCTGGATGCTGAGCCCAGACCTGGGCTGCGGTAGGACCAGAGCCCCGTTCTCGGGGGCTGAGACTTCCCCATCGCTTGCCCACGGAAAAGAGTCTTTCTCTCCTCCCAAAGGGTTAGACGTGCGGAGGTATATAATTAACATGCAATAAAAGCAGCAAATCTCAAGTGTCGCTGCAATGACTTTTGCCAAGGCCTCCATCCAGAAACAGAGCAGCACTGTCCAACGTGACTCTCTGTCCTATGTGACTAGTGAGCGCTTGGAAGGCGGCTGGTGCCGCTGAAGAACTGAATCTAAAATGGTGTTTCATTTTCATTTAAATAGGCACATGTGGCTAACAGCTACTATATTAGACCGCACAAATATGGACTATTTCCATCCTTCCAGAAAGTTCCCTCGTGCTCCGTCTAGTCAGCTCTCCCCCAAGAAGTAACCTGTCGTCTGACTTCTGTCGCCGTAGCTCCGAGGCCCTCCACGGCAGTTTGGGGCAGAATGAGTCTTTGTCGTGTGGCCCATCCCGTGCAGCCTATGGTATGTAGCAACATCTCTGATGGCACATGCTACATGCCCCAGTAGTCCTCGTATCCCCCAGTTCTGATAAGCATAGGGGTCTCCAGCCATTGCCAAATGGCCCCTCAACCAGGGGTCAGGGGTCAGCGGGGGGCGGGGGGACAATCACCTCTGAATTAGATCCCCTGCCCAAAATCAGTTTTGCTTCTTGGTAAATTTCATACTAATGGAATAACACAGTATGGACTCAGGGTCCGCAAGCTTTCGCCCAACATGCTGTGTAGACGCAACCACAGTGCGACAAGTATCCATCGTGGGCTTCTTTTTACAACCAAGAACTTCTACACAGCCTCGTGTATCCAGTTGGTGCACCCACTTGTCAGTGCTAAGCCTCAGCGGGGGGTGGGGGGGGGGGTGGGGGAGTGTTTGGCTAAGGGCTTGCCAACTCCTGGAGGCTGTGCCCTGTGCGTACTGTAAATTAGATACTAGAAGATGGGAGATGTGTCAAAGAAAGAAATCCCAAGCCCCACCGCAGGGAAGCTGCCGGTCTAATTTTCAATGGAAAATAAATAGTGCCACTCTGGGTCCAGAGGGCCGCCTGCGCCAGGCCTGACGGAGTGTGACAGGTTAATGCAGAGGGGCTGACCCGAGGAAGTCGGGGATCTGAGGGAGAGACGCACCCGGAATTAGCACCCTGCCATACTAATGAGAGACGGTGTCTGTGGGCGCTCTTGTCATGGGCGCTGTGGTGGAGGGCTCTATTGTCACCACTGCCCCGCCCCCAATCTTCCTCTTGGGACACATTCTCTCCCCTCCTGAAAAAACTCATCTATTTTTAGAACCATCCCAGGAAGTCCTCTGACACGGACAAGGTGCCCTCCAAAGAAGGCATCACCTGTTCTGTCAATCACTCCGACAGGAAGTGGCGGGAACTGGAAGGGGTCTTTCCGCTGTTGGGAAGGTGGACGTTGGTCACCCTGGAGAGGGAACACGTCTTCTCCCTTTGCCTATTTATTGGAAAGGCAGAGTTAGAGAGAGAGAGGGAGAGGGAGAGAGAGAGAGAGAAAGAGAGAGGTCTTCCATCTTCTGGTTCACTCTCCAAATGGCTACAGTGGCTTAGGCTGGGTCAATCCGAAGCCAGGAGCCAGGAGCTTCTTCTGGGTCTCCCGCATGGGTGTCAGGGGCCCAAGGACTTGGACCATCTTTCACTGCTTTCCCAGGCCATAGCAGAGAGCTGGATCAGAAGAGGAGCAGCTGAGACTTGAGCCAGCACCCACATGGGATGCCGGCGTCACAGGTGGCACCTTAACCCGCTATGCCACAGCGCCGACCCCAGAAGGGCCATTCTTAAGGGCACGCAGCAGCGCGTGGGACTCAGAGCTGACATCTGCTTGAGAGGAGGTGCCAGCCAGCCAGGAAAGCATAGTGAGAGGGACACGAAGCTGAAGAGCTGTCGAGACATGGTCAGCCACATGCTCAGACTCCTGTTTCTCTGTTACTTGCGCTCTGTCCTCCTCCAAGAAGGGCGAGGACTTCATCTACCTTGTTCACAACCTTGCTAAGTCTTTGTTGAACAACCGACTAGCAAAGACCTAACTGAACGCTTTGCCGAGCTACTTGATTATTCTGGGAAGGCATTGTCCTAGAAAGCAGAGAAGGCCTGACCGGAAACATAAAGACCAGCGTGGCACACTCAGGGTGACCAGAGCCAGGAGCCCCAGCGAGAGGGGACTTTGAAGGTTCAAGTCCTAGCCGTGTTCTTAGCCTCTTGGGGGCTCACTGCTTCCATTGCCAGCTTCTGGGGGTGGGGAGCCCCGTTTTACTGAACAGGGCCCTAACAGGGTCTTCCTTCCTCACACAGACTCTAGATATCTCCTAGAAATGGCCAGAAAACTCCAGGCAGACAGAGGAAACTAAAGCCCCAAGGGTCCCTGCTGGAATTCCCCTTCCTCTTGCGGTTTGCACCTGCATACCATAGCCACCCCAAGCACATCACCCTCCATGACCCAAAAAGATTAAAAAATAAAAAGATTTTATTAATGTATTAATTTAATTAATTTTTATTAATTTATTAATAAGGTAGAGTTACAGAGAGAGAGAGAGAGACGGAGAGAAAGGTCTTCCATCCGCTGGTTCGCTCCACAAATGGTCACAACGGCTGGAGCTGCGTCAATCTGCAGCCAGGAGCCAGGAGCTTCTTCCAGGTCTCCCATGCGGGTGCAGGGGCCCAAGGACTTGGGCCATCTTCTACTGCCTTCCCAGGCTATAGCAGAGAGCTGGATCAGAAGTGGAGCAGCCGGGACTCGAACTGGTGCTCATATGGGATACCAGCACCACAGGCGGAGGCTTAGACTACCAAGCCACAGCGCCAGCCCCTGGCAGACACTTTTAAAATTGGCTTTGCTGAAAGAGCAAAGGAGGAGCAGAAACACAAGCGGCATAAAATCACATTCACCTCCCAAGTCCTGAGGCCGAGAGCGAAGCCTGCCTGGACACACACGGTGCCTGTGACTGTGGACCAGCCCCCCGGGGTCAGGGGAGGGGGCCGAGGTACCAGGCAGTGGCCTCCCCTCTGCCTCAATCCCGCTGCTGCAGCCCGGAGCAAGCCAGTGCCGTGTTCCTCCAAGAGGCGGAGGCCATCTCTTCCAGGGCCTGCAGAGAATCCCTTGCGTGTCCTTTGCCCTCAGAGATGGCACCTCCCAGCTCCCCGCGCCTCTCCCCCGCAGCGTGAAGGTGCAGCTGGCCTGTGGATGATTTGCAGGACAGCCGTGGTTGACAGCCAGCAAACAACAGAGCTCTCCGGGTCTGTGTTATCTAATCCACCTACCTCTGCAGCGTCCCTTGGCAACTCACGCAGGAAGCGCCCCTCCCCCTACACCATCTGGAAGTGGTTTTTGAAAAACCTACTCATTATTGTTAAAAAGCAACACGCAGATTTCTGCAAGATACAGTTTTAACAGCAGCCCCCAGACTGTAAGTCCCCAGAAGGTAGCGATCTTGACTTTGTTCTCTATGGTATAACCATCACCTGGTAGACAGTAGGAGCTTACTAGATGACTGTTGACTGAATGAAGGATTAATAAACCCCTAACAGGAGAGCTCCGATCATCTCTGCATCACGAATTACTCCAAACGTTGACACCCGAACAACTGCCTCATTTATGTGCACAGCTGCCCGGGGGTCAGGGATTTGGACAGAGCAGTGATGCCTCGTGTCTCTGTTCAAGTCTCTGGACGGTCAGCTGAGAAGACCGGAAGGGATGGGGGGCCCAGGTCCCCCAGAAGCTCCTTCGCACGCGTGTCTGGCACCTGGGCTGAAATGGATGACTCAGAGGCTGGGCTCAGGAGAGACTGAGCCAAGCTCGCCCACGTGCCATCTCCACGGGTGCTGGGCTTCCCCACAGCATGGCTGCCTCGGGGCTGGCAGAGTTCTCACTAAGCCTGAGGCTGTGGCCTCGTGCGACCCAGCTTTGCCATATGGTGAGCTCCAGCCGTTGCTGCCCACCCAGGCTCCAGAGGAGGAAAAGCAGACCCCATAGCGCATTGGAAGGAGTGTCAGGGAGCTTGGAGGCCATGTGTGAGGAACACCCCAAAGGAGAAGAGCTTAGGGAGCCCTAAGGAGTTTGCATGCATTCTTTCGCCGGAATTTCTCTCGTGCGTGTACCACATGTTAAGATGTAGGGTGCATGATGGGTAGGGATTTAGCAACGAACAAAATAGACATTCTCTGTGCCTTCACACCGAAGCCTACGTTCCACCAGAGAACACTACTGATGTGAAGAGACTGTGGCAACATAATCCAATTATGGTGTGGCCAGGTGGGGCCGTGGGGAGGTGATCAGATTGGATTAGGCTTGGGGAGAGCCCCCCGTCATGATCAAACCCTGCTGGCTTTCTACGGGGAGACATAGACATACACACTGTCACGCCATGTGGTACTCTGCGCAGGCTCTGCCGGCAAGAACGCCATCACTAGCCGCTGAACCCGTGGAGCTGTCCCATCTTGGACTGTGACCCTCAAAACCGGGAGCCAAAGTCACCCTTCCTTCCTAAGTAGCTTGGCCCAGGGATTTCATTGTAGGCATGACAAGTTGACCCACACCAACATTAAACACACACACACACACACACACACACACACCCAGTACATCATTACAGGCCCACATGAGTGCTGTCAAGAACACAGAGGCTCAGAGCAGAAGCACCTTGCTTCCCCCACCCCCACCCCAGAAGCAAAGTCCGAGGCAAGGTATTGAGTGAGATTTCTATGGGAGGTGGTCCCAGGAGGCACCAGGACGGCACTGAGGATGTGAGAGACAGCCACAAAGGAAGCCAGAGGACATAGTGAGAAGTAGGCTGCCACTGTGTCCCAAAGGGCACAGGTGCCATGGGACATTTCTGATTGACAACTTGGAAGACACCCTAGCTCCCCCCGGAAGGATAAGGAAGCCGGAGAACTTACCCACCAAATCCTAACAGCTCCGACTTGGGGGTGCTGGGGTGGACCTTGCTTGCTCAAGGAACCAGTCTCAGGCTAAATGTTCTGGGTGCTGGCAGAAAGAGCCAAGGGGATGTGCAGGGGCGCAAGGCACCTGCCCTGGGGCTCCGGGAAGCCTGCGCAAGCAAGCGGTGTTCGCAAAGCAGGAGTTCAAGGGTGAAGAGCCTGGGCTTCGGAAGCCGTCTGCCAACCCCCAGCCCAGTGCCAGCACTTAGCATAGTGCCGCGCAGAGTAAGGCATTGGGGGTTTGCTTCGGCATCCGTGAGGCCTGTCCCCACTGGCCAGCCTGCCCTCACCTGCCCCTCCCCTTGGTGACTAATGGAAAACATTGGCAGAACTGTCCACGAGCCGGCGGGCGAGGCGGGGCTGTTTGCGCCCGGAGAGAGTTTTCCCTTTGTGCGAGGTTAACTGCCTGAGTTGTGGGCGTCACACCCCACAACTCTGACCTCAGTTGAGCTCAGCGAGCCAGCAAGGCTGGCCCAGCTGAAGTCATTACTAACCCATTCCTGGGGGGGAGGGGGAACGTGGAGGAGGGGGAATAGTCCGTGCCTAATCCATTCCCCAGGAGGGGAGCCCTTGCACGGAAAACTGGCGCCTTTGCCGAGGGGGTGGCCACATCGGCTGGAGCTTGCACTCTGGACACACGCACAGTTCACTCTCGGGCGCCTGCAACCCGAGGGAGCTGCCGCGAGCCGGGGTGAGGCTACCCAGGCACTTATAAGCTAGCGCGTTTGTACAAAGATGCGATAATACTCTCATATTTTCAAATAGCTAAATAGGACGCTGTACAATTTTCAAACAGTGTTTGTCCTAACGACCCTCTCAAAGCGTCCTTTTCCAATTCGACTGTGGCTGAATAGCAAATGTGTGCGTGCCCTGGGTTGAGCAATTTTTTAAGTGAAAAATAATAATAATGACTGCCACTGTAGTGACAGTGCTTGGCGGGTGGGTGAGGGGATCAGGAAAGCAGCCCCTGGCCGTTTGTCAACAGCTTCCCTGTGCACCTGAGCTGTGGCTTTGCCTGCAGGCTGTAGGGGTCCCCTGGGGCCTGGCCTGGGTCACTGTCACCCTGAGGGCTGCAAAACAATTGGGGGGGGGGGGAGGGTCAGGGAGGGGGAAGACAAGGGGAGGAGGGAGAAAGGGCAGAGGGGAGGGGGGAGGCAGGGGAGTTGAGGAGGAGGGGGAGGAGAGGAAAAGGGGGAAGGGAGGGAAAAGTGGGGGAGGGAGACGGAGAGGGAAAGAGGGGAGGAGGGAGAAAGGGAGGGGAGAGAACTGTATTGGCACAGAGAAGGCAGGAAGTAGATTTCCTAAGCCAGTGATAAACGGAATCCCAGCTGCACCCAGAACAGCACAGTGGTAAAATCATTCAGATCCTGAATTCCTGACCATGGAAAATACTTATTTTGCCTGGTGAACGGAAACTTAGGGAAGACGATGATGTCCTGGACTCCTCCGGATCCCACGACCTGAGAGCACCCGAGAAAGTGACCTGGGCTCTTAGACGACAATGCCCCTGGCAGTCTTTCAAGCCAAGTCCCTTGAAGACCAGAGAGGCTGCAACGCTGCTGCAGGCAAGAAATGAGGAGCAAGGCGGAGGAGAGGGCGCTCGGCCCAGCCGTCAGGTGCTGCTCCATAGGCTGGCAGCCCGTCCCGTTCCAGCTCCCTGCTAATGCGCACCCTGCGGGACAGCAGAGGATGGCTCAAGTCCTTGGATCCCCGCCACCCACGTGGGAGAACCACATGGAGTTCCTAGTTCCTGGCTTCAGCCTGGCCCAGCCCTGGGTGTTGCAGACATTTGGCAAGTACATTTGGGGAGTAACCAGCAATGGATGGAAGATATTGCTCGCTCTCGGGCTCGCTCGCTCTCTCTCTCTCCCTTTCAAATAAATTAAATATGTAAACTAAATTAAAGAAAAAAAGAAAGAAGATTGACAAAGGGCTAAGAAGCTTCTACCCGCACCATCCCCGGGCCTGGACTGCAAAGCATCCGCAGAAGCGTGCTTGTGCGGTGCACAGAACACCGACAGGTGCCGGAATCCTGGGTCTGTGCCCCGACCTTGCTCATGCCCAGTGTCGGGCACCCTCAGAGGCCTTCCTCGGCCCCTCGTTCATCCACCCCTGTGGGAGGGAAAGGGACGGCCTCTCCTCTCACTGCAGCCGCCCCCTTCTCGGACCTGGGTCCCATCCCCGCAGGGGTGCTGCGGTGGCATCCCCGGTGGGAGGGACGGATGAGGGAGGAGGCTGGGGATGCTCCACCCACACGCCCTCAAGCCCCTTTCTCTGCTTCTAGGCACCCCTCTCTCTTCTGACAGCCTGCACCTGCCATGCTTGGTGGCCCGCCCTGGGGGGGGGGGGGCTGGAGCTCCTCCCCCCACCCTCGGAGGGTGTCTGTCCTCCACCCAGGGCACCTCACACCCTTACCTGTAAAGACAGTAGGAGAAGCAGCTGTCTGCGCCTGGGGCCAGGCCCTCGCCACAGCCCTACCACGTTGGCACACTGCTCTCAGCCTGCCGCTCCCGAACGGTGAGAAATCAGCGCCCAAGGTTTGGAAGCCCCCTTGCTCCATGGCAGCTTATCACAGCAGCCGGAACGGACTAAGACACTTCTGCGAAGGGACCTGGTCTGAAATTGGCCGCTCGCCCTTCCCCATCCTTCTTCCCCCCGCTCCTCACGGTGCTTCCCTGACCCGTCATTTGCACACAGATCTTCATCCCGGGCTGCTCTGCCCCTGGAAAAGTGGGAGTGAGTACCGGCGGCTCCTCCTCTGACCCCCTGACCTACACAGCCGCGTGGCTATGGAGCCCATTGCACTGAGAAGGAGACAGGCTCAGAGTCCCAGGAGCCACTGCAAAGAGACGGGGCCCACAGAAAAACCCCAACGCTTCTCAAAGGAGCGCACTTTTCCCTGGCCAAGTACTGGTGACAGACGACTAAGGGGAGAGCGAAAGCTCCACTCCAACCCTCAGTTTGGGAATTGCTTCCTCTGCGTTCACAAGCTTAACCCGGAACCAGTTCCTCAAGGCTCTGCTGGATTTGCCAAGCCCCAAGGCCTTCTGCTAGGAGCCCACTGATTAATCAAAATGCCCAGTCTCGTAGAATTTTTAAAAATGTTTACTTATTTATTTGCATTTATATTTGAGAGACAGAGAGAGAGAGAGAGAGAGAGAGACATCTTCCATCTTCTGGTTCACTCCCCAAATGCCCACCACAGCCAGGGTTGGCCCAGGTGGAAGCCAGGAGCCTGGAATTCCATCCGGGTCTCCCACGTGGGTGGCAGGGCCCCAAGCACTTGGGCCTCTACCTGTTGTTTCCCAGGGTGTGCATCAGCAAGAAGCTCCAATTAGAAGCAGAGCTAGGACTAGAAGGCAGGTACGCCGATGCGGGACGCAGAAGTCCCAAGGGGTATCTTAATGGCTGCCATAAATGCCGGCCCCTCCATGGGATTTTTAACGACAATGCCTAAGAGGCAAGAATTACTAGGGGGAGTTCAGACACGGTGACGCAGCTGTCGCCACACAGCACTATATATAGCAGGGAAAGGCCACAGGGGTGCCCAGCACAGGACGCAAAAGGGAAGAGCCCGCACCTAGGAGGTGAGGCCCCAGCTGGGGGCAGGCCTAGATAGAGCATATGGAATTCACACCCTCAGCTCCACCCCCCCCCAAAAAAAAAAACCCAAACAGAATCTGGGAGAGTCATGGTTCAGCGGAGACTTTGCTCAGGGCGGCCCCCACGGGGGATCCGGAGCGCAGGCTTGGCTGGGCTGGGCCTGCACGGTTAGTGATGCAGTAGTCACCCCCAAGGTGGCCAGTCCACCTTGAGATCTGGTGCAGGCACACACGCACCGTCTGCATTAGGGAGATACGGTTCCAGGAAAGCAGTGTCAGATATCTCATTGAGACTTTTTTTTTTCTCCAGTACATGTTGAAATCATAATATTTTGGATAAACTGGGCTAAATAAAAGACGTTTGTTAAAATTAATTAATTAAAATGCACAGCCTTCCCAGACAAGGACAAGGACTCCATCCTAGCCCTGTGTTCTGCCTTCCCCACGTCACTCCCAAGCAACTGATTCCACGCTGGGTGATTATGAAAAGAGACCATACAATCAGCCGCCTTCCCAAATAAAGCAACGCTTCCCTCACCTACGCAAACCGTGCAGAGGGAGGGAGGAAGCAAGGACCACGAGGAATGAAATGAGAATCGCAGACAACACAGATGATGCACACGGAGAGGGAGAAACTGTACGCCAGCGACAGACGCTCTCTGCCCACTGAGGCCTGGGGGAGGGGAGAAGGCTGCACGTGTGCACACACGTGCGTAAGTCGTGCCTGCATGCGTGCGTGCAGAGCCAGAGCGCTAGAGACAGGTTCAAGAACGAGGCAGGCAGACAGAACAGATCGGGGGAGAGATGAGTTCAGGAGGCAAAAACAGTCTCGGGGAGTGCACAGCGGTGAGGGCGGCCCTTTTTTTTTTTTTTTTCCCTGTGTCAGCTTAAATTATTCATGTCAGGACAACAGAAAGAATATAGCAAAATAAAGAACGCATGGGGGCCACGCGGGCCCTGGTGGAAACAGCACCAGGGGGAGGAAAGATCGCCCCCCACCCCCGGCCTGCCGCCACCCTGCCTGGGCTGGGGGTGCTGTCTCCCTGGCTCGGCAGCTCCATCAACTCCCGAGTAGTGACAGAGCCAGGGTCAGGCCCGGGACACTTGGGAAACTCCGTGAGTCAGACAAGGCCCGATGGGCACCGGCACGCGCTCTGAGGCCAGCCTGGGGGCTGCTCCAGGACCCAGCACCCGCGTGGCTGACACTGCACCAGCCTCCTACACATCCTGACCTGACCCCTTGCTGGTGAGTCTCAGCAAAGCTGTCGCATGTGCTGCTGAGACAGGAGGGGGCAAAGGGGCTGCCCCCTCCCCAGGGTCCCCCCCCCCAAGGTAATTAGGTCTAGGAAGAGACCTGGGAGTTGTGTCCACCCTGGCCAGCGCACCTGCAGGGAGCTTCTCTCTAGGGGCTGCAGGATGGTCTTCCACAACACTTTCTCCCTCGCAGTTCTGGAAGCTGGAATCCAAGGTCCTGGCTAGCTTTCTCCCAAGGCCCCTCCTGGGCTTGCAGATGGCCACTTCCTGGCTCTGTCCTCAGCTGGTCTTTCATCTGTGCCTGAAGTCCTGGGGTCTCTCCGTGTATCCCAACTTTCCCCTCTTATAGGGACACCAGTCTCTACTTTACAGGCCCCATGTCCACTTCCAGTCACCTTCTGAGTCCTGGGCGGGGTGGGGGTGGGGAGGCCTTGAGCGCTTGAACTTGGGGTGGGCGGGTTCGCCATTTAGGCCGCAACAACCACAATTCAAAGAGTGACAAGGCCAGACCCACAGGAGGATGGGGGAAGCAGTTCACGTGCCCACAGCCTTTCCCATGTACATTTCCAGAAGCTGAAAGCCATAATCGTGCCGGACAGACTTCTCACGGCTGATTGTCACTGTCTTCCCCAGGAACAGGGTCTTCTGTCCCCAGCTCCCAGCTCAGTGCCTGGCTGAGCCGGGAAACCGTCGGAGGCAAGGCTCCAGGTCCTTCCTCATTTAGCCTCTCGTCAATAATGTTAAGTGAGTCCAGAATGAACTAAGCCTTCATTCACAGAGCTGGGGTCCTATCCGATAAAAAAGAAAGAAAGAAAGAAAGAAAGAAAGAAAGAAAGAAAGAAAGAAAGAAAGAAAGAAAGGAAGGAAGGAAGGAAGGAAGGAAGGAAGGAAGGAAGGAAGGAAGGAAGGAAGGAAGGAAGGAAGGAAGGAAGGAAGGAAGGAAGGAAGAAACGTCGCGGCACACTGCCTTTTGCAAGATGGTCGCAGGATCGCCCGTGCCACACACCCTTCTTACAATTGGATGTCACTCTTCCCACTGGGAGCTGGGATCCACGGTCCCCCCCCTTTATATCTGGGTGGATTTATGACAGTGGTAGGAGCATCAGCGGGCAACTTCCTTTATCTCCCAGGGTACTTTTTTTTCCCCTTTTTACATTTTCTTTATCTTCACTTTATTTGAAAGGTGGAGAGACACCGAGATCTTCCATCCACTGGTTCACTCTTCAAATGCCCAGCCAGCAGCCAGGAACTCAGTCGAGGTCCCCCCCCCCCCCCGACGTGGGCCGCAGGGGTCCAAGTACCTGAGCCATCCCCTGCTGCCTCCCGGGGTGCGCATTAGCAGGAAGCTGGATCAGAAGCAGGGGCAGAACGGGAACCCAGATCATCGGATGAGGGCATCCCGAGTGGTATCCTAACCGCTGTGCCAAATGCATGTTCTGGGATACTTACTCTTAGCAACCAGCCGCCATGCCGTGGGGAAGCTCAAACTGCGGAGAGACCACGTGGCAATGTCCTGGCCAGGGTCCTAGCCAACAGTCAGCGTCAAGGGCCAGACAGACGTGTGAGGAAGGAAACCTTTAAGAAGACTTCAGCCCCAGGCACTGTCTGATGGTAACTGCTTGAGGCAGAGAGAGAAAGACACACAGACAGGCAGACAGACAGACAGAGACACAGAATGGCAACTGTTTAGCAGACCAATAAGAGGTCCTAAGAAGACTGTAGTTGCTTTCTTTTACGCCATGAAATTTTGGAGTAATTCATTATGCAGCAGTAGCCCAGGAGAGCCCAGGCCAACACACCACTGCATGGGTGCACACACACACACACACACATCCACTTCACAGGACCTGCTGCAAGGTACCTGGCTGTGCGCCCCTGCGGGCCATCGGGGCCAGGCTGCCAGCATTCCCGTCCATGTGCACCCCTGCTCAGCTGTCCAACGTTATAGGAAGAAATGAACAGCTCTGCCTCAGTTGCCTCGCCCCCAAACTGGAAGCCATGTGCTAGGAAGAGCTCAGAACCGGGCCAGGCACACAACACACGCCGGATCCCGCCTCCTTCGCTCGCTCGCTCGCTCGCTCGCTCATATGCTATTACTCAACACTGGCCTTTCCGCTTCCTAACAGGTGGGCTGAGAAACAGCACTGTCTTTTTCCATCACACTGAGGTCACCAGCTCGCCCCACACTTATTTGTTTTGTAAAACTGTCAGCAGCTGGGCCCCAGTGCCGGTGGAAAGTCGGCTCTCCTCCCCCTGCAGCTTGTCCCTGCCACTGTCATCTCACGCCTTTGCCTTGCAAACCACAGATTAGCAGAAGACAAAACACTCGGCTACAGCTGACCTCAATACCTGTTTTGAAAGTCCCTTGGCCCGGCCTCCGGAGCTGTGAGACACAGGATGAGCACAGGGGGCTGGGCTCGCCAGGCTGCCTGACTGGGGCGGGTGCAGCCCCAGCTGCTCCTACACACCGGCCCGTTTCCCAGAGGTGACTGCCACGGCCTGCAGTGGACAGGGCCACACCAGGGCTGTTGCAGCATTGGCAGCTGTTCCGCCCCTCCCCAGGTCCCCTCCAGGCACCAACAGAGCCACAGAGCAGGGGCTGCAGGGGACAGAACAGAACAAAGCCAGCTGCAGGGACCCTTTGTGTGCAGCCCAGGCCTCTGGGAGGGTTCCCTCTGCCTTTTCTGCCTTTTTTGGGGGGCAACCCCTCAGTCTGTCCCCACTCTAAAACTCCTGTCTCAGACACTCCCCCACCTGCCCCCACTCGCTTCTCTCACTTTCCAGATGTCTTGTCTGGGGGGCCCAACCTCCTGGTGAACCACCAGCCCACTTCCCCCACAAGCCCCCTCTCTCAGCCTCCATCTGCTGTAACTGACATCTCTACCCAGAACACCTCTGACCCTCCTGCCTCCGCCACCGTCCAGGTGGCCTCAGCCTGACCCCCAGGGGCAGAGGGGCACCTCCTCCCCCAACCTCCTTGGGCTGCCGGTGACACAGGTTTTTTCAGAGAGCCCAGCTCTCGGATTGGCCTCCCTTGGGTCACCTTGAAAAATGATCCCTAGTCTTCTGTAGGAAGCACACCTGGAACTTTGTGGCCAGTAGCCCCGCGTGTGTCAATGGCAGCACTATTGGTAGTTGGGCCTGGACAAGACAAACCTCCATTGTACTAATGGGCCAGCCCCTGCCCCTCCCCCACTCCGCCCCGTTGTAGCCCTTTGCCCGCAAAACACCGGTAGCACTCCCTAGTCACTGTGATCATCAAAAACGCAGCCCCCTCTCCAAGTGCCCGTCCCCAGAGTGTGGAACAGCCCCTGGGCAGGAAGACCTGCTCGTGGCAGGATGCAATACTATTCTTTCTTCTCTATGCATCACCAAGCACTGTCTCCCAGAAGGGGACACTCGCCCGATCACTGCATCTCCCTCTCGTTCTTGAACCTGAGCCGAGGTGATGACGCAGCCTGCTCCCTCCCTCCTGTCATCCTCCCTCACAGGCCCACGCTCTGAGCAGCAGCTCCAAGCCCCGCAAAGGAACTCAGTCCCTAAATCTATTCCCCTTTATTAAGGATTGGGCGTGGGTTGTCCCTGGAAGGTAATTCCCAGCAAAGCGCTTCCCAAGAAATCATTTGTGTAATTCCACCCTGTCTTTCCATTGCTAGCATCACTTTAAAAAAATAAAATAACAGAGCGACCGTTGTTGGAAAAGCTCCGCTGGAGCTGTTTGCTCATCAAGCTCCACTGAGTCCAAATTCCCAGTTTAACCCTGAGTGCTCGGCTCCCCTGCCTCTGATGTGAGCTTGGCGTTTGCACCTTTAAAAGGAAGCAAAGACAGCATCTTTTAAAGACAGAGAAAATGAAATCAAACCATCCTCCCTCGACAGCGTCTGTACTTTTCAACGCACACGGTGGTTGGAGTACCTTCCTCCTTTTCACCAAAACTGTTCCTGGCCAAGCACCAAGTGCCCACACCAGGATCTCCCTTGGAGGGAAGACGGTCATGGCTTGGCACACACCTGCCCGACACATCGGCACGTCTGCAGGCCTGGCTGTAGCACAGCCGTGATGCCTTGGGCCATTTTCCTTTTGGGAACAATAGTCCTCCACATTGGCAGCTTCTTGCTGGTGTCGTGGAATCCTAATCTCACAGGGACAGCGGTGCCGCCTGAAGGCTTACAGGGTTTTAGTCTTCTGGGGTGCACTTGTGTGGATCTGATGAAAAAAATCAGTGAGCTCTCTTCCCAGAACCAGACACACACACATGTGTACACATAGGGTTGTGTACGTGCGTGCACCCACTCCCACAGAGTTGCGGGGTTTTGTTCTTGTGGTTGATTTATTTTCATTTTATTTCAAAGGCAGAGAGACACAGACAGAGAGATCTATATGCTGGTTCGCTCTCCAGATGCCCACAACAGCCAGGGCTGCACCAGGCTGAAGCTGGGAGCCAGGAGCCAGGAGCCAGGAACGCCATCTGGGTCTCCCAGGTGGGTGGCAGGGCACCTGAGTACTTAAAGCATTGCCTGCTGCCTCCCAGGGTGCACATGAGCAGAAAGCTAGAATCGGAAGTAGAGCTGGGACTCAAACAAGACACTCCCATATGGGATGCAGGTGTCCCAAGCGGCATCTTAGCCACTGGACAAACTCGTGCACAGAACCATGAAGCAGTTAACAAGTCGTGTAAGAGGCTGTAACCTTGATCTCTAGCCCTGCCCCATATCCCTCCACCCCAATGGTTGAGTCAAAAAAGGAAGTCCCCCTAAGGGCTCTTTTCTGAACTTGGTGCCTAGGAGCCTGGGCTTTAAACTTGTGCCACCACCCCCAAGTATTTCCTCTTTTCTTCCCCATGTCAGGCTGGAGTCAGAGGGTGACTTGTCTCCCAAGGGCTCCTATGTTAGAAACTTGGTCTCCAGTGTGCGGATGCTAACAGGTGGTGGGACCTTTAAGAGGCGGGGCCAGTGGGAGGTTGTTACTGGCTCCTCCCTGTGCTCTGACTTCTTATCTCTCCCTCTGCCACAAGCTCTAGGAGCAGTGAAGCCATCTGCCCTGAGTTCCTCACCAGAGCCAAGCTGATGCTAGCACCATGCCCTTGAACCTCCAGAACTGTGAGATACATAAACCTCTGTTCTTTATAAAGTTACCCACCGCCTTCTCGGGTATTTCATTATAGTAATGGGAAAAGTGACTAATAGTGGGGGTGTTGGAGTTAGATGGGCCATCAACAGATGAAGGGAGACTGCAGAATCTGTGAGAAGGCAGCGGGAGGAGAAAGCACGGGCCAGGGAAAGACCCAGTCCCCCTTCGGTCCAGTCTGCTCAAGTGATGATCATTCCAGCCTCCCTGCTGCCTACCGCCCCAGAATCTCCCTCCCCCAGTCCCTGGACTCTGGGTCATTCTCTCCATATGGGCCTATCATCGAGGGGAGGCTAAGTGAGGCACTTCCCCACGGTGAGCGCGGTAGACGAAGTAGCTGGGTGAGTCTGTTTCTGCCACCGCAACCAAGTACGTTAGACTGGGAAATTCGTAAATGACAAAAATGTGTTTCTTGCAATTCTGGAGACTGGAAAGTCTCAGACGTCTTCTATAAGGGCACTAATCCCATGCACGTAGAAGGCGTACGCGCTCCTGATACAATCGCCTCCCAAAGGCCTCACCTCTTACTACCAACACATTGGGTAGGAGATTCACACACAGGAACTTCGGACAGATGCCCACGCGCCGATCATAGTGCTAGGCAAGCCTCCGTGCTCAAGCTCAAGTACTTAGCAAATCTGGCTTGCATCAGGCTAGCTCTTGTCCCCTTGGCCAAAGTAAGTCATGTGGCTAAACTCAAGATCAATGTGACAGGGGCTACCCGCGGCTATGGATAGTGGCAGACATGACTCATCGCAGGCCGTAATTGTAACAATCTGCCACACACGGGCGAAAGTATCTCCCCACCCACATAATGACTGCAATGCCGCCGTTTATCTCACAGACCTTCGGCCTGAGCAGTGCCCTCTTTTGACTTGCTCTTTGAAGGACCAGGCATGGCTTTAGCGCCTATCTTAGGATCCAGCAATTTTCATTTTGAGGTATGCGACCAAGAGAAATGAGTACTCGTGTCCACCAAAAACCAAAACTGCACATAAAAAATCCGGCAACATCTCATATGTCCATGGGCAGAACAGGTAAATAAATCATGCAAACTCATACAATAGGCTACTACCACACAGCTTTGAAAAGGAACACATTCTCATTCTCTCTCTCTCTCCCTCTCTCTGTATAACTCTGACTTTCAAATAAATATTTAAAAAATAAAAGAATTAAGGGGCGGGTGTTTTGGTATAGCAGGTAAAGCTGCCGCCTGCAATGCCAGCATCCCATGCGGGCGCCGGTTCAAGACCCGGCTACTCTTCTTCCAATCCAGCTTCCTGCTAATGTGCCTTGGAAGGCAGTGGAAGATGGCCCAAGTGCTTGGGCCCCTGCACCCATGTGGGAGACCTGGAAGAGGCTCCTGGCTTCTGCCTGGCTCAGCCCTGGCCATTGCAGCCATCTGGGGAGTGAACCAGTGGATGCAAGATCTGTGTGTGTGTGTGTGTGTGTGTGTCTTCCTCTCTGTATGTAACTCTTTCATATAAATAAATAAATAAATCTTCTGTTTAAGAAAGGAGGCGAGAAAAAAAGAAAATAAAAAGGTGCACATTACCGCTACAGGCAACAGCACGGATGAACATCCTAAACAAAGTTGAACGGAAGAAGCTGCACATAGGAGAATACATATGATAGGCTTCGATTCATTTAACATTCCAAAACAACTAAGTCTACGCTATAGGAAGTCAGAATAATGGTCGTCTTTACAGAGACAGCAACAGGAGGGGCCACAGGGCAGCTGTGGGAGCACGTGCTGGAAGCGCCCAGTATCTTGACCTGGGTGACCATGAGTGTACACAGACTTAAAGTTACAGACCTGTATACTCAAGATTCATGGAGTTTAATGTATGGACAAGGAGGCTTCAAAAAGTTCATGGAAAATAAAATCAATAGATTTTGGTGCAAAAACACTTTGAAGTCATGCGTGTTTCGTGGCAATGCAGATCATGAAAAAACTATGCATGGCTTTCAAAGTGTTTTGCACCAAAATAAACTGAGCTTTTGAGTCCAATTTTCCACAGCCTTTTTCAGGTGCCCGCATACCTTCAATCTTTATTGTTTTAAAAGGCCACCCTGGGGCCAGTGCTATGGCGTAGCCGGTAAAGCCGCCACATGAAGCGCCAGCATCCCACATGGGCACCGGTTTGAGACCCGACTGCTCCACTTCTGATCCAGCTCTCTGCTGTGGCCTGGGAAAGCAGTAGAAGATGGTTCAAGCCCTTGGGCCCCTGCACCCACGTGGGAGACCTGAAAGAAGCTCCTGGCTCCTGGCTTCGGATTGGCGCAGCTCCAGCTGTTGCAGCCAACCGGGGAGTGAACCAGCAGATGGAAGACCTCTCTCTCTCTACCTCTCCTTCCCTGTCTGTGTAACTCTGATTTCAAGTAAATAAATAAATCTAAAAAAAAAAAAAAAAAAAAGGCCAGGCCGGCGCCGCGGCTCAATAGGCTAATCCTCCACCTAGCGGCGCCGGCACACCGGGTTCTAGTCCCAGTCGGGGCACCGGATTCTGTCCCGGTTGCCCCTCTTCCAGTCCAGCTCTCTGCTGTGGCCCGGGAGTGCAGTGGAGGATGGCCCAAGTGCTTGGGCCCTGCACCCCATGGGAGACCAGGAGAAGCTCCTGGCTCCTGGCTCCTGCCTTCAGATAGGCGCGGTGCAACGGCCGTGGCGGCCATTGGAGGGTGAACCAACGGCAAAAGGAAGATCTTTCTCTCTCTCTCTCACTGTCCACTCTGCCTGTAAAAAAAAAAAAAAAAAAATTTTAAAAAAAAAGGCCACCCCTAAAAGTAAGAATGGGAGGTGGGTGTTGTGGCACAGCTTGCACCCCATATGGGAGTGCCTGGGATCAAGACCTGGGCCTGCTTCCCATTCAGCCTCCCACTAATGTGCACCTTGGGAGGCAGCAGGTGATGGTCAAGTGCTTGGCCCACTGCCACATAGGCGGGGAAGACCCGGATGGAGTTCCTGGCTCTGGACTTTGGCCTGGCCCAGCCCAGGCTGTTGTAGGCATTTGGTGGAGAGAACCAGTAGACAGATCTCTCTCTCTCTCTCTCTCTCTCTTCTCTATCTCTGCCTTTCAAATAAAATAAAAATACCCAAAATGCTTTTTAAAAAAAAGTAAGAATGGCTGCTCTGGACAGGCTGCAGCTTGGTGGGAGCGGGGAGTGGGAGCTCCCGGGACGAGCATGTGTTATGCCGCCAGCAGGGAAAAGACTGGGCTGTGAGGCCTCTGGGCAGGGGGCTGATGGTGGCCACGCGCGGGCTGCTCTCGCGGAAACGCTTAGCAGAGCCTTGCCCTCGAGGGTTGCTCACGGAAAGGCGCTGGGAATGAACAGCGGAAATATGGGCAGAGTAGGAATGCTTGCAAATCCTGCCACTCCTTTGCCAGGAGACCAGCTCCTCAGACTGCAGGGTAAACAAGGAAGTGGCAGGACCGGGCCAGCCAGCTCTTGGGCTGGGGGGGCGGGAGTGGGGGTGGTGAAGATCGAGGCTGAGGGGGCAGCGAGGAACCATGGGGTCTGAACGGGTGCTTGGAAAATGCACAGAGCAGCAGAGGTCATGGGGAGTGGGAGTAGCAGTGGGCCTTGTCGGGTACCAGACTCCATCGCAGGCTCTGCACCCCACTAACAAAGGCAGGAGCCCCCAAATCAGGATGCCTCTCCGAAGCCCGGGCAGCCTCTCCCACACAGCCCTGATGGCTGCTCCCTGCTCCCTGCAACCAAGGTTGGGGGATGGTGGTGAGACCACACAATGAAAGGAAAACCCTTGTCCGAGAAGAAAGAGTCTAATTGGAGCCCTAAAAGCTTCAGAAAGACTATCTTTCCTGTTCCCATTCAAAGAGAGCAACTAACCATCCCCCCCCCCAGAAGCCCTCCCCACCCTTTTCCTCCCGGCCCCACACCCAAACAGACTGATTTACATAGCTTGTATCACACCCTTAAAGAACAGAGCTGCCCCACTTGCCCTCCTACTCCCTGCTCCCCGCTAATGCACCAGGGAAGGTGGCAGAAGATGGCCCGAGTCCCTGGGCTCCTGCCACCCACGTGCGAGACCCGGGTAGAATTCCAGGCTCTTGCCTGCATGGTCATTTAGGGGAGTGAACCAGCGGATGGAAGCTCTCGGTCTCTCCTGGTCAGTCTGCCTTTCAAATGCATAAATACATGGCTTAGAGATCCTTTCGGCTTTTAGCAGAATGGGGGCTAGATGAGCCGCCTCTGTTGGTTTTTAATGTAAGAGATGCTGATATGGGATGAACAGATACGGGATAAACAGCTAGATTAAGTCCACAAGATGGAAACCATTCCTCCCCCACCCCCACCTCCACCTCCACCCAGACCTGAGAGAGGAGGGGTGCTGGCGCTGAGGCACTCTCTACTTCCCTCCCCTACCCCTTCTCCCCCTCTGGCCCACTCGCTCCTCAACTCTGTCCGTGTGCGCGTGCGCGAGCGCACGTCTACCTTCTCACCTTTCACATAAATTTGAGCGCTTTGTGCACCGTATACTTGCCCGTACTTAGAATGCTTCTCTACGTAAAAGGCAAGGGCCTGGAATCAAACTTGACGGCACCTCTTCCACTTCAATGTCAGCCGAAGCTCCGACTGAGACTGGGGGTGGGGATCACGGGCAGTGGGCATTCAGCCTGAGGATCAAGAGGCCTGCACCGCACATCCGAGCACCGAGCACCGAGGTTCAAAGAGCTCCGGCTCCTGACTCAACTTCCTGCTAACGCAGACCCTGGGAGGCAGTAGTGACAGCTCAGGTGATTGGCCCCCGGCCTAGCTGTTTGTGGGCCTTTAAGGAGTGAAGCAGCCAATGGGAGCTCTCTCTCTCTCCCTCTGTTTCTGACTCTCAAATGCAAGACAAGAGCTGCTGCTCACAGCCAGGATTTTTGTACAACCGAGTCTGTGGCCAGTAAGAAAAATGTTCCCTTTGCACCATGCCTACCGCTACATGTCCCCAGTCCTCCCGTGGGGCCCCTGGCTTCTCATGGTTGCTCTCCCAATCCCTCCCACAAGTGTTCAGGCTCCAAACCCACTTCCGCCAGCACTGCAGGCCCACTTGCTTTGCACTGTCCCCGTCCGGGGGAGGGAGCCTAGATGAGCGTGTAGGGGACCCAGTGCCTTACCCCCAGGCTCATGGCCAAGCACAGGGGACTCTGCAGTTCCCACGCCTGGAGTGGCTGCCTCCATTGACAAATGGGTCTCTCTCTTTTCAACCTTAGCAGAGTGAATTCGTCTTGCTAAAGGCTAAGTACTCGCTGAGTTGCAAGTTTTAGAAAATGAGGCCAGCGTAGGGCTATTTCTGAGGGAAAGAAAGGCCCGCAGCGCCAGCCCTGGCCCCGTGCACCTCCCACAAGAATTGGGCACCATTATTTTTACATCGGGGAAAATTCCATCTCCTAAGTTCAAGAAAAACCGCTGAATCCAGCTTCATCTTCCGCAAAAAATATACGCTGTGGGGGAGGGCGAGGGTTTAACTCTTGGAGACAGCTCAGCGCAAGCACCCAAAAGCCACTTCGGGATGGAGATCTCTCTCTTCACAGTGTTTTGCTTTGCTGGAGAATGCTAGGGGGCAGGACAGAGCCCCCAGGATGGACGCACACCGAGAGCATAGCCAGGCTAGGGGGGAAGGGCAGAAGCAGCCCCCCAGGTAGGGACAAGGACAGGAGGGGGTTCCTGGGATCTTACTTTTAAAGACTTGTTTGTTTCTTGAACAGGCAGAGTGACAGAGAGGGAGAGACAGAAAGAGAGAGGTCTTCCATCCGCTGGTTCACTCCCCACATGGCCGCAACAGCCAGGGGCCAGGCCAAGCTAAAACAAGAGCCTGCAAGTGCATGTGGGTCTCCCACATAGGAAGCACCGTAGCAGGGAGTTAGATCGGAAGAGGAGCAGCCAAGACTCGAACCAGTGCCCCGTCCAATACAGGATGCCGGTGCAAGTGGCTTACCCGACTGTGCCACAACACCAGCCCCCTCCCGATGCCTTTGGAACCCTGTTATAATGAGTTTGCTAGGGCTGCCCTAACCGAGGACCACAGACTCAAGCAACAGTGAGATAGAAAATTCTGCCCTTTAAGCTTGAGTCCTTCGTCTGTGTGTGTCTGCGCCCTAAGCTCTTCTTAGAAAGACACCAGCCATACTGGATTAGAGCTCTCCCAAATGACCTCATTGTCGCTTGGTCACCTCTTTAAAGCCCCTGTCTCTACATGCTGTCACATTCTGAGCTCCCGGGATTTAGGACTTCAATGTGAACTTGGAGTTGGGGGGACACAGTTGAGACCCCAATACTGGGTAGCACGAGACTCCTCTTTGGCTTCCACCACTGCAACCCATTCCAACGGCAGTCAGAGGAGCTCCAGGGTTGCAGACCACACATCAAAGGGGCCTTGTCCGCCCTACCCCCCAGGGCTCCTTTCTGCAGAAATTCTCAGTATCCCGCCTCTTCCAAGAAGCCCTCCCTGATGCCTAAGCTTGTTTGGGGCATTCCCCTTGCGAAATTCCCTTGAGGGAGGAGCAGTGGAGTGTGCAACTATCTACCTCTTGAGTATAAATCTGCTTTCTTAGTAAGATCGAAGCTAGACAATCCTCACATCACACACACACACACACACACACGCACGCACACACACGCAAACATATTACAAACTGCCAGTGCCCGCTTTCTCCTCTCCCAGCCTGCATCCCCAACTTCAGGATTAGCCTGCTTGGTTTAATCTGGAACGGAGGGCACGTGTGACTGCATTGGTCCAGTCACAGTGAGCATCAGGACCCTTGGTAGCAATGCCGGGGCCCAGTTTCTCTCTTCCGGGCTAGCTTTGGTGGTGGGAGAATGCAAGACTTAGCGGAGAAAAGCTACTGCTGAGTGCTGGAAGTTCCAGGGATTTGGATGGAGCTGAGTAGCAGGTGCAGCAGGGAACAACCGCTGGATGCAACCAGGCAGCGATGCAGTGGAAACAGAGCAGATAAGGGGGCTGGTGGTGTCACTCAAGTCCTAGATGAAGCCATCGCTGAAGCGCATGGCCTCTGGACCATTCAGCAACTTGAGCCAATAACTTCCCCCTCTTGCTAACGCTGGGTTAGGGAGGGCTCACCGTGGAAGCATCACTAGTGCAATCTCTCGCAGATCCTCCAAAGATCCTAGCTCTGGAACAGGATGGGCATTTAATAAGCACTAGAGAGTCACAAAGTCTCAACCTATGTGGGCTTTGAGGGAGAAGAAAGCGGCACTGGGGTAAAGGCAGTTGCCCAGTCTCGTGGTGCCACTCCCACTACACCAGAAAGACAGGGACCACTGGTCCTCCTCCTCTGCCCCCCTACCCTCCCCAAACCCTGTCCCTGAGGGAGAGAAAAAGGCCAGAGAGAGCCCGTGTGAAGCTACAGCGCTCTCGGCCTCTCCAAATGGAAGACTTGGTTGCAAGCCAGGAGGCCAGAGGAGAGGACAGGCAGGAAACAGTGGCTCCCTTGTCAACGGCACGTGCTGAGTCAGCCGGGGGCTGAGGGGGAGGAGCTAGCAGAAAGACGACATCTATTGGCCCCAGGACCTCGGAGGGCCCCACTGCCTGTTCCAAGGCACCTTCTGCCCTTGGGATGATGGTCTCTGAGCTGGGTGGGGGGCTCGGTGGGCTCCAAAAGGAGCAGCAATAGGTGAACAGGCTCACCCGTCTGGTGCCTGCTCCAGGAAGACTCAAACCTCTGGCAGGAGGTAGCTGAGTGTGTGGCACCCCTGGGAAGCCTTGGGCAGCCCCCTCCAATGCGGAGGCCTGGGGCGGGGGGGCGAGGGCAGCCAAATGTCTCAATGGCAGCTCAGGGTGCCAAGCCCTGGGGCACGGAGGAGAAGGCTAAGAACACACGGAAGCCATAGCCTCGACAGTCACGTGGCATCCTCTGCACCTCCTTCGATTCCTTGGAAGAACATCTGGCCCACGCACAAGAGGAGGGGAACCACACAGCACGCAGCGGGGCTGCGAGGAGCCCAGGTGTCCGACCAGCGTGAGGCCACAGCCACCTGGGGTATCAGCTGGATCTGGACTCCCTCAGTGTGACAGAGAAAGCGAATTCGGTCTCGGACATGCCAGTGGCAGGAGTTTTTCCAGGGACTTCCAGCCGAACCTCAGCCCAACTGATATCGGGAGCATGAACTGCCAAGTCCTGTCCCTGGCATGGAGCAAGCTCTCGAGTCAAGACTCGCAAGTGACAGTGCATGGGTGGGAAGAAGGAGGGGAGGGAGGGAGGGAGGGGTACATGGCAGTAGTCTCACCGGGCTTTGCTTCTCAAATATGCCGTCCCATTGTCCCATAGATCCACTGAACAGTTGTGACACTGTGTCCCGTATCTATTTGTTAAGGTGAGGAAACGTGCAAAGGAAACTGACATAAGTAGGAGGATGCGGAGGGCAAACAGTGCGTGCCTGTGGTCGGAAACAATGACCGGACGGCTGCAGGGCACACACAGGCGAGTCAAGGTCCCCAGAGCAAGGCCCTCGGTTGCGGCCGAGGTGCCCAGCCTGGCTTGAGGCCCGGTTACGACACAAGTGTGGGACTTTGGTGCCTTCTCTCTTTCCCCTCCTCCTCCTTATCTTCCAACTCTTCCGATCAATCAGCAGAGCCATGGATCCCAGCTCCTGGGCAGGCCTGGTGGATGTGGCCCCACTGCCTTGCCCGCTGTCTCTCCCTGCCCTCCCGACAGCCCCGCACCCTCCAGTCCCTGCCCTAGGGCATGCTCTTCCGTGTGCGGGGGTGCCCATCGCCCCTTCCTGCTCTGCCTCACTGCCATGTCACCTCCTCAAGGACACGCATGGACCCGCGCTGACACCACAAGCCCACTGGCCGTGTGCTCCCAGCAGCCCACGTTTAGTGCTGTCGGAATGCTTGGCCCACTGGGGTGCAAGAGTCTGCCCCGGGCTCCCCGAGGTTCTCATGGTGCGTTCTCATTGCATAACCTTCCAGAATGCCTGTGAGAGGGACTCTACCGGCCGAGTCCTCCCTGATCACAGCAAACACTAACCCAAAAGAGGGCATTTCCTGGGGAGTACCTGCCCCCCATATCTCCCAGATCAAGGCAGGCAGGCAGCCCCAGATGTTGTATCCAGGCCCAGAGGAGGACTGGATGTCCCTTGGGCTGCTTCCCTGGAATTTGACTTTTTTTTTTTTTAAGATTTATTTTATTTGAAAGGCGGAGTGACAGAGAAAGAGGAAGAGACAGAGACAGAGCAGGAGAGGTCTTCCATCCACTGATTTACTCCCCAAACGGCCACCCCAGCCAAAGCTGGGAGAGGCTGAAGCCCAGAGCCAGAAACTTCATCCGGGTATCTCACATGGCTTGCAGGAGCCCAAGCAGTTGGGCTGCCTTCCGCTGCCTTCCCAGGTGCATTAGCAGGGAGCTGGATGGGAAAAAGAGCAGCCGGGACTTGAACTGGTGGTCTTATGGGAGGCTGGCGGTGCAGGTGGCTTAACCTGCTGCACCACAACGCCAGCCTCAGAATTTTGACCTGCTTAAGCCATGTCTTGTCCACTCTTCTCTGGGACGCTTCTGTGGTGATCGTGTGTTTTTGCTCAAATAAGGCCACACAGAGACTTCCAGTCCCATAGGCACTTCAAGAAGCCTGCTGCTTTATCAAGAAATGGTGTCTCCACCGGTGCCACGGCTCACTAGTCTAATCCTCCGCCTTGCAGCGCCGGCACACCGGGTTCTAGTCCCGGTCGGGGCGCCGGATTCTGTCCCGGTTGCCCCTCTTCCAGGCCAGCTCTCTGCTGTGGCCCGGGAGTGCAGTGGAGGATGGCCCAGGTGCTTGGGCCCTGCACCCCATGGGAGACCAGGAGAAGCACCTGGCTCCTGGCTCCTGCCATCGGATCAGCGCGATGCGCCGGCAGCAGCGCGCCAGCCACGGCAGCCATTGGAGGGTGAACCAACGGCAAAAAGGAACACCTTTCTCTCTGTCTCTCTCTCACTGTCCACTCTGCCTGTCAAAAAAAAAAAAAAAAAAAAAAAAAAAAAAAAAAAAAGAGAGAGAGAGAGAGAAAGAGAGAGGTGGTGTGGAGGTGCTTAGACAACAGCCTCTCAACTCAGGGCTTGGAGGAGAGGCAGCATTCAAAGCCAGGCTGGTCCTGGCCGTGCTGCTGCCCCTACAAGCAGGCTCCCCCAGTGTCTGCAGTGGCAGAGGAGCCCCGGGGAGGCGGGGCGTGGAAAACAAGGCACAGGTGCACAGCGCTCCAGCAGCAGAGGGGAGGCCACGAGGAAGTAAGCCAGGGCCCCAGAGGCACGTGATGCAGCCTGTCCCTGAAGCCCTGTGTCTCCGTTTGCTCAGATACAAACTGGACGGCGTAAACAGGGCCCTCGTGAGGATGGCGTGTCATAACCCATGCCAAGTGCCAGACACCAACCAGGCTGTCCGGGCCCTGGAAGACTCTGCAAATCTATGACCGGCTCATGGCTCTCGAGAGGCATGGTTTCGGCATGTAAGCTCCAGGGGCTTGAAACAAAGACGGCGTTTCAGAATGCTCAACTTGACCTTGTACACACCTTGGACTTGGAACGTTAATTCTACACCATATTAAATGGGCTGGGGGAGGGGAACGAAAGCAGTTGTCCTGCCACTGAGAAGGGGCCTGAAGGTGCAGCCGTTAGTGAGGGTGGCTAGGTGCCAGGAGGATCTACGAACCACCTGCAGCCCTGGAACATGCTAGAAGCTCTCGTGGGTCTGGGATGGGAGAGGCAATGGAAACCATAGACGGGCTTGCGGGCATGGCAAGGGTGGTTCAGGTCCTATAGATCCCAGCACAGTAGAGAGAGCAGCCACAGGCCCCCCCAGGCACCCAGAAGGCCAAGCAGGAGGGCCTGTTAGCAGAGCAGCACGCAAGATCTGGAGGCCGTAGCCATCCTGCCCATCACGGCGCATGTGTGAGCCTGAGGCCAGCGAGCCCACCTCCAGCAGGCTGCGGCTCCTGGCTGGGGAGGAAAGAGCTAGAGAGGATCCTGAAGAGACAGCATCTCCCTCCAAGTGAGCATGACAGAGAGCAGAAGGGTTTGTTCCCTGGACTTCCCAAGTTGAAGTTGTCCGCCATCAGCGGAAGCCGGGGCTCGGGAGCCCCAGTCAAAGCTGCAGTTTGGGAGATAGAAAGAAAAGCCCCCTGGTAGCACACCTGCGTGTCAGGAGAGGCTGTCCTCAAGGCGTGGGCCCGACAGGAGGGAATTAAGCCGCAGCACAGCTTGCACATAAATAATCCCGCAGACAAGCTGTGACTTGCCGCCCGGGGGCCACATCCCTGCAGGAGGCACACACATGGGAGGAGGGAATGAGGTCAGGAGTCTGTCCAGGAAGACAAAACGCGGGGCTCCTTTTTGGATCCTGCTGCCTCGCTCAACAACTCTTAATTACCAGCAATCAGCTCTTAATTACCTACAACAAGAGAGACCAGGGACAACACAGATAAATGAAATCCGCAGATAATCCCCAAACCCCAATTTGGTCGATAACATCATCCAGCTTCCCCAAGTAACCTCTTGCCAGGACCCCTGATCCCGTGACAAGACACAGACCAGAAGGACCCCCGCGTCGCCGCTTCGCCTCGCCCTGGCCCTGGCCCACCTGCCATCGACACAGTCGGGCCCTAAGTGATTCCCAATTGGATCCTGTTTTCTCCCAACGCTGGGCCGTGGCTGCAAGGGCCCCTGGCCCGGTGCCAGGCACCAAGCCTCCTGGCGCTGCACTGTTTCTGCTGTCTGTTTGCCCAACAAACACCAGTGCTGGCTGTGAATCTGAGCCCCCTTGGAGGACAAGGAGGGAGGACCACCGATTCTGGGCCAAGGGTCCGGGGGAGCACAGCTATCTGGGGATGGCTGGGGGTCCCCACATGTCGCACGGAGTCAGGGGACAGAATCAAGGCAGGGGAGCTGCCGGAGCAAGAATGGGAATGGAGGGAAGGGGGGCAGCCGAGGGGCTCTCCGGTCCCTGGCCTTTCCATGGCCAGAGTTCTTCACGACGCTTCTCTCCAGCGCATGGGCAGGGCACTGCGCCTGGCACCCGGCCCTGGACCTGCACGATCCCAGGAAAGCTGCCTGCCGGCCTCATAAGAATGTGCTGGGGGCATCGCATAGGGAGAAACGTCCAAGAGTGGCCCAGGAACACAGTAAATTCAGGATGCGAGGGGGGTGTGCATGGGATCAACAAGCAAGATCCCCCCCCCCACTCCTGCCTCAACAACGGCTAAGGCTCCCATGGGCCTGTGTCCTCTTGGGGTCAGAGCAGTGGCAGCAGTTGGACATGACCCTGAACACAGCTCTCCCCTTCTCTGACCTTCCTTCTTTCCTCCCGCCCAGTTAACACAGTGGACGAGCCAGCCCTCCCTCCCGCAGGCCTCGTTACTGAACCTGCAGTAGCAAACGTGCCTTGTTATTGCTGCAAACCTAGAAGCAGCACGCTCCCGTCCAACGTGCAAATACCACACAGAAAGGCCCCGCCTCTCCCCCCCCCCCCCGCCCTCCCCTGTCCTCTGGCCTCTCCCTTCCCAGCGCTCGCTGCTCGCCCTGCTGAAGCATCGAGGGTCCAGCTGCTACGCAGGCACTATCGAGCCTCGCTTCGCCTCGTGGTAAAGACGCCTGCCTCCCACATCGGAGGCCCTGGGTTCCACTCCTGGCTCCTGCCTGCAGCTCCCTGCTAATGCAGACCCCAGGAGGGAGTGGGGACGGCTCAGGTGTAACTGGGCCCCTGCCACCCAGGAGGCAGACCCAGATTTTGAGCTCCTGGCTCCTGGCTTCAGCCTGGCCCCGCTCTGGCTATCGCAGGCACTTGGGGAACGAACCAGCACATAACTAAATAATAAATTTTTTTCTGGCCGGCGCCGTGGCTCACTAGGCTAATCCTCCACCTTGCGGCGCTGGCACACCGGGTTCTAGTCCCGGTCGGGGCGCCGGATTCTGTCCCGGTTGCCCCTCTTCCAGGCCAGCTCTCTGCTATGGCCAGGGAGTGCAGTGGAGGATGGCCCAGGTGCTTGGGCCCTGCACCCCATGGGAGACCAGGAAAAGCACCTGGATCCTGGCTCCTGCCATCGGATCAGCGCGGTGCGCCGGCTGCAGCGGCGGCCATTGGAGGGTGAACCAACGGCAAAAGGAAGACCTTTCTCTCTGTCTCTCTCTCTCACTGTCCACTCTGCCTGTCAAAAATAAAAATAAAAAAAAAAAATTTCTTAAAAAAAAAAAAAAAGAGTCCAGTGGACAGCCCATCCGAGGTGCCCCTACACCTCTCACCCATTCACCTCCAAGATTTGTCTGGAATTGAGTGGGGGGAGGGGCACATGGTGGTCCCAGGGAGCAGTTCCCTCTGGCAAATCGGGGCCAGACGGGGCACTGAGTGGGGGACCCCTGTGCCCAGGGTTAAGAGGAGGCTTAGGGATGCTGAGAGCTAAGGGCGGAGAAAGGCAGCATGCGGAGGGAGGGGTCTGTGGCCTCACCTCTCCACCCCCTTCCCTGCAGCCCTGACCGGGTCACTGTCCCTTCCACACTCTAAATGGGCATTCGTGCAGCCAGCGCTAACTCGATTTCATCACAGGGAGGCAGGAATACATTTTCTCCAGTCCTTTGCTTCTGCTACGTCTGTCCCCTACCGACAACAGGGACTGTTGGTTCTGCCTCACAAGTGAGATTTTCCGGCTTTTTGCCCTTCGCTTATCTGTTTGATGACGCTGTGAGTAAAGGAGAGGCCAGGAGAGACACCCTGGCTCCAGGGACAAAGCCGATCTCCACACTGCAAAAGCCACCATGTTCCTGGGGGTCGGTATGCCCCTCCCCTGTCACCTGGTGGCCCAGGACGCCGGCAGCGGGGGAATGTGCCAGCAGCTCTTCTCACCAGATAGATGTGAAAATCAAATGATGCAGGCAAGTTTCTCGAAAAGAGAAGAAGAAAGAGGGTGAGAAAGACAACATTCGATTTCCCCCGCTGAGGAGGCTGCCATCACTCTCGGCCAGGCAGAAATTGCCTGTGCTTCGGAAAGCCGCGCTCTGAAGCCGTTTTCTGGTTATTTCAATCAGCCTAATAACGTGGAGGCTGGAGACAGCTGCCTTTGCGGTTTGGCGGCTTTGGCTTTTCTGCTGGCTCCTGCAGAAGCAGAATTTTTGCTCCCCCAAGTTCACGTGCAGCTAGAGGGAAAGGGCTGGAACGGATTTTCTGACCCCAAAATATAAGTATCCCAGGATTTGTTGCAAGGTCCACCAATCGTTCCACATTGGCTGGCTGGCTGGCCGGGAGGCCCCGCGGCTCTGTCTAGCTCTGCGTGTCCCATATTCTCAGGCAGCTTCCACGCCGAGAATAGGAACCTGCTAAATTTGGGTTCTGTTCATTGCTGTTTGCAGTCCCCAGGCCAAGGCGCCCCACGGGGTGCACTGTCTGGCTGCCTGCAGTCTCAGAGTGTCCCCTCCCCTGCTGCTGCTATCGGCACACCAGGCACGTGCACAGCACTTGTCGGTGACGTCATAAACTCTACAAGAGCGCTGAGGGAGCGGGAACTGTGACGAGACAGGGGAAGCCGCCTCTTGGCACACTCACATCCTGTATCAGAGTGCCAGGGATTCGGGCTCAGCTCCGCTTCCAATCCAGCTTCCTGCTAATGAACACCCTAGGAGGCAGCAGGGGATGGCCCAAGTCCTTGGGCCCTTGTCACCCATATGGGAGACCTGGATGGAGTTCCTGGCTCCTGGCTTTGGCCTGAGCTGGCTGTTGCAGGCATTTGGGGAATAAACCAGCAACGAAAGATCTCTCTCTACCTCCCTGTCTGCCTTTTAAATAAGTTAATAAACTTAAGGGGGAAAAAAGAGCCCTGAAAGAACAGAGAATAATTCTGCCTGCTGAGAGCCACACGGCCCAGAGAAATGGGTACAATTTATTCAGTTTGTTTTACAAGGACCATGCTTAATTCAGAGTGGCTTTCAAGGTAGCCAAAGTTAGATAAGACTTTTACTAGGCAAAAAAAAAAAAAAATTTTTTTTTTAATCAGAATGTTGGAGCCAGCGTTGTGGTGCAGCGTGTTAAGCCCCTCGTGTGACACCAGCATCCCATTATTGGAGCAGGGATTCGCATCCCAGCTACTCTGCTTCCGAGCCAGCTCCCTGCTAATGCACCTGGGAAGACAACAGAAGATGGCCCTAGTGCTTGGGCCCCTGCACCCATGTGCGAGACCTGGATGGAGTTTCTGGCTCCTGGCTTCAGCCTGGCCCAGATCTGGCTGTTGTGGCCATTTGGGGAATGTATCAATGTATGGGAGCGCTCTCTCTCTTTCTCTGTCCTCTGGCATTTTGCCTTTAAAATAAACAAATAAGGGGCCGGCACTGTGATGTAGTGGGTAAAGCTGCCGCCTGCAGAGCCAGCATCCCATATGGGCACTGGTTTGAGTCCCGGCTGCTCCACTTCTTATCCATCTCTCTGCTATGGCCTGGGAAAGCAGTTGGGAGATGGCCCAAGTCCTTGGGCCCCTGCACCCACGTGGGAGACCCGGAAGAAGCTCCTGGCTCCTGGCTTTGAATCGGCGCAGCTCTGGCCATTGTGGCCATTGGGGGAGTGAACCAGCGGATGGAAGACCTCTCTCTCTCTGCCTCTCCTTCTCTCTCTGTGTAACTGTGACTTTCAAGTAAAATAAATAAATCTTTAAAAAATAAATAAATCTTTTAAAAGCAGAATGCCATCAAAGAAAGTTAAGGACAGTGCTCATTAGAATCTTAGCCAGCTTTGCATACTACGAGCAGGCGCAGTCTAGGTTTGCACACATCCCTTTGTTTAATCCTCACAACAGGGGATGCAGATATGACAATCACCATTTGACATTCCAGAAATCTGGAAAATCCTCCCATGTGTTCATTTTTTTTTCTTCCACAATTGCAAATGTTCCCTTCTCTGGGCCTATGTGTTTTTGAAAACAAATGCAATCCTAAATAAATAAACCTTAAACAGCACCGGCTTTGGAAAACAGTGCAGAAAGGGTACTGTATGCGATGGGAGGGGTGGGGGAGCTTGGGCAAAGAGCAGGCTTCCCAAGGCTCCTCAAAGCCGTCTGTGCCCACCTCCTCACCGCTCAGGCAAGCCCCTCTTCCACAACACAAGATGCTGGCTACTCTGTCCTTGTTTGGAAGTTATTTTTTTGGACACGAACACACGCATGCTAAAGTTGCTGACTTTCTTTTCCCTTGGTTGCAAAAAATGATCACCAACCTAACTATCCTGTATATATTTCTTATCCCCCATCATCCTGCAGCTCTTCCAAAAATGGGAAGATGATTGCCAACGCCCTGCCATAGGCGCCGGAACACCAATCAAACAAAAGATTCGCTGGCCATCCCTGCTCTGGGTTACCCAGAGCTCACAAAACCCGCCACCAAACCAGGTGGCAACATTCTGTCCCCACTGAGCCCAGCAGAGCCTTTGGCAGAGAACTGCCAACAGAACGAGAAGGCTGGTCTGTCTCCGACCAGGACCTCAGAACGCATCAGCCCCAACATGTCGCCCTCACTGCCAGTGCCCTACTGGGCCGCAAACTTGGGCTTGATGGAGTCGTGACTCAGAACCTCATAAACCTGCACTTTCAGGAGCTCTGCCCGAGGCGGTTGACAGACCGCATGAAGAAAGGGGTTGCATTGCATTCAGCTTAGTTCTGTGTTGGCCCCCTCCCCCAAGCACCATCCCTGAGGACGAGTGATCTGTTTGGAAGGCGAACCCAGCAGAGTTGAGAGGAGAAAGCAGAGAAAGCCAAAAAGAGTATGCTAATGAACAGGTTACCACTGTGGGCGATGCAGGCCCAATCCCTCTTGGGAGACTGTAGGACACACCTCAGAATGGTCCCCCTGGGGCCCATTTTGTGGCACACTGGGTTAAATTGCTACTTGCAATGCCTGCATCCCATATCTGAACACCTGTTCAAGTCCTGGCTGCTCCACTTCCGATCCAGCTCCCTGCTCATGCACCTGGGAAAGCAGCAGAAGATGGCCCAAGTGCTTGGGCCCCTGCCACCCACATGGGAGACCTGGATGAAGTTCCAGGCTGCTGGTTGCAGCCTGGCCTGGCCTTGCCATCATTTGGAAAGTGAACCAGCAGACAGAAGCGCTCTCTCTCTCTCCTTCTCTCTCTCTATCTTTTTAACTCTGCCTTTCAAATACATCAACAAATCTTTTTTAAACTTTTGTGCCCTTGAGAGATGCTGGAATGGAGAAACTGATCCATTACCTTCCCTATACCATTGCCCTGCCTGCAAGCCCCATCTCCTCCCTCCCCAGGCCAGACCACACCCTTGGGGTCTGCGCTACAGAGCTAAATGACTTCCGAACCCTCACATCCACCTTCAGAGGATCAAGAGTGGGGTCGGCAGAGCTCGTTGGAGGAATGCTAATGGTAGCAGAAGTCTATGGAGTGTGTATTACGCATCAGCTGCTGTTCTAAGCACTTGGCATGCGCATATGGATAAAATAGACACCATTATCATATCCTTCCCACAGACGAGGAAATGGCTGTGCCGCAAACTCCAAGACAACGCCACAAACATCTTGCAGCAATGAACCCCTCATTGGAACAAACAATCAGCCGTCCAGGTGGTTGTTTTGAGGGAGAAGAGGTAGATAGATGCATAGATGAACATATGTCTTTGCGAATACGTGTGGGTACGTTTGTTAAAGCAGACATGGTCTCATTACTTATACATGAACCAATGAATAACCAACTGAATTTCAACCACCCTAAAGGCCCTAAGAGTTTGCAAGCTGGAAGAGAATGTGCTAGGGATACCAAAGGAAGCGTAGGGAACAGCTGGGAATGGAGCTGTAGTTGAAAGGTGGGGCGGTGACGTGACATAAATCCTGGAGGCAGGACCGAGTGGGGCGTGAAGACGACCACCTCGCCTCCCCCCTCCCGGCGTCCTAGCGCGAACGTCAATGGGACGGTCAATACTTTACATCAAGTCTTCTCCACTCCCTGCTTTCCTGGCATTTGGTAGAATTCGATTTACTCGCCTCCCTTGGATGTCAGGTGTGGCCATGCGCCTTGATTTGATCAAGGTGCCCGGTCAGGTGGCAGTCCCCCATGGTGTGAGCTCTTCCCGGTGCAGGTGATTACAGAGCGCCAATTAAGACCGACCCCTCATGCCCCTGGCTACCTGCGCGGCTCCAGGAGAAGACTCTCACCCTGCTGACCCAGGCAGGACGTGTAGCGTGAGCAAGAAATGGGCCTGGGCCGTTGTGTTGTATGGCGCGGAGCTTCAGGAGTTCTCTCTGTCACCAACCCAGCTCATCCCGGTCAACGTGCTAGGCTTAGGCTGCCATAACAAACGACGCCAAGATCTCGCTGGCTTAATGAATTCCACGTCCAGGCCAAGTTCACTGCAAGTCCGTGGATGAAGAAGGAGGACCAAGACAAGACAAGGAGGTCCCATCTTGTGTAGGACCTTCTTGTCGCCTCGGCACGAGAGTGTCACACACTGGTTCCACGTACACAAGATTTCCTTGGCTGCAGCTAGTCCTTTGGCTCTGCGGAGCCCAAGTAGGCGAGAAGAACTGGCTATTGAGCACCAATAACGTTCAACACCCGCAGTAAGTAGTGGGCAAGGGGAGGTGTGCAGAGCATGAGCACGGGGGAGGCACACTTTGGAGAATCCGAGCGTGGGCCAGGAGGCATCAAGGAGCCATTGCAAGTACAGGAGCAGGACAAGGCACAAGGACGGCTGAGTTCAAGTGTCACTGCACCTGCGGTCTAACGGGCAGACAGGCAGGCTGCGGGCCGAGGCAGGTGGAACGCGGACTGTATCCCCGCAGGCAAGGGGAGGTGCTAGGGGCTGTTGTGTGAGCCTAGGCCTGTGGTGAAAGGGGGTGACATTCTCTTGTCACAGGAAGAGAGGGGTGCAAATGAGTGAGCCCCACGGCATTTTCTTAAAGGCATGGCAACAAATGATATTCCTTTAGAAATTTTTATTTATACTTTTTAGTTAAAGGCTGAGAGAGAGAGAGAGAGAGAGAGAGGTCTTCCATCCCCTGGTTCACCCCCCAAATGGCTGCAATGGCCAGAGCTGAGTCAATCCAAAGCCAGGAACCAGGAGCCTCTTCCTGGTCTCCCACGCATGTGCAGGGGCCCAAGCACTTGGGCCATCCTCCGCTGCTTTCCCAGGCACATTAGCAGGGATCTGGATTGGAAGTGGAGCAGCCAGGACTTGAACTGGCGCCCGTAGGGGATGTAGGCACTGCAGGCTGCGCACCAGTCCCAAAAGCAGCATCTTAAGTGCTGCCCCAAACACCAACCATTCTGCGGCATTTTAAGGAAAGAAACATGGCATATTGGGAGCCCAGAGCTTAACAGGTGGACGTCAAATCCCATTGCTGACACCTTCTGTCTGTTTTAGGCAGAAAGCATAATGTCTCAGAGCCTCAGTGTTCTCACCTGCAAAATGGAGCTAATGTTGGTAATATTAGTTACCTTATGCAGCTATTGAGCGGACTGGGTGACCAGACATTGTTTGGTACCTTGACAGTGTCAGTAGCGATGATGGCGGAGATGGCGGTGGGGGTGGGGGTGACAATAATGGGGATGGGAACAGTAGGGGCGAAGATGGTGGGGGCGGGGGTGCTGGGAGAGACAGTAAATCATAAACAGACTGAGGTGAAGGCTTTAGGGAATAAAACACTTAGAAGCGGGAGGTGAGAGGAAGTAGAGACCCCCCCCCCAGGATATAACACGTACAAGTAGTCAACTATGCAACCCCCTAGAAATGAAAAGCGATAAGTGATTAAGCCTTAAGCACAAAGCTGCCCAGGCAGATATGAAAAATAGCCCTTGGATTGTACAGGAATAAAGAGACTGTGACCTAGAGACGGAGCAAGCTGGTGACAGGCCTCCCCCATGACGAGGTTGGCAGGGGAGGGACGGAAAATCAAAGAACCTGTATCAGTCAGAAAGGCCTTTGGCTGCGAGTCACAAGACAGATACTGCTTTAAAACAAAGGTGTAAGAAAAGAAGCCTACAGAGAAAAAGAGAGGAGAAATATTTGTTAAAATGCTTTTCAGAGTTGAAAGGACCCGCCAGACAGGCCAAAAATCAATAGGGAAAATTAAACACGAAGTGCTATGTCCCTTACAGTTCCTTTCTTTGCTTATCAGATCTTTACACAACATTTGCATCAAAGAACCCCAACATTTGGGTGAGATGGAGCTATTTGTCCTGGTCTCTGCTAGCTGGCCCGGCACATCGTCCTTAGCGGCCACACACGAGAAACACCAATTACCCAGCTACGTAGGGCCGTGTGACAGCGTCTGGCCAATGGCACTCAAGTGCAAGTACTTTATGCCCATTGTTGAGAATTTTCCTTAAAAGACGGCCGGTGTCTACGAAGGACTCGGCGTAATGAGAATCATAGACTCGGAAAGCAGAACTCTGGTTCCCAGGGGCTGGGGGCTGGGGGCTGGGGGACTTGGGATGAGGGACGTGTCATGGGTACAGAGGTTCAGTTTTACAAGATGGAAACAGTTGCAGACTGGGCTTTGTGGCACAGCAGGTTAAGCTACTGTCTGAGATGCCGGCAACCCACGTGAGTGCTGGTTCCTGTTCCGGCTGCTCCGCTTCCGATCCAGCGCCCTGCTAATGCGCCTGGGAGAGCAGTGGATGATGACCCAAGTGCTTGGGTGCCTGCACCCATGTGGGAGACCCGGAAGAAGCTCCAGCCTCCTGGCTTCAGATCAGCACAGCTCTGGCCATTGTGGCCATTTGGGGAGTGAACCAGCAGATGGAAGACCTCTCTGTCTTTTTCTCTCTCTCTCTGTCTCTACCTCTCTCTGTAACTCTGTCTTTCAAATAAATAAAATAAATCTTAAAAACAAAAAAAGATACTGGTTAAGATGCCTGTGTCCCGTTTCAGAGTGCCTCAATTTGAGTCCTGGCTCCGGCTTCCAACTCCACCTTCTTGCAAATGCAGACCCTGGAAGACAGAAGATGGCTCAAATAGTCGGATCCTTGTGGAAGACCCGGATGGAGTTCCTGGCTCCTCAGCCTGGCTGAGTTCCCACTGTTGCAGGCATCCGGGGAGTGAACCAGTGGATGGGAGTGCTTGCTCTCCCTGCCCCCCACCCCCGCTCCACCCACCCCTTGATTAATTGTTTTAAATGGTTAAGGTGGTAAATTTTATATTGCATGTATTGCACCACAATAAAAATAATGGGGGTGGGGAGGCAGCTGGTTCTTTTCAGCCGCTTCCTCTATCCTATTGCCTTAAACGTGGGTGTCGCGGCTGGCAGCCTGGGCCGTGGGGCTACAGGCTCCATCGTCCGAAATGCAGAGCAGAGAGCTGGGAAGATCCTAGCTCCCTGAGGACCTCGAGAAGCAGAGCTGTCATGGCAGGCTGTGCACTGCAGCCACAGTGCAGCTTCCGAGACGGTCCCCAGGGAGGGGTCGCCTGGCCTGGAGACCCAGCAGGGCCGTCTCTGAGAGCAGCTGGAGCGCGGGCCAGCCCGGGTGCACGTAGGGACCGCTTTGCAGGAGGTGGCCTTGAAGTCTACCCTGCCCTTGGTCTGGGGCAGCCGGCAGCGCTGCCGGGGAGCCTCCCGGTGTGGGCGCTGGCCGCCTGGCAGAAGCACAGGTTCTGATCTCTGCGCCAGTGTGTGTTCTCAGGGCCAAAACTGGCCTGTTATCTGGCGGTGAAAATCCGAGCCCAGCGGCCCTCCCTCGCTATTTCTAGAAGCAAAGGAAAAGCATTCAGAAGCTGGTCCCACCCTGTTCCGACAGGAAGATTTCTCCTCAGCCACACTAGTGCCCCACTGTCACCCCCAAGGGCCCTGACGTCACTCTTCCTGCTGGACTCAGCCAGCGGGGCCCCGCCTGCCTCCCTGCTGCCTGCCGCGTGCGCATCTGCGGCCTGTCTCCCTCCCCGCCTCCCACGACCCCAGTGCAAACTCCAGGAGAGCCAGGCCCTGCTTTCGTCACTTCTGCAACCCCCTGGCCCGGCACCACACTCTGCCATGCAGCAAAGGCACCCCCGCTGCGTACGATCTGGGGGGTCTCTGCCTGCGAAGAGGATGGACTCCGATCCCCCTGGGGCAGGCGGGCCTGGCAAAGCTGCCTCTGGCCCAGGTTGCAGAGAGAATTTCCACTGGCCCTCTGTGGCCAGACGCAGTGATGGAAGTTTGCCAGCGACGAGCCCGGGTTTCTCCTGTGGCAGTTTATAAGCACTCCATCTGCTCAGAGCGCGCGTGTGACAGCCCAGCTGCTCACTGCCACCTACAACCTGGGCCGACACTGCTACAACAGCTGTCCAGGTTGTGCAAATACCGAAATGCTTCTGTAGCCGGATAGCGAATAGCCACTGCCCCTGGCCCCCCGAGGGCGCCCACCTGCCACCCTTAAACCATCCCCTCGCATCCCCAGACTCCTCTCCAATCCAGACCCCAGACTGCAGAGACTGCTCTGCATGACCAGTGCCCACATGTGAGTGCCACCCCGCCCAGACACCCTCACCTTTCTTTCCCCTCAGCTGCCTGTCCTGCCCTTGGGCATCCATGTCCCAAGACGCTGGCCCCTGTGCCAGCCACAGGTTGCGGTGGATGCTTTGAGCCGTCCACACTCAGAAGAGAGGTGAAGCCACTCACCAGGGACAGCTCGGGACCTGATGCCTGAGAGTGGAGAAGAGGCCCCGCCTGGGGTTGTGAATTTACAAGGAGGCAGCATGAAGGGCAGGCCTGCACGCAGCCAGAGCCAGACCTGAGCAGGATGCCCAGGTTCTAGAGCAAGTGTGAGGTCAAAATGCATCAGGCAAGAGGCAAGCTCTTCTGGGCTACTGGTTCCCTCTCCCAAGCCTGGAAATGCCACACGCGCAGGAGGATCACATAAATCATCCAGAACCAACCGAAACCCCAGGAGGCAACGGAGAGCCGCCTTGAAGTGGCGTCTGTAGGGACGGTGGGCGGCCGGAAGCAACAATGACAAAGGGAAGCTTTCTAAATAGGGCTCTCGGGGCCGGCGCCGTGGCTCACTTGGTTAATCCTCCGCCTGCGGCGCCAGCATCACACATGAGCGCCGGGTTCTAGTCCCGGTTGCTCCTCTTCCAGTCCAGCTCTCTGCTGTGGCCCGGGAGTGCAGTGGAGCATGGCCCAAGTGCTTGGGCCCTGCACCCACATGGGAGACCAGGAGAAGCACCTGGCTCCTGCCATCAGATCAGCGTAGCTCTGGCCGTAGTGGCCATTTGGGGGGTGAACAACGGAAGGAAGATCTTTCTCTCACTGCTAACTCTATCTGTCAAATTAAAAAAAAAATGGGGCTCTTATACTCGCCCCTCCCCCATCTGCCCGAAGACTCTGGACGGTCACTTCCTGCCCACCTCCATGGTCAATATCAATAGCAACAGCCCAGCTCTCCAGTGCCTAGGTTGGAGGGCGTGATGGGCGAGGGGCTGTGGAAAAGAGGGCTGGCCAGGGCAGCAGCTCCTCTGCACCCGCTCCTGCCTTCTCCCCAGGCCACAGGGCCCACGGGCTAGAACCTGGAGAAGAGGCCCCACACTAGTGCCAGCACTGGCTCCGCAGTCCCAGGGACTCTCCTTGAGCTCCTTGGAGCTGATCCCCACTGAGGCCTGGCCTTCAGCCCTCCTCCAGTGCACAGGACCCAATGGGGGCCCTGCCTCCCCCACCAGGACCAAACAATGAGGTCCCTGGCAGGGAGGGGGGCTGTGTATCACAGAAGAAAGACCACACACTGGACACCAGAACCAGCTGATGGCAGCAGAAGCATCAGTGTGAGAAGTAGCCTGTGGGAGAGAAGTGAAGAGAGCTGCAACAAGAAACAAGAACAGAGAATGATACAAAAAGATCAAGGGCAAACATCAATGGGGAAGAAAACAAGCCATGCAATCAAGTGCACACTGTGGGGGGGGGGGCACCCTGCACACCCAGGGCTCCACACACATACTCCTCTCCCTCCCACCCCGTGACAATTGTCCTCTTCCCCCACAGCAGGCTCAAATGTCCCCAGCTTTGGAATCCTTCCCTGATCCCGCCCCCTCTCTCTCTGCAGATATCGCTGAAATAAACACTGCAGGTGCTATCGGCCCCACCCCCCACTCCCAGTCCCACAAGCATCCCCTCTCCCCAGCCCTCAAGCTGATGGGTCCAAAGCTGGATGCCTGACCAAGCAGAGCCCGTGAGAGTCTTCCCCAGAATTTGGCAACTAGATATGGAGAGAGGTGAGTGGGTCTTGGACTGGGTAGCTGAGCTTGTAAGTTTGAATGCTCCAAAGCATCGACTCGTCTGTTCTCTGTCACGTAAAGGACACTCGTGTACATCAAAGAAAAGAGAGGAGCCATGGAGGGGAGGCATCGCCGGCTTCCCAGTGGCCCGAGCCCAGCCACACTGCTCCCACGAGTTCAATGAGATGCCCGTTTGTCTAAAAACAGACGGGGTGGGGAGGGGGGGACTTTCATCTCATTTTCCTTTTAGCCAGGGTTGAGTTTTGTTCCAAC